>NC_133545.1:31522500-31840576 GCF_048773025.1 Camelus bactrianus
CAGGGAGTATCAAAAGTGCTATGAAAGTTGGAAAGTGAATGGGGGAGGGGGTAGCTCAGTGGTAGAGCAGATGCTTAGCATGTAGGAGGCCCTGAGTTCAACCCCTAGTACCTCCCTTAAACAAACAAACAAACAAACAAACAAACAAACCTAATTATCGCCACCACCACCCCAAAATCCCCCAAACCCAACAAAATAACATAGAGAAACAGTTGGGCTATACTTAAAAAAAAAAAAAAGCTGGAAAGTTATAAGATTAGAAGTGTTTTGGGAAAGTTAACTTTGACCAGTGTATGAAATAAAATTATAAAGAAGTGGAAACTGGAAAAGGGGGACATCAATTAGAAAACAATCCTCCTAATAACTCTATGGTGTAAGTACAACTCTCCCATTCTACAGGGGGGGAAACTGAGGCAGAAGAAAATTAAATAATTGCCAGGGTGACCCAGCCAGTTAACAACAATGGGAAAACAGAGAAGAGTTAAGTATTCAGTTAAAATATTCATATGAAGAAAAAAGAGAAAATCAATAAAAAATATACTGAGTTTACTCTTCGCTGAAAGGAATTAAAATTTTTCTTTAAAGATGAGACAAAACTATTTTCGTCTTAGGGAAGAAGCAAGAAGATTATCACACAAAAACGAGATCTTTAAAGTATCTGTAGCTAAGCCCTCCTTGCGTACTCTCTTAGCACTGCATACACTCAATCCCTGGATCTGAGCTAAGTAAGAAATAATATTATTGAGTGTGTGAAGAGGAAGGATCCAATTTGTATTAGTGACAAAAGCCAGAGAGGAATATAGAGATCTAATAAAAAATCTGTAGTTTATTAAACAAGTTTTAACTGTTCAATTATGTAAGATCCGTTTAAGGTAGTATTTCTTCCCCTCAAAAAGTCTAAAAAGTGTTGACCCAAACCTAAATTAATGGTCATAATTTTCCAGTATAAGGTACCAAAAGTGCTAAATCAATGGTAATTAAGCAAATGATAGACAACTTTCCTCTAACTAAATTAACTGCTCAATTTTACATTTAAAGGATTGTTTCATTAATGAGAGATGATATGACTCTGCAGGATTACAGCAAAAGAAAAACCAAAGGTTACCAATATGTCAATGTGAAAGCAACAAGTACTAACGTAGACCAGGCAAACTGAAGGTCTGCTTTCTTCTTGCCACTTTGAATTTGTAAGTAACAAGTGCATCTCCTAAAATACAGGATCATCAATGATATAAAAAAATAAGACACACCTTCATTATTTTACTTAGTGTGTGTGAGGTCACAGACTTGAACACTGTTATCTATTATTTGCAAGATCTGAATTAGAAGATTGGCATGTTTTACATTTCAAGATTTTCAAAAATTATAGCATTGATGTCTGAGATAAATTTCGACTCAGAAATAATCAAGGACAAAAAATAAGGGTTAAAATTTTAATTTAAATTGTAGTAGCTCAATCTGCTAATCAAGCTATGTTATGATATATTTATTATCTTTTTGATGTCTTTTTAATGAAAAAAAGGAAAAATAAAAATAACTGGATGCCAAATGTCAGTACCAAAGTTCATAAATAAAATAAGCATGCAGATAACGGACTTCAGTCACCATGATGATTGTTTAATTTTACAAATAAAACATTAATGAAAAATTTAGTTTTACATTTTATAATAAAAACAGAAAAATAGTGCTATAATATTTGAGAATTAAAACATTATTGCATATCTTTTAAAGTAGATTTTAAAAATGTGTTAGTTAAAATAGCACATGTGAAAGCAATATCTGTGATGATAATGGAATAAGATACAAGAGAATAAAAAATATGTTTTCACTGAATGATGCTACAATGTTGTCTTAAGGGATCTCTATCGTTACTGGACACTAAGCATTTCCTAGATAAAGTTATAAATCCCCAAACAGGAATGCCTTTTTTAGCAAAATACCATAAATAAATATACATTTCAAAAAAAAAATAAACTGTTTAAACATTCTCACGGAACTAAAATATATAAAACTTTTTACTTTAGAAAAACACTGTTCACTCATAAATATAAATCTTTTTTCTTGTTGGATACTGAGGGAAAAGTATTAACATATGGCTATTCATATTGCTAAGAAGAATGATACAATATTTGCAATTCAGCACTTCTCACTATGTAAAGCATTTTTCTTATCCCTTCCCTGAAAACTATTTCCAGCAGTTTTAGGTGAAGAACCTCAGATGATAAAGGCCACAGTGCAGAGACTACTGTTAGCACCCAGTTTTGTCACTGTTGCTTATGTTATGAAACTGGCAGAAACTTTCACACAGGAAAACCATTTGCTACGTTTCAATGTAGGAATTGCAGTGCTATTTTCTGTGCTACTAAAATACCTTCTTGGTGGTCTGATACTTGATCGTTCTATTAGTAAAGCAAGTTAAACTGCAATTCCAACTATTTATCTTTCAGACATCACTAAACCTTTCAGGAATATTTTATTTACTATTTGTTAATTTATTTTGTAATTTATTTTGCAGATTGTGAAAACTATTTCAAGAATGCAAATATCAATTTCTCACACATTTAGACAGTTTTCACACTTTACCTTCCTTTGATACAAAAAATTTGCATACAATGTAATCTGATTTATTTCCACTTCATTTGCTATCAGCTTTTATCTTTTCTCTCTTACGCTCTTTCCTAATTCTTTCTAACTTTTTTCCTGTTCTTCCTTTCCTTCTCCCTCCCTTGTTCTCCCTCTACAAGTTAATAAAATGAGAAGAAATGAAAATTCTGAAAAAAGTAATATGTAAATGCTTCCAATTTTACTTGGCCAGAATTTCATGGCAATGCTCATGTAAATTAACACAGGAAAAGACAAACAGAGTTAAAGAAAGAGACCTAGACTGAGGAGGGAGAGAGAAGAGAAAGCGAATGAGGGAAAAAGGAAAAACGAATTAGTGTACAAGGAGTGCATTTATGCCTTGAAAGAGACGACATGGCCTGTAATTTTTCCCCCTCTAGAAAGCAAAAAAAAAAAAAAAAAAAAAAGTTTGGGATACTGAAAAACACTCTTCTCTTTTCTCTTTTTATTCAATTTACTTTTGACTTAGTTCTTTTTCAGAATGAAAACTGCATTATTTAAGTGAGAAAGTTATACATAATGAAAGAGCAGTTTCCTCATTTTATAACAACTATTTTTATGGTACATGGTGTTTTAATAAGTCTTATATAATGAAGATCTGAAAATAAGGCTAAAATGTGTACAATACGGATTCAAATCAGAATCAAGAAATCATCCTTTTCATTAAGTCTATCATGTCATGACCGTACAAACACTGCACAACAAATATTAAACTAACTACGGTTATAAAATTAAAGCTTCACCTACAGTTGAATTAATGCTAAAAGTAACTTTAATATCTTCCAGGCTATAAACAAAATTAGTTTACTGGAAAATAAACTAATATATATGCTAAAGTAATTCTAGCAAAAATGTTTATTTCTAACACAGAAAACTCTGAACTTAAGAGGAATATGGGAAAAATAAACCCTAACTATAGGTACACTTGATTTTTAATTTGCTAAACTTTGACATCACTACTTTATTAGCAGTCTAACTTTCATTTTTGCAATTAGATTTATATGTTGATTGCTACATAAATAAATCATATTTCTTCCTATGAGTACATGCTCTTGCTGGACTATCTAAATATCCAGCTGTTTTTTTTACTAAAATTGACAACTGACTCATAGGCAAAGTCTAATTTTTCAACTAACTATGGTTTGGAAATGCTGACTATAAACATTTTTAAAAGTCAAGGTTGTCAAAGAAGGGCCATGCAAAAGACAAACTGCACAGGCCTCATATGATTACAAAGAGAAAGCAAGACAGCAAGTGTACTATTTAGATACATTCTCCAAACATAAAAAACCGGAAGTCTCACACCAGAGATTTTACTCTCATAGAAACTTTGTTAATACTGAAATACTGAAACTTGGTTAATAATGAAACTAGTATTTTGGGTCATGGTTCTGAATAACAGCAATCCTGTGTAACCATGTGAATCATTTCACTTTGGTTAACTACACCTACTTTCACTTACCCTTTACACTACTACTTCCTACCAGTAGGCAGCACTATTACATCTTCTACCTGTTCACCAATGTTAAAGTCACACAACGCCATCTGTAACTTACTACACATTATCTGACCTTGGCTTGCATTTTATTTTAGCCTCATTATTTTGGTTCCATGCTATTTATCTCAGAGTTACTCTTTTCTTCCCAACAGCAAAACTAAACTTATAATAAAATATCTGCAATGTCAGCAACAGTACACACAAACACCACATAGGAAGTGTGTGATTAATGAATGCTACTGTTTCTTTACTAGTTAATGGTTTATTCCTTATTGTAATTTAAAGGTAACTGCAATTGAATGTGGTGTGAAACTGATTAAATGCATTTAGTATTAAAGACTTTTCATTTCTGGTGTTATATCTTTACTAAACTGTTACTTATATAAGAATTATATGGATCTTGATATAAAAACACTTACATTTAACTATCTATACATCTATTTTTTAAGGAAATAATCAAAGAATAATAAATTATTTAGAAACCCAAACATATAAATTTATAAGGGAAAATATCATTATCACGATACTTGTAAACAACTTATACCCTGCAACTTAATTGTAGGCCACATATTCACTTGACAGAATCCATCCTACTTTAACCAAAAGGATTATTTTCTACTTCATCAAAAAGCACTTAAATGTAAAATGGGCCAACATCAAAATATATTAAGAGAAATTCTTTGGTTCCTTCACTAACTAATCAGAGATACACAGAAAAGGACCTTTTAAGTTTAATGATACCTGCTCATTAAATGATGCTAAACACTAAAATACCATGAACAGCAGGGAATTTCAGTTTACATTAGAGAAAAAAAAAATAAAAGAGTAAAAATGACTGAAGTTGGTCAGTTCAAGATGATAGGGCACTTCAAATGAATAACAGAAGAATAAAAGAGACACTCTAGGTTAAATTAGGTTCTCCTATTCCTTTTCTTGAAAGTGCTTAACTTCACAAATTTTATTTGAATTAGCTAAACTGCCAAAATCAAAGCAGACATAAAGTTAAACTGGCAACTACACTTCACAGTAGTTTACCTATTATACAACAGATAAAACCTTAATTTTAAAAAGGTGATTTTGATTTTTAAATGTATACATTTCTCTTCTTCATTGAAGCAATTGATATACTTCATTTCTAAGAAACACTGCTGTACAGATTAAAACATATACAAAGCTTCAGATGAACAGGTTTGTTTATACACTTTTATTCCTTCATACACAAATGAAAAATTTACTCTTTCAAAAGCCAGTATCTGATAATACTTAATAAAGTGTCATGTAGCCAATTAGAATTTATTGCACAATATTTGTTTCACAAACTTTTTAAAAAGTAGGACATTTTCCCTTAGTTTATACCTTTTGACTCGAATTTTCACTTACTAAAAGCAAATATTTTTCCTTCCTGGAATCTTATTTCCATGTCCTTACGTTTGCCAAAACTGACATTTCTCTAGGAAAACTGGACTAAATCATGACAAAATTTGGAAAGTAGTAATTATTTGGTATTGGCACCCATCTCTCCATTCATCACTCCTTTTTTCCTGCTCAACTCAATTTCACCCTCACCTGTATTATTTACTCTTTTTATGAATGGTTCCACCACGCACAAAGCTAAAGACAGTACTAGTGAGTGTACATGGTCCTCCAAGCCAAATGAATGTCCGTCTTACAGGTGGGCAGAGTAAAGAAGGTCCTTCTTACCTTAAAGAATAAGTTGCTGATTAATAAACTGTACTGGCTACTAAGAAGCAATTTGGTCCCAGGGGAATTCCTTTGCAAACTTCAAATCATACCATTTATGTACTTTGCTGCCTTTTGCATGAATAGCTGTTGTTATAACCTGAAAGTTTATGTTCCTCCTAGAAAAAAATCCAACTGTAGAAATCCTAACCCCCAATGTGACGATGTTTGCAGGTGGGGCCTTTTGGGAAGTGATTAGGTCATGAAGATGGAGCTGTCATAACGGGATTAGTGCTCTTCTAAAAGGGTCCCCAGAGAGATCCTCAACCCTTCAGCCTTGTGAGGTTACAGTGGGAAGATGGGCCTCACTGAGGAAGGAAGACCTCACCAGACACCTAATCTGTCAGTGCCTTGATCTTGGGCTTTGCAATCTCCAGAATCGTGAGAAATACATTTCTATTGTTTATAAGCCACCCAGTTTACAGTATTCTGTTAAGACAGCTGAGTGGACTAAGACAGTTGGAAAACAGGCTCTAGAGAGGGCTCCTTTTTATCAGGCTCTTTTATAAAAGGCAGATCGTTTCCCTGTCACTTACGAACATTCACCAGTATTTTCTAGGGCTTTATATCTGTGCTTCATTTAGGCCATATAATTTAGTCAATCATGAATTTAAAAAATGCAAAACACAAATAAAGGTAAGGGGAAACTCAGGTATCCTCATAACACTAGCACAGCATTTCTCAGACTATTCCATAGGACACAGAACTCAGAATCTGTGAATTTCCCCAGATAGTCTGTGATCAATAGGTCCCATGGTAAAATATATTTGAGTCTCTTGTAGATACATGGAGACTGCTAACTTCTAAAAGGCTAAAAGAACTATAAAGGACAGTGATTCCCCTTTTTAATGAGATAACTGTTAAGTACCCTATACATTAGGGTTTTCAGAACACATTTTGCAAGTCTGAGTGAGTCTTAAGAATTTCTAGCAGATGTGCTACACAATCTCATGTCAACAATTATGATACACAAAAAGCTCTGAGGATCAAAAGGTGTTTTTGTTTGTTGTAATTCAACTGATAATTAAACTGACTAATCCGCACTCATATGGCATTTATAAAACACAAACTAAACTGACATGGGGCGATTAGTGCTTATAAGTATATATTTCGCTAAAGGTATGTGTTTGATCACAAGATGCTGTCCTGACTTTGCAAAGGCTGTCACAGAATACACAGAATACACACCATTTTACCTTTCTATCCTGCAAAGAATTCTGAATTTTGAAAGGTATTTCCCAAGGACTTTGAATAAGGGCTTGTGGACCTGTAGAAACCAAGCAGGGCAGGAATACAGACGTAGCTGGTAAAAGTAGAGTATGCAAAAGAAGAAATGATATCATTTGCCTAACATATGTTGCAGGGATTTTGTAAAAGCATTAGACTTGAATACACTTTAGAAAATTATATGGTCTGAGTTAGTTGCTTATACCAGCACACATAGTATGGGGCACACAGTATGTCCTCAATAAATATTTGTCTAATGGATTAGTTAATTGATCAAGTTTAATGCTGACTTTAGTATGTAACTGTGAAAACTGTTTAATATAGGAGGATATGTGTTCTTTACACAGATAACTCTAGGCGTGGAGACCCCAGAGCTTCTCTGAAAAGCATCCTGACAATCAGGATGTACTCAAATGCTTCTGCTTTAATTTTAACTTTTGTCTCCCTGTTAATGCATGATGGTAGACAACATGTATTAGAATCAGCATGTTTAAAATTATTTTTCAGCATTTTCATTTCTTATCTAATATGTCAAATGTATTCAAATCTTTCCTCGAGAAATATGATAGAGATGACATTCATTTCTATTTCTTTCATTTTCTTCCTCTCTTCATTATCTCCATATCCTTTTCAGTATCTTTTTATTTTAGAGTAACAACCTAAGCTGTACACAGTAATTTGAAAAGTACGCTATAAATAGCATTGGATGCACTTTGATTTCATTTGATATGCTAAACTGACGTTTGCAGTGCTGTGCCTTTAGCTACAGGTGACAGATCAGCACAGTACAGAGAGCAGGGCAAGGGCTGCGGAATCTGACAGACCTGACCTTGACCTTCAGCTCCACCTTAAAAATAAGGCACTGATCTGCAAGATAATTATCATCCTGAGACTCAGTTTTCTTCGCTGTTAATGTAGGAATGATAGTACTGACCCAGTAGCATTGTTTGGGGGCTTAAATTAGGTTAATATATGAAAGGTGCCTGGTAGAAAATAAGTTATTATTAAATGGTGTGATGGGGGAGGGGAAAAAGAGAACTGGGAGGAGGGTTGAAAAATGTAAAGTTTTATGGTTCTAATCTCTGCAACTCAATTGAAGAAACTATTGCTTTTTAAAAGCAAAAGTTTCAGTGTGCATTTTCTGGAGGTATATGCATCAAAATGTTAATGGCGGTTTTCTCTGAGTAGTCACATTATTAATAATTTTATTGTTTCCTTAGTACTCCTCCACATTATTGGAAAATACTGTGAGAGGTGTGCATTACTTTTGAAATTAGAAAAAACTGAATTCAATTTTATTTTTAGGAAAAATGTGTTTCAATATTTAAAGAGTTTCAATTATGTGAAAAATTAGTTCATGAATAGCTTCTCAGTCTTCAAAATTTCTAGAGAAATGAGGTTTTACTATAAATGACAAATTATTAGAAATGAGGGGAGTTTTACAAATCCATTCAAATTTTATTCTCTTGCATAACATCCTATGCCCTCCACTCACCAAAAAAATTCCAGAACTACAAGTGTTCATCTCACTTTAAGGCATTAGTATCTTTTAAAATAATTTCTAGTAAAGCAATAGTATACTAGTGGTGCATACAATTTACTTAAAAAATTACTAAAGAATTCAAAAATTTTCTTCATTTTTCATTGGGTATTTATATATTTTTCTTTTGAAAATTGTTCACAGCTTTCCCCCCATTTTTCTATTTTGGCCTATTTTAAGAATTTTAAAGTATGTTTTATAAACTATTAAGGACACTTAAGCTTTGATATTTTTTTTGCAAATATCTTTTCATTTCATTTTTATATAATCTGACCCTTTTAATCTTTGTGGTTCCTTTTATAAATTATCTGTTAAAAAACATTTTCCTAATCCAAGACTATATTAATATTTGCACAATTTTTGGTTAGATATTAGATGACTACAATTTTATATTTAATTAAATAATAATATTAAGAATTTGGCATGATATTTCTGAAAAGTACAACTGTTTATGCAAATAGCCAATTTACTCAAAGCTTTTATTGAAAATTATCTCTTCACTCTTCATTGAAAATGCTTTCCTTATTATACATTAATTTTAAATAAAAAGTCTTTATTTAGAGATATGTATTATAACTCCTCTTCCCTGAGTCTTCTCTCTTGGTTAGTGCAATTACTCTCTACCCAATTCCTCAAGAGGAAAAGAAAAGGAAAACTAAGCTTCATCTTTGAATTTTCTCTTCTCGCTTCTTCCACATAAACAGGTAGAAAACCATTTCAATTCAACTTCCAAAACATCTAATTCAACCACTCAGCATTCCACGCTCCACTGGACTATCACTGTTACAATCACCATTATCTGTGGTCTGGTCTACTGAATTACCTCCCAATTGTTAGCTCTGCTATATTCTTGCTCTTTAAAAATATAAATAAAATTGAGTCCTTCTCCTGCTGAAAACCCTCCAATGGCTTTTCACTGCACCAAGAACCTGTGATCTGGTCCATGGAGAACTCTCCAGCCACATCTCATGATCACACTTGGTTTATCTTGCTTCCTGCCTTAGCCAAATTTGCCTTCTTACACTGCCATCTTCGGGCATTTTAACAGCTCTTCTCCCTGCCTGCACTGCTCCTTCATAGGAATGTAATCTTTCTTACAATCCAGATCACTTAAACTTCACTTCCTCGATAAAGCCTTCCTTGAAAACCTAACATCGAGTATCTCCATCATCACCATCCTACATGTATTTCTGTTGTATTCTATCATATGAAAATATGAAATGTTATTGCCTGATTTTTCTGTTTATTACCTGATGTTTCCTCTCACGTTCCATGAAAGCAGAAACTGTATCTGTCTTGTTCAATGCTCTGTTCCTCATTCCTAGAATAATGATTGGCATGGGATATACACTCAATAAATGTCGACTGAATAAAAGAATAAATAAAGGAATAAATGGGCATTTTCCCACTTAGTGTTCTAATTTTTTTTTCAAGTAGAAAAATCTCATATAAGCTTTAAAACATTTTCAATAAAACTCCATCCAAAATTTCTTAGCTATTCCTAATTTTATGCTTTTAATTACTTCTGTTTGCCCATTTTATCTTCTTGTCAGTATACAGATAAACTATAATTTAAGTATTTGATATTTTAGTATATTTTTTATTTAGTCATTGGAAGAGTTCCTAGTTGTCTTCTGGTTATCTAATTATCTAATTATAAATTCTCCTCTCCGTATTTACACCTTATTTATTTGTCATATCTAATTACACTGGCAATAACCTATTTTACTAATCTCATTGACTCTTTAAATTCATATTAAAATATTCTGACATGAGGCCCTCTTATGCACAAAAATTCATTGTTTCTTCTTTATATAAAAAGTGAAATTCGGACCTCAGAATCCGGCATTCAAAGCTCCATTTCCTTTTAAAGCATACTTCTCTCTTCCCTAAAGAAACACCCATGCTTGCACCAATCTTTACCCTTCAATACTAACCAAAACCTCTGAGCTTCTCTGTTCTTTTCTTTTTTCCACTTCTGAAAGGCCCTAACTTCTTCTTCCATTTATAACAATCTGTTTCAGTGTGCCTCCTTGGCATTATTTAATCACACCCATCAGAAGCGACTTCTCTCTCCTCTTGTACTACTATACCTTTTGGGTTGACTCACTTAAATGATGGTTAGCATATTTTATTTGTGGGTGTCTGGTCCTTCTGCATGGATTATAAACATTCAATAAAGTGCACTCAATGAATGGCTATTTTGCCTACCATCAATCTCAGTTCTGATAGAAAACCTGGGAAACTATCACTCTGGGGTATGATCATGACTAGCTCTATTTGCTTATGTCAAACTGATCTCAAGTCACTCATGGCATACTCCTCGGTTAGTCACATAGCCCTGGTCATCGTGGCTATTCTAATTCAAACACCCTGAAGTTACATAGGAGCTACTGCCCTTATAATTGCCCATGGTCTTACATCCTTCATACTCTTCTGCTTAGCCAATACAAACCACGAGCACACTCACAGCCGGACAATAATCCTGGCGCGAGGCCTATAAACATTTCTCCCGCTAATGGCAATACGATGATTGCTGGTTGAAAAAGCCATATTGTTAGATATGGTAGCTACCGTAATCACAAACTTACAAAAAAGTTACAAATATGGTATAGAGAATTTTTTTCCTGAACTGTGAGAGAGGAGGTTATCAACCTAATGCCCCAAACACCTCCAAATACTTCTGTAGTATTTTTACAAATAAGAAATCTTCTCTACATAACCGCAGGATCATCAAGTCAGGAAACTGACAGTGATACATTATCGCACCATCTAATACTCAGTCTCCTTTCAAGTTTAGTCACTTGTCCTAATAATGTTCTACGTAGCAAAAGGACACATTTCCGAATCACACACTGCATTTAGTTTTCAAGTCTCTTTAGTCTGCTCCAGTCTTGAACAGTTCCTTTCTTTGATTTTCATGACCTTGACACATGTAAAGATTACAGACCAGTTATTTTGTAGCTATCCCTTAATTTTGGTTTGTCTGCATTTTCTCATGATTAGATTCAGGTTATGCATCTTTGGCAGACGTAATACAGAAGTGATGCTCCTTTTTTCTCATTATATTCAATCAGGTGGTACATGATTTCAGTGTATCTCTTTACTTACTGTGTTCACTTTGATCACTTGATTAAAGTGGTATCTGCCAGGCTTCTCTACTGTAGAGTTACTCTTTGTAATTAATAAACATTTTTGTTAGCAGTTATTCTGAAATTATATCAATATCCTATTACTTCATTCCTCATCAAACTTGCAAGTTCTATGTGTGTGTATATTTCTGTGTATATACACATATATATTCATATTTTTTAATCCAATGGTTTATAATTATTTACCTTATAATTTATAATTAAGCATTATTTACTTTGATGCTCCAATTATCTCTAATTTGATTGGTAGAAGCCTCCTCATTTGGTTTCTATGTCCTTGTGGCATGTTCCCATCATTCCTTAAGTGTTTCCTTATTTTCTGGCACAAGATGCTTCAGGCTCATTTCCTAATTTCCTGCCCCAGTTATATATACAGTGAGGCATTTCTCAAAGGAGCTCATTTCCTTTTAAGGCATTCAGAAAGGAACAGCTGGGTCCTAGATGTATTACTTGTTTTGGAGGTAGTTGCTGTTTCCAGAACCTCACAGTGGGACAGATCTAAAGAATATATATATAATATATTACATACATATATATATAAAATATATATATTCTATGGATATAGCCATAGTTATGGATATAGATATGGAAATTATTGTGGGTATAAATATATATATTTATTATACATATATATTTATTCCCACAATGTATACATAATGAATATATATATTTATATCCACAATATATATTATACAAATAATATATATACTATATATGTATTTATACCCACAATCATTTCTGTATCTATATCCATAACTACATCTGTATCCATAGAAAAGTATGAGTTCACACCACTACCTGTAATTCCAATCCAATACCATAGGGTTCATACAAGTTTTCTCCCTCCGCGTATTTGTACTTTAGACAATGAGGAACCTGGCTTCCATATCCTTAACATATTTATATTTTCACTTGTTTGATCAATCCCCTACATACAACTCATTTCTCATCTTCACCTAAATGGTCCTCCTGCTTCAATGCCCTCTTTTCCCAGCTGGGGCTCCAACAACCATGCCGGGCTGTTCTTCCACAGGCATTTCCCCTTCCTGCTGCTGATGCTCTGACACCCATCACCCTTCTGTACATATGCCCTCACCACTCTTCTGTGGCTCTGACTTCCCACACCAGGCCACTCTCCCATGCGGACCCCTCCTCAGCCCACTCGGTCTGTGACACTCCATGCCAGACGGCCCTTCAGTGTGGGTGCCCTTCTCTCTGCAGTCAGGCTCTGACACCCTGAGCAGGACATCTCTCCTTTCCAAAATCTTCCTCACCCTCTGATGCCCTGCACTGGGTCACTGGGGCTCCAGCCTACTTCTGGCACAGAACCTTTTTTTGTCCCACCTGTTGGCTTTAGGACTAAATTGCTCAAGAACAGGGTAAAAAAAACCCAAAAAACCAAACCAAACAAAAAAAACAGGAAGGGAAGAAAAGGAGAAAGTGGAAAAGGACAGAGCTATTATTGTCATTTTAAGTAGAAAGTTACTTAATTTTCTGAAACACACATAGCTAAAAATATTCGGACTGCTTTCGGCTTAAGGAGTATGGAAGACTATTTAAACAACTTCTCCAGAACTGTTGAATTGCATGTCACCTTCGTATTCTGTGTATATTTTGCTGTGTTCCAACTACTACAACTACAGTGACCACACTGAGCTCTTTATATAGTGGACATTTATTGGTCTCCTCAACAGAATCCACTCTCTGTTTCCTTCTTCCTGAGTACCCTAACATCCCAGCCACCTGGTCTGGATTGAACTAACTCCACACCAACCTCCAGGTAGGCACTAATTCTCTTAAGCCAATCAGTTTACCTCATCCTCCAGGCACCTGCAATTAGTTCAGAAATGGGCCTGGAAGTAGACAAGCAGCACATACCATTCAACTGGCCACAGTGACTGGTACAAGGGTAGGCGCTTGGCTAAACTGGTCCAGAATGACTTCCGGGAATGCTAGGGTACAAATGCCACCCTCTGTCCTGGGCTGGTGATGTGAAGATGCAGGGCCTGAGAATACTAAAAGAAGAGCCTGAAGTTGAGTGGGAATCACTGTGTGGAGTCAGAGGGGGGAAGAAGCCAAGAAAAACGAGCCAAAGGAAGGGACTTTATTGTTTGCATTCTATCAGAAAATCTTCACTGTTAAGAAGCAATTCAAATAGTTTTACTCATTTTCCCAGGTGACCTGACAAGGGCTCACAGATTCTGCTTCACAGAGTTCTTTACTGTTTATTCCAAAAGGTCCTTCTGCCGTTATCCATTTAAAACTAGTTGTGCCATCCGTGCACCATGACCTAGTCACTTCCTAAAAGCAAGTTGGAAATGTGAAAGACTGTTCTTGACAGTACGTTAAAGCTGTCCTCATTTACTCTCAGTTGTATCTGCATCGCTCCGGTTCCTAGGTTTCTGGTCCTACAAGTTCATGTGAATCGTGACTTCTGTACCCTTCTGTCTGGCACTCCTCCCATCTCCCACTCTGGGTCACTGGACTTTCTAACTAAAAATTACAGGCTTTCCAAGTGGATCTCAACACTGGTTTTGATCTTCCATGCTGGCCCAAATTCTCTTCTTCACTGTATCTATTGAAAAACTCCCCTTTCAGTGTCCCACTTGGCAGAAGTTCACTCTCTGAGCATTCACTCCTCCTCCTTCAACCTCGTGAGATTCCAGCACACTAATGCTTGAATGAACATACGATGGCGTTCTCACTCTGTATCAGGCACTGTATTAAAGATCTTGACAACATATTTTCCTTTGACATAAATAAGTTATAGATGATATATTCATAATTAATGCAGTTAAAATATTTATTTTATTTTAAAATCACCATATATATGAGTTCAGTTGGTATTCCTTTATTCTAATGACCTAGTGTTCTTTTTATAGTCCACAGTCTAGCTCAAACTAGAATAGGAATGGTTTTATGTTGATTCCTTACATTCCAAAACTATCAGGTTCATGTGGATATTTGAGGACCAAATATTTGCTCAGCTTATAACAAGGTCAGCTGATAATTCTTAAAAACACCTGGTTAGCTATGGGCAAAAGGCCTATTTTTTAAGGCTAATGTATTAACTTCTAAAATGCAGTACACATTTTAAACAGAAATATGTTAAATTAGTATCTGTGGACAGTTCCATCACTATCTTTAGCCATAGAAACATTTATCACTCCCTTGGAACAAACCAGGCACCATGCCAGGCTCTGCAGATCCCATGGTGAGTAACAGGATGTGCCCTGTGCCCACGTGGGGCTTACCTAAATTGTGAAAGAAGATCTTCACCGAAGTGTCACTCGAAAAAACACACAATCACAACATTCTTAAGTTTTCATCTGAATCTTTCCCTTGTATTCCTATAGGCATGATCTCTTGTTTAAAATACTTAGAAAAGTATCTGAACCAGGAGTCTTACAGGCTAAGCAGGCGTTGAACCCGCTGAAGAAGCAAGCCGGCATATGTGGCAAACTGGCTGATGCAAGCCCAGTCTAAAAGCACACGTTGCCACATGGAAACGTGGGCTTGGTGTTGTCAGAGCTTCGGGTGTTTTCTAGAGAAGCCAGATCCTTAAATGTTGAAAAACAATTTAAAAATTATGGGGCCACACAAAGTGTATGACGAGTTGGCCTGCAAGCCACCAGCTTCAATACGTAACATGACAAATGGTGAAGCTTATGCTTGTGATGACCTGGTTTAATGCTGTCAGTTCAAATCTTAGGTCATTACTTGTAAGTGAATTCAGGGATGGCTCCTGACCACTTCTCTGTGGAATGTGTAATCTACCCAGTGGGTGCTGTCTGACAGTGGCATTCTGGGAGGGCTAATCTCCATAAATTGTGTTACATTTCATTTTCATATGATAATGCCCATTATCCTCTGCCTCTTTCAGTTGTGATAGTTTACCCTGTTTAAGCCTACTAGGCTACATGCTTTCTTCTACTCTTAAATTCTTGAATTTTTCATATATATATATCTTTTAAATATGTTGTTTTGTAATGTTTAGGCCACAGAAAACCCTTTTCAATTGTCACTAACTCTTCTTTGAACTTCTTATGCATGTTCTTGCCATAAATGAAGAAGTTATTCATGGCTTACATCTCATTTGATATTCTACGGTCTGCTTTGAAATTTCAAGGTAGTCACCCTTGTCCTGCCATATGGTATTTGGACACAATGGGGGATTGATCAGCCCTTTTTTTTTTTTTTTTAAAGAAAGTAGTTTCCTGTGAAAAATCGTATTTTTGCATATAGGTACTCTTTTTTTAGAGAAGAAAGAGATTCTTAGTGAGCACTTTAATTTTACAAAAGGCTGTCAACCTTAAACTCCGCCCTATTTGAACTCTGAGGCGTAGGATGTATGTTGGGTCATGACTCAGCAGGACAGTTCTTCAGACCTTACTTAGTGATATTCATCTAGGCCCTTGTTGAGAGAAGCAATCCATTCATTCCTCCAGAAATTCTAAGGCTGTTTCTTTGAAAACTGCATAAATGGGCCATGTTGTCCTGATCTGCTATAAAATTAATTTAATGAGTTGAACTTTAGAACAATACCCCTATTCTATCAGGATGTGCTAAAGTGAAGAGCTTTAGGTAAGTACTGTCATATTCACTGTAGCTGTGATGCGGCACGAAGTGGCCATCACACTACTCAGGAAAAGCTGGTCACAGCCAAAGGGGGTACAGCAAATTTGGTTTAGGCCAGTTCACAGCCCAAAGTTAATAATTACTGTAGCACCTCATTCTTATTTTTTATTGATCCTCACTCTCTACTCTCACTGATAATATTCAAAGTTCTAACTTTAATTTTACACTTCTGTTTTACTGACTCTTCTCGACTGCAGTCTTCTAAGCTCTGTGGCAGAATTTGTTCTTAAAGATTACAAGCGAATAAACTTAATACAATTACTGACAATTTTCATTTAATTTTTCTTTGAATCCAGTACTTTATAACATTTCCAGTATATGCTTTCTTATTACTTTTCTCTAGGCTATGAGTTCCCTAAACCTAAATATTAGCTTGTTAAGAAGCTTGGAAAGGAGAAAAATAACAAGGTATTGCCTATGGATAAAATTCAAGAAATGTCATGATGATCTCCTTTCCTTCTCTCTAACACTACGTTTTTACCAAATTTGTGAAACCCACAAATTATAAATTCTGCAGTGTGACTATCAGAACTCCTTCTAGTAACAGTAAGTCCAAAATTTTTTTAAAACAGCAAGAAAGATATAATGGGAAAACTCCAAAGGAGAGCCAAGGAGATGTCGTGGTCATTAAATTTTAACCTCCCAGAAACTTTGCATTTCAATAACCCTACTTCCTAAGAAGGACTATGATTTTTAAATGCAAAACTCTTGAGGAGAAAAAAAAATAATAGTGAGGTGGCTTCCTTGTCAATTAAACAATAAATTGTCAGATGGCACAAACTGCCATTTTAAACCCTTTCAGCAGAAATGTAACAGGATTGAAATGTGTGGTCACAACTAGCCTAACAGTGAGGCTCATTCTGTAATTCAACATTGGGTAATGGAGCCCACCTGCCCAATCTGGTGAGCGCGTGAGAAGGACACTTGCCTTAATAGGTAAAGGAAAACCCTTCAAGGAAGTGAAAGTGAAATAAATACGACCAAGGAGATTTGAATAACCAGTTGGCCAAACTTAAACCTTTTGTCAGGTCTTGTCTTAAATGACTTTGTATATTAATGGCATTAATCTTGCACCTTTCCCTGTCAAGTTATATACGAAAATATGAGCACTTAATATTGGGAAGTCTATGATTGAAACCTTACGGTGAATTTTTAAAATATGATTGAAATAGAATGTTGGCAGGAAGCAATTCTATTGTAACAGGTCTTTCTCAATTTCAAAATATTTTATTGTTCTGATAGTGCTCTAATTTTCTTTCTTTGGGTCTCTGTCTCTGCCTCTGTTTCTCTAATCTCTCTATTTTTTCAACAGCACTATGCTAACAAACATATTTTAAATTAATTAGCTTACCTGGTCTGCCACCTAATAAACCATGCCAGGATTTTATTAAGAAATGGTGCATTTATAATAATTCACAATAACTTTTACTGTGAATATTTTCATGCACTCTAAAAAGTTTATAAACCTTTTCTAGTCACCCAGTAAAAGTGTTTTGTGTGTCTATTGGTTTGCTAACTTTTCCTGCATGTCTTACATCTTAGCCAAAATCTTGTTGTTCAACATGTAGTGAACAATACGCTTTTATTAGCCCAAATCTCCCCAGTCCTATTTAAAAATTTTAAACAAAAGGTTAAATTTGATTTTCAACCATTTCCCAACAGCAATAATGTCTATTCCATTGAGTAAAGGAAATTCTTAACACCTTAGAATGGACTCGTGTACTATGGTCCTGCTCACAACGGAATTACATTAGCATTGTACTGTATGGTATGTTAGGGTGGAAACCGAACATAATTTCCTCAAGAGAAGAGAACACTTTTAAACCATATGTCCAATGCTCTACTGGAAAATTTGAAGAGTAACATATTTTTTGCATGAAATAACTCTATTTGTCAAAATAAGGTGTTTTCAAAGCCCATGTGAACGATATTTTTCATGATAGATAAGAAAGAGACTGATTGAACAAATGAATGAAATAACAGAACTTAGGGGTCCAGAGGAGTCTCTCATAATAGAGGTTATCTGAGGCTTTAAGATATTTATGTTTTTCTTATCTATGTTTATATAGCATTTAACTTTTGGAGTTAAATTCACATAAAATTAACTACCTGTGAAAATAAATATGTCTGTTATATGTTACAGAAGACTGGGAAAATTTCTCCCCTGAACAATTTTTCTGATAAGGTTAAGTTGTCCATAGTCTACTTTAATTATGTTAAATGTAAAATCAAAAAGCATATTTGGAAAAAGAAATGGGATATGATTGTGTGATTAATATTTTCATTATTATACTTTTCTGCATCTTTTGAGTATTTTAGCAGTAAGTACATATTTTTTGCTGTGTGAAAAAATGAAAGAACTTTAAATATTACTGAATAATTAAAGTAGGATGGGTCCCTGATATATAAACACCCAGAAATAAGCCTGAGGTCCCTGATCCCCGGATAGTGCTAGAAATCATCCTTCTCTCCTTCTTCTGTGTCTATCAGTTGATTGCTACCTGGGACTAGCATTCCTTTCCAGTATTTTCCCTATTTATTAGCTATTAATTCAATTCAGCATGCCATCCTCAAAGGTAACACCAGCAAAAGTGAAAGAAGGAAGACCAAACAGTTGCTTCCATCCTCCACCTCCACCTTCATGGCCATACCCCCAGCTCCCTTCACAACACTGCTGTGGGCCAGGGGAAGCCCCTCTGAAGTATTTTCTAGGATCTATATGACTTAGAGTAACCTGCATCTATTTTTCCTCTGTTCTAGAATGTTCTGTGTTTGGTAAACAAATCCCACTATTGGTATGTCTTTGTACTTTTGCTCTTCAATATAAAGTATGGGGGGGGGGAGAAAGCTTAAAATGTTTTCAAAAACAGAAAGTAGGAGGTTTAGGAGTCATTTTACCTCTCATAATCTCCCCCTTTGCTGTTGGTAGTAAAACCTTGAAGAAAACTAAAAAAAAAAACCTATACATTACACTGTACCTTATGCTCAGAGAAAAGTAGCATGAAGGAGAAACTTTAAGAAGTAATTATTTTGCACTTGACAGGAATGTTAGAAACCCTTAATTGAAGTAAGAAGACATTGGTTAAAAAAGAAAAAAAAATCAAAAGGCAACAAGCAATGCCCTGTAAACATCCACTCTAGCAGGCCCTCTTGAGGATACCAGAGATACAGCAGGAGCCTGTGGTCACCCTCTTTTTCTTCTAATGTTTGGGTAGATGAGTTTCATTCAGAGACAATGATGAAGAAGCCTCATCTGGGCCTCAGATCAGGCTGAATTCTCTAGTCAAGATTTAGCAACAATAAAGCTGAGGTTTTGATACTCTACCTGACCCCTCGTCTACTTCTCAATCGAAGTTGGAGGTAGAGGCAGAGGTAATTCATATCCCCTTAGTGGATAACACAGGCTTTTCCTCTGCTGTGGAAGAGCTTCGATTTTTGTTGTAGTGAAGAGAAGAGTTATCAAACAATTATTCACACGAGCAGAACTTTACTCAAATTAGGATAAATGCTATAAAGACTCTACAGGAGCATCCATCTACCAAGAGGACCTGACCGGATCTGGGAAGGCTTTCTTGTGGAAGGGAGCTTTGAACTGAGCTCAGAAAGATGAGTTATTGAGGCTACCCGGGTAAACGGAGAGAGGGACATGTGTGTGCTCAGCAAAGGGAAGAACTTGGGCTGAAGGAGCCAAGTACCATCATTGATTAGAGAAGCCCATCTGGCTGATGTGTGAAATATCAGAAGTTGACCACAGTGAGGTAGGCAGGGGCTTTCTTCGTCATCCCTGGAACAATGGGAAACCATGAAGTGATCTTCAGCTGGAATGAGATCTTTTTTAAAAAACTAATCAGTAAGGTTGCAGTGAGGGGAATGTTTCAAAAGGGTACAAGAGTAAATGTGACAAAAATTTCCAGGAGATCATTACAATGGCCAAGACCCCCTGACTCTCACATTCCTCACCAGAAACCTGGAGCTCCCGGAGTCCTCACCCCTGTGTCTAGTCAGAGGGAAAGGATATGTCCTGATTCCTGCTGGATTGTGGAGATACATCCTTGGTGTATCTGGCAGGGAACATGTTTGCATAATTCCAATAGAACTAATGCCAACTAGTTTCACTCATGCTAACAGCACTGTCATGTGCCCCTAAAATGCAACCACTGGAGTGGACTTTTGAAGGCTAGTTAAAGAAAGCAATCACCTTTTCCACACTTCTCTTGGATCTATTTTCTATTTATTTCCCAGGATGACTGTACTCTTCCAAGAGGGAGTTACCATTATTTGGCAATTCTTTATTTCTAACTTTTCCTTTTTACTCCAGAGAAATACTTTCAACTGATTCCTCATACCTAGTGCTCACTGGATATTTTGAAGGTATCTCAAACTTGGTATTTCTAATTCTATACTTGGTTTCAAATCCACTTTGAATTCCATATTTCATTAATGACTGGAAATTCCAAGTATTATCATCATCTATCACTCTTTTGAACATCAACCACGTTCACCATAGAAATACCTTAAATTTGGTACTTCCTTCTCCTCTAAATAATAACAATGTTAATAATAATAATAGCTAATGCTTACTGGAAGCTTAGTATGTGTCTGGCAACCGTGCTGGGCACTTTATATTATTACTTAATCCTCAGAATGATCCTACGCTATTATCATCCCATCATTCAGAGGAAACTGAGACTTCAGAGAGGTCATATTATGTTGTGTCCAAACTCAGGAGTATCATATCCAAACCCTTCACAGTCTGACCCTAGCTTCCGTCTTCAGGCTCATCTCAATCCATCCAGCTTCCGTGATTCAGTGATAACCGACTTCTTGACTATTTTCTAAATATGCCACACTCTTTAATGCCTCTGAAGTAAGTTATTTCTGACTCAATTTTCATGGTCAGCCTTAAGTGTTAGTGCCTTTATGAAATCTCGACCTTTTCCTGCACCACTGCTATCCATCTCCAAGGTTCTTTAACTGAGTTTCTATCCTACCACTCACCTCGGGCTGCAATGATTTGTTTACAAGTATGTCTCCCTTGGGAGAGTTTTAGTTCTCCAGGTACGGAAAAACACCTTAGGCATCTTTGTATATTTAGAGTCCAGAGCAATGCCTGGAAGGTGGCAGGAGTTCTGTGACTTCTTACTGAAAGAATGGTGATAGCTAACATTTATCCCCAGCACTGTGCTAAGTTCTCACACATACTGTTCATTTAATCCTCACAACAGCCCTACTAAGTAGGTGCACTTATCCCCATTTGACACATCAAGAAATTGAGAGTCAGGGAGGTTCAATAACTGTCACAGAGATTATAAACCTTCTCCCAATATCTGTTCTCCAATTTTCTCTCATGGAAATAGAATCCACAATTTTTAGATTATCTTGTGGCCATCCAGGACAAAGACTTTATTTCCTTTTAGGCTTCTAACTAGGTGGCCTCTGTGAGTAAGAGCTGAATCTTGGCTGTGCTATTAAAAAGAAGAAGGTATTTATTTACCCCCTTCTGTTTTCCTCCTTTTCTTCTGGCAGGAATGAGAATCAGTGGTGACTTATCTTGGACAATACAGAGGAGGGCAGCACTCCAGAGACCGCTGAGTAACATGCAAAGCAATCTGGGCTCCTGAAGACCTCATTGAGCACATCCATTATGACAGATTATTTCCAAAGGTGGCCCAGGTAATTTCTCCCATTCTTCAAGTCCTTCAGCAACGTAACTTTGGCATCCTTAATTTTGCTCCTTTTAAAATCTAGGCTGACCCTGTGACTTACTTTAGCAAACAGAATGCAGCAGAAATGACACAGTGACTTTCAGACCTAAATCTTAAGAAGCCTTGAAGCCTATGCTTTCATCCTCTTGGAAGCCAACGCCCACGTTAAAAAGTTCAGGCTAGACCACCAAATGATGAGAGACCACGTAGAGAGACAGGTCACATGTAGAAAAATCAAGGGGCTACAACCACAGCCAGCACAAAGGCACTAGGCATATGACTTAGGACACCTTGGATGTTTGAGACCCACATCAGCCCAGCTGATAGGATGTGAAGCAGAGGAGAGCCTTCTTCACTGAGCCCTGCCCAAATTCCTGACTCTTTTTAATGTCACTATTTTGAGGCACTTACATGGCAGACAGCAATATAACAAAAACCACTATGCCAGCTAGACTTTTATAGAAAGAGACTTCTAAAGGGCAATTAGCCACTGTCATTTTGTATCCCTGGGACACGAATGGAGCCTAAATTCTAGCTACTACAGTAACTTAACCAAGTTCCTACAATTTCAGAAAGAGGATTTGAAGCAAGGTGGTCTATCTCCAGATCCCAGGCTCGAAACCACAGAATTATTCTTTCTGAGATGGCAAGGAGAATGGAGAGAAAAAGACACACTTATTCATGGGAAAACATATTTGTTCCAAATAACCCATAAAGTGTTCTCTATCATAAGGTAAACACTGCCTTGATATTTATTAATAATAACATATAAACAGACATGATAGACTTCCTATTTGGCTAACAGTTAAAAGACCTATACTCTAATTTCTAGTATTTTCTACAAAAATCCCTCAATTTCACTTGGGAAATTAAGCATCATATATGTTTTCCTTCTTATTAAAGTATAAGCTTCTTCAAAGCACAAACCTTATGATACGTTTTAAGTCCTTCACAGCCTCTACCTGACCATTTTTCCCACTGTGAATATTCAATAAATATTAAGATATTTTCTTCATTCACTTAAGGAACAAATGATGAACACTTAGAAAATGGTAATTGCCTCAGATCTCACATTACTTTGAATACCTGAGAAAAAAATTAATGAAGTTTTACTTTATTGAGCCTAAAAATATGTCAACAAATTAAACAGTATTACAACAAACTCCAGGAGACTGTCTTAATACCTTAAATTGATCAGAACTTTGTGTGACATATGAAGCTTAAATAAATAACCCATCACCTTAAATATATAAATTGTTCTGCAATTATTATTTTAACAGTTGTTTGTTGTCATCAAAATTTCCCTGGCACACAAACGGACCATATACTATGTATAATTATATTTTCTAGACTAATTATTCTGTTGAGGATTGTGAAATGTCAAAAGTTATACTACTGCTTTAATTGTTGCCCAAGTCTAAAATGTGTACAAGGGAATGTAGATGAAATGGAGAAACTGAGGAAAATGGGAAGGTCCCTGGATGAGGAAGTAATGCAACCTCTATGAGGCAATGAGGAGAAAACATGCTTTTGCCGTTCTGAGTTTGAACTCTGCTACTTACAATCCATGCTCTTTTTTCACTTAAACTTTTATGAATTCAGTTTTATCAAATGTAATGGAGAGAAGAGTACCTATCTTACACAGACATTGTAAAGCATAAATGACCAATGTATGAAAAGACCTAACCCAGTGTTTCACATATAGTAGACATGCAAACAATAGCCTTAACTGTTATTCTTATTTTGGGTTCTTTGACAAGTCTAATATTTTGATGGCCCACTTTCTTCCTCTACAATAAAAGGGGACTGAGGACTGACCTTGATTAGAGCACAACAGCATTTTGATTTGAACAACTTACAATTTTCCAAAGACGACCAAGAAAGAGAAGGAGGAAGAAAGAGAAAAAAAGAGAAACGGGACAACACCAGGTTGCCGGCTTTATATGTTTACAAGTAAAGGAAGTAATGATGGAAGAGCATTCCCTCTGGAGTTTCTGCTTGTTTGTCTGATTTTCTCACAAGTCACTCTGTCATGGTTGACATTTGTCTACAGCTTGTGTTTGGGGGCCACTGGATTAAATATTGTTCCATTGCCCAGTTTCTTTGGTAATTTGAAAACTGCTTGATTCTTTGATTCCATGGCGGCATGATTACACAGACATATACTAATAAATTCTTAAATGCTAATTAAAAAAATCAAATTCACTTATAACTGAGGTACAAAAGAAAGTACAGAAAAGACGTCCAAGAGCTACACACTTAATTTAAACTTTTTCATCATCGATCTAGATATCTAGCCCCTTCTTTTAAAACTTCAACAATTATTCAAAACTTGGTAATTACTTGCTTGTTTGAAAACATATTAACCTTCCTTTTTTTACATACAGGAAAAAAGTTAATGGTGATTATGGGCTCTGGAATTGGACAGAATTGGCTGTAAACCTCTGGCTCCTCAGTCACTAATTTTGTGAGAAGCTGCCCAAGCCCTTCACTTCTCAGAGCATCTGTGTTCTTTTGGGGAAATGGATCACAGATATCTCAGGGGCAGTTGTGAGGAGCAAAGTGAGAAAACCTGCACGGCATAGTACTTAGTCAGAGCCTGGTAAAAAATTTATTTTAAAATGCATTTCATTCCCTCATATCTTTTTCCAGTTTGCCCAGGAGATGCTCTGTGTACCCTTGCTGCCCCAGCCTAATTATTAACAGCACCCCTTTTCACATTCATAAATGTACAAGTTTGGATGCCAATGTATATAATTGCCCTATTTACAAAAGGATCCTCCCCATTATGTGTTTTTGGAACTTAAACCTTCATTCATAGATTTTCAAATAGTTGTCTTTAAAAAAAAAAAAAGGATTTAGTGATAACTTAGCATTTGTTCGAGTGGAGAATAGAAGAGTATAGTTCAGATGCCTGGGGAATTATATCCTCCATCTACAATTTACATCCTTCATCTACTATTTACTAGCTATATTACCAGGTCAAGCTGTTTAATCTTTCTGAGTATTTGTTTTTCATCCTTCATCTAAATTGGTGACATGAAGAGTAAAGGAGATAATAAAGCACTTGCTAGAATATATGATACTCAGTAGATGTCCAATATGTGATTGTTAATTATATTCTTATTTTAAAACAAACGCTTTCACATACTAACGGAAGAAGTGTGCATTCATACATTTCTGGGGGCACATGTATAATGCACGTAAAAACGCTTAAAATAAGAATACTTTCTGAACCCCCCCTCAAAAACTCTTCAATAATTCTATCAAGGAACAATCATGGATTCGCATATAAGAACATTTGTCTCCGTGCAGTTTTAAAACATTTTTTACAGTTTTGTTTAGGTATAATTGATGTCTACTGAACTGCACATAAAGTTTACAACTTGTTGAGTTTTGACAAATATATATATACTTCTGAAACTATCAACACAATCAACATAATGAATATCCATCACCCCTAAGAGTTTTCAATACTTTCAATGGATATTCATTGTCAATTCTCTCCCTTTCTATCTTTAGACAAGCCTCAATGCAGTTTTTAACAGTAAAAGAATGGATAAAAGTCAAAATGGAACACTAAATAAGTAAATTTACATTAGTTTGGGTGGTGATAGACTTGGTGGTTAAAGGCATGGACTTTGGTGTTGGGCAGCTCCGATCTAAATCTTTCCTCTGTCTCTAAGTACCTGTTTCACCTTGGTAAGTAACAGTCTCTCTGAGCCTCAGTTTCCGTATCACTAAAATGGAAATAATGCCTACTTCATTGAATAAATGGCCCTAAAGTATTGATGACTTAGTAGACAATTCATTTTGGCACCTAGTTAGGACTCAATAAATGGTTGTTATTTGGGAGCACCAATAAGAAAACCAGGTGCAGGATATTAATCAGTTTGAAAATGTTCAAAATTAAGTGACAAAAGCAAGTTATTAATTATTTAGAGAACCATCATGTATTAATTTTTAAAAACTATCCATATACAGCTTCTTAGAGAAGAACATGCTTAAAGATATACCAACATGATAAAAGTGAATATTACTAATGATTTCTATTTTCTTCAATTTTTTCAGTATTGTCTATTTTTCACAATAAATATATTCTCAGTTTGGTAATCAGATAAAAGTACAGGCACTTTAAATATTTTTAAAATGTGCATGCAAATTTCATTCATTCATTTATATTCAAACATTTATTTAGTACTTACCACTTGCTAGACACTGGGACACTGGAGTTAGAAAACAAAAATGACAAAACATTTACTCTCAAGGGAGAAAAGGGTACTAATCACACTACAGTATTTTTAAAGTCATTTTCATTTTATTAATATAATAATTTGACTAAGAGGAATTAAGAGGCAGGTTGTCAGCTGTAAAAAGTAAAACCCTAAATGCAGGGTTTATTTTCTCACTTCTAAAAATATATATCCTTCACATCAAGTATAACTCATCTTCATATATTTCTTTTACTTCTTAAAATCCTTTTTATTTCTTTTAATTCTATTTTCACGGCAGTAAATGTTACAACATCCCTGTCTGTGTCATGTACCTTAAATTAGAAACACAAAGTGAATAAGAAACATGTCTATGGAGACAGCCTAAATGTCCACCAACAGATGACTGGATAAAGAAGATGTGGTATATTTATACAATGGAATACTACTCAGCCATAAGAACCGACAACATAACACTATTTGTAGCAACATGGGTGCTCCTGGAGAATGTCATTCTAAGTGAAGTAAGCCAGAAAGAGAAAGAAAAATACCATATGAGATCGCTCATATGTGGAATCTAAAAAAAAAAACCAAAAAAAACCCCACAAACAAAGCATAAATACAAAACAGAAATAGACTCATAGACATAGAATACAAACTTGTGGTTGCCAAGTGGGTGGAGGGTGGGAAGGGATAGACGGGATTTCAAAATTGTAGAACAGATAAACAAGATTATACTGTATAGCACAGGGAAATATATACAAGATCTTATGGTAGCTCATGGAGAAAAAAAGGTGATAATGAATATATATATGTTCATGTATAACTGAAAAATTGTGCTCTACACTGGAATTTGATACAACATTGTAAAATGATTATAAATCAATAAAAAACGTTAAAAAATATGTCTATTTAACACCCTTTTGCTTTGCATCATAAACAACTGGCAAACTAAATTCAAGACACACCCTGAGAACAACAATGGGATAGAGAATTTCAAGCCTGTATTTCTGACTGGCCATAAAATAACCTAGGATTCTTTTCAAGCAATGTAAGACAGTCAATTCACACTAAATTCTTTCACTAAAATTAAAACCATCTCCAAATATGTTATTTCTTTGGCTTAAAAACCTGTTCTATTTAAAACAAAATTACCACTGGTCGTACATACCAACAGATGTGTACACTGATTAAACATAAAAGCAAAGAAAATGAAATTCACAAATGTGAAGGAACTTCAAAATATTTAAAAGAACCCTGTATTTCTGGTATTGTTATGAACAAGAGCAGATATCTTTTGTATTACAGAAAAACCATTTAACACAAATCTACTTGTTAACTATTTCAAACACGAAGGAACTCCAAGAGTTACTGAACTGGAGCCTCCTGTGCTACCATCTTGGTTTTGCCGTCAATCCAGTTAGAACGTCAGGTAAGCTGCTAATGCCTGACAACAAGCAGCACTTTGCCAGGCTCAGACATTATGCTGATATGCTAATGATGCAAAATGAGGCCAGCAGACATCAATTACATAAATTAGACTAGGAGCAGGGCCAGCACAGGTACACTCTACTAATTTGTTCATCACTGTTGGCCAAAAGCCAACTGCATGACAAGCAAATGCCCTAAAGACATTGGGGCACGACTCCTGTGCTTCAGAGAAGAATCAGACTCTTCATACCTGTGTGATCCCTATCTGCCTAAGGACACTTTAACGAACCGTGCAATGACCTAATGAGAATACATCTGAAGGGTCAGTAAATTCACATACTGGGAAGAGTACAAGGCACTAAAGAAAAGTTAAAAGTAGAAAAAAAAAAGGTCTGAGACTGACATAAAACTGAATCAAGTTTCTAAAGCACAAAGCAGCAACATTGTAAGACAACATCATTCTTTTCCAATGTTTTGAATTTTGAACAACTCAGTATCATTATTAATAAATTTAGTATAACTGGGTTTAATCAGAACATTAAATACTTTTTCTTTACTCTCATAATGTATTTTTACATGTGATATACTAACAATCTCAAGTCAAAATGTTTTCAGTAGGACACACCTTTGAGTTTTAAAAGAAATAAGAAGAGAAATATGATTCCCTGAATATCATTTTTTGAGAAACATGAAGACAATGAATGGTATCGACATATAGAAGAAAAGCAGTTAATAGTGAAATAAAATAGATACATAATAAATACAATAAAATTTAATGTTTTGTATAATGTCTTGCAATAAGCTGATAGAGGTTTAAACAAAAGGATACAAAACTTCTATACCAGAACCATATGGGGAAAAAGTATTCTGATGAGTTTTTGATACAATATAGTAACTATTGTAATAGTTTATTGGTTATTTTGGGCTATTATGGCAGCCTCTAAGGAGATAGACATTATATGCAGAGTCAAGTCGTTTATTAGGGCCTTCATGTCTTTTTTTGAGCAGTGCCCAAGCCAGATCAGCTTAAGGGGAAAGCAAGAACATGCAGGCACTGGTAGGCACTGACAGGTGTCAGCTGTCAGCGCTGCAAAGATGTTCAGTCTACACGCAAACTGTTGCATTTGAGGGGCCGAACGATCACAGGTCTCAGACCAGATAAGCATCAGGATGGAAGTCCTAGACGGGTACAGGATGCTTCACAAGAGTCAAGGGTTAGGAATGGAGAAGAGTGGAAGTTTACAAAGTCAACAGAATAGAAGGTCTCACCTCACTAATCACGCTTTGGTTTGTATTTCTGTTTCAGTCTTCAGACCTGACTCCTGTGAATGTTTCCTGGACTCTAACCTTAGCATTTCTCAACTACAGTTCAGATCCTTTTTGACTTGTCTGCTGACCAACCTCCTCCACCAGCCCCACACCACAACTCTAGCATACTGGGACCTCTTTTTTCAAGACATGGTGGATTTGGACTCCATTTATAAACCGTGATCTCTCCCAACACAGAGCTCCATCTTTAAGGCACTTCTAGGTCTTGAATGCTTTCAAAAGACAATTATTTAAGAGAAACACTCAGTCACACTTCTTTATTCGATTAAGTCATTTCATAGGTGGCTCTTAGACAAGGCAGAGGAAGTAGTAATTTGATAGCCTGCTTGTCAAAAGAGGGAGATGGATGAGCGATCTCACATGAGATTATACTCAGCAGTGGTGAAGAGTATGAACTGAGGCATGAAGACAGCTGCATTTGAACCTCGGGTTTACCACCGACTAGTTATGAACCTTAGTAGCTTAACGTCTCTGTGCCTCAGATAATATTATCATCCACCTAAAAGGATGGTTGTGAAATCATAGTTTAAAAAATACCTATAAATCATTCAGTGTATTATCTGACCTACAGTACATGGGACCTGTATGTTAGAGGCTGGTGGCAGGAGTGGTGGTTTTACAATCAGGAAGCTTATTCCCAGTGGATGCTGCAGGACTCCTGGCATATGAATGACCCTCTACCTAGGCAAGGAGCATCAATGCCACTGTTCACCTCCTTTGCTCTGGTAGATTAAAAATGGCAACACATTCTTGGATACTTCTGCCATTGTGAGATGGAGTCTAATTTTCTTAAAAATGGACTGGCCTTGCTGACTTGCTAAACAAATAGAGGGAGACAGAAGTAATGTTTTTGAACTTCCAAGGCTAGATTAGAGCCTTGGAATATCCGCCTGGGACCACTCTGTGGAGCTCCTGTTGCCAAGCTGTAAGGAAGCCCATGCAGCCCACGTTGAGAGGAACCAAAGCACTCAGCTGGCAGCCCTGGCTGGATTCCAAGCCAGCATCCAGGACCAACTTGCCAGCTTTGCAAGTGAGCTATCTCAAGTAGCTTAATCCTACAGGTTCAGTCTAGCAGCCTCAGCTGAAGCCACACAGAACACAGAGAAACTTTCCAGTTGAGCCCTGCCAAAACTATAGATTTGTGTAAGCAAAATAAATAATTATTAGTGTTTTAAGCTACTAAGTTTTTGGATGGTTTATTACACAGCACCGGATAACTGAAACATTTGTGAGTGTGGTCTAGACAGCAAGGACGTCAGAGCTCTGTTTATTGGCACACAGTGTGTTTTGGTACAGTGCTACCATCACAGCAGTGGTTGAGAGGATGCATCACTGCTGATGCTATGTATGTTCTGTTCACTAGCCACCAGGCTGGACCTTCCAACAAGTCTGCTCTGTCCTCCTTATGAGACCCCTTAGAGAATAAAGATCTTTCTAAAATAGTAGAGGAATTTACACCTACCCTTCTGCCACCTTTCCTCAAACACACATGGTGGAGGCTCTGACTATAATCAGCATGGCTTCCCAAATGAACTGACATTATCAGCTAAAATTATTATAAAATTATTTTGATGTTCTTCATGGTGATCATAAATGATCTAAAATTATCTATATTCTCAAAACGGCATTCAGTTTCAAACAATGAATTTTAAGCATGGAGAAATTTGTTGAGTTTTAAAAATAAAGCCATTTATATCAGTCAGCAGATTTTAAAATAGTGTCTTCAGTTTGTATTCTCTGTGATCTGTATGAAATACCCCATTTTGAATTTATTTTCAAATTCTATATATGCCATGGAGTACAATCTGATGTGTATAATTTAGTTCAATTAGAAATTTATACTGTAAATAAAACAGGTTTCAAAAGTCACTTCAGCCTTGTGAGGGTATCACTGCAACTAAAAATAGTAATTAAAAATTAAAGAAATTAATTAGCATGCCTTTCAGCTTTTAAAATCAGACAGATGTTTTACTAACAGTTATAAAAACTGGAATAGTACTTGCCCTTAGGCCCAAACAAATGTGTCTATTTTACTAATTTCAGTGTGATGTGTAGTTTTTAAGAAAATCAGATACTTTTCAATATACAAAGCCAGACCTCAAAATTTTAATTTTCACTACTTAAGTACGCTATTACACGTATATAACAAGTGTATTCATGTAATTGCCAATTGTATTATAGTGCTTGTTTAGTTACTCTACATAAACACTTTTGCTTTCAGTAGAAGAGAGTGATGTTCTACAATTTTTGAAGGGAAAGGCTGGCTTGAGAGCAATGGAATTATACTGTAAATTATATTAATACATAATCAATTAATATTAATTATATTAATCGACACAATTACAAAGTAGTGTTAGTGCATCGGTGAGCATCAAAGAATAGTAGATAGGTGTGTCCATTTGTAGGGACAGAAACTTTCAGACTTAGGGCTCAGCAGAAACAACTTTCAATGATGTAAAGACCTGCAAAAGTGCAGAGATGTTAACTGCATATATTCCAAGGCACTAATGTTAAGATTCAGTTTGTCTGCTTTGTAGGTCATATCTCTACTAATCTGACTAGACTATTTGATCCCCAACTAACACTTACACTGACAAATCCTGCTACACTCCTGGAAGCCAGGGCATCAGATTGGAGGTGCCACAGCACTGATACCTCCCTGGCAGAGAATTCCTAGCAGAGGGTATATAAAAAAGCTGGGAATTTTAAAAGTCTCAAACTGGCATCCTGAAGACCAAATTCAGTCAGCCCAAGTGTTTTCCTTGATAATGACAGGACACAGGATATTTTAAAACAACTGAATTTTAATGTCTTTAGAAAAGATCTGTAATCCTCAGTTTGGTCTGTCTCCATCACTTCCTATTTATCGGCAAAAGCCTATTTTTATTTATTTGTGGCTTTGCTTGGCCCCTAAAGGCATATGAGTTTAAAACTTCTGAACTATACTTGTAAATCTATTTTCTAAAAGTATTTGTTTAGATATGATAAAAAAAAAAACACACAGATACAAGCACACACATATATTGCAAAGTAGCCTGCACACAAAGTACATGCTCTATATACTCAAAAAGAGGGGGAGAAAATCAACATGGTTAAGTGGAATTTGTTTCCCTGTTCTAATAACAGACCTGGTCATTTGAATCCCTTAATATCCAATCTTAACAAAATGCTAATAATGCTTTAAAGGCAGTAGTATAATTCCCCTGAATCAACTAAACTCTAATTTTATCAAAATAAAATAATCTAATAGGAATGAGAGGTAATAATATGTATAACATATCTTATAAATGGCATCTAAAGACAAAACAAAATTACAATTATCTTCATTTCATGACGCAATAATTGTTGCCAGGAAAAGAAAATAAGGATGTGACAGCTTAAAAGTCTATCAACTGAAAATGCGCAGAGAGACTGCTGCTGAGAAATTTCATAAAACATATTCCATTCACCGTCCCAAACAAACAACAGACTGTGCTCAAATGTGTTGCAAGACTATAAGAGAATTACTCTCTTTGTTTTGATTTGTTTAAAGCCAGTGGTGTTCGATGACAAACATTCATCTTCTCTTTCTATATAATAATCAGTGCAGGCTTTTTAGTTAAAACAAAACCAAAACAGAACAAAACAAAAAACACAAAAAAGGAAAAGAAAACAAATCGTATTTGTTAGGTTTAGGTGAACTAACTATGCATTGAAAAATAAAAACAAAGCAAAATGTGCCTTTTTAGTACATTAATTATGATCTATCATTTACTCTGTTTAGAACACACAAGGGAAAAATAACATTTGTACCCACAGGTATTCTAATGAGATTAGACATGAAGCTTTTGAAATAAACCTCAAACAGCTATTACCAAGCCTTATTACTGTTTAGTGCCTTCGATCACACAGTCATTTAGTCACAAATCTGTGGCTATAGACCAAATCCATACAGACTTCTAAAAGGACATAAACACCTCAAGGGACAAAAAGAGATGCCTGGGAAACCTTCCTCGAGCGGGAGTTCAACTACTTCCTGTGGCAGTTTGCACACGTTTTCCAGCATGAATTTCACTTATTTAAACAGGTGAAAGTAATTAGATTTTTAAATGATTGTATTGTCAGTGGGTCTGCGCTTTGACAGAAGAATTCATACTGATTGTAAAAACTCTAAAACTCATAAAAATAGGAATTTCGGGAAAATGACTAGTGGCACGTTCCTAAGTTTCCGCACGCGCATGCACACACACACACACACACAGAATTAAATATATAATTTTTGTGTGTGTGGCATTCAAATAGCCACAGAAGGTAAACAGAATTTTTTTTTTCCTTTTGGAAATAAGGTAGAGAACAACCAAGAGCTTTCTATAGGGAAAATCTTGATACTACATTAAAAATAAGAAATCTACACAACGGTTGCTATCAATTGTACTGTGCTATATAGTTTATTGTAAAAATTAGATTGGAACAACTTAAAATCTCAGTAAAGGGCTAATGTCAGACCCTAGTGGTCTGAAAATGGTCTTTTAGAGATCTAAAGAGATTAATCTTCTCTAAACACAGAAGTCATTTCAATGTAACAAAATTATACAATGAAAACCACAGAGCTTTAATTTCTGAAAAGCCTAGATAATTATACATTCCATGGCCCTCAGACTTCCTTACCAATAGTGGTACTCAGTTTTAACGTTTATATTTTACATTTTGTATTAGAATCAAAACTCCAAATAGGTTTATAAGAGCCATTTTGAGCCTAACAGGAATTCACTGTGTACATTCCATAATCTACTTGTTCTAAAACTAAGGTTTTGATATATGCTGATTAATTAGGCTGAAAGAATAAAATAGGTTTCTGCTGTATTAAATTAAACTCACCATTTTTAAAACAGAATGCACACAATTATACTAAGGTTGCCTCTTATGAAATGTCTGAGATGACCAAATGAAATGTACACTGCTTTTAAAGGAAAAGTTAGACTTGGTTTGTTAAGTGGTAATTTTTAAATATATGTAATGCTATTTTGTATGACAGCCTGTGGAAAGAAAAAAAAATTAAAAGTGGATCCTAGCTATGTTCATATTAATTACATGATACAGCATGATTAGATGGGAGTAATTAGTGTATGCTGAAGTAAACTGAGTTTGAAAGCTTACTCAACATTATTAAGCACCCTTTTTGAAAGTAGTGAATAGCTTAATTTAATCTGTGCTGGTTAAAACACACAGGCTTCCAAATACCCAGACAATACTAAACTTACTCTTTCACCCAAATCATACTAATAAACGTAGGGGAAGAGATGTCTGAATGGTACTAGCCAAAGATTATGTGCTTGATTTAACATTTTTTCACAATTAATATTCAGCACAGACTAACTGAGTCTCATCAGAATCATCAATGCTTATGTGATTTTTTTGCCCCTGGTCTTAAAAACTAAACAAGACTGCTGCAAATCCAAAATGTCCTTAAAAGGCTACGAAATTTTACACATAAAAGAACTAGATTACATGAAAACCAAATGTGAAATATCTGTCAAATGTAGTTATAAAATTTTAATCCAAAAAAATTAAAGCAGGAAGGTATTTTATCGATTAAATAAAAGTGAGCTTTTCTGAAAGTAAGATTAATGACGAACTATATATCTACAGTTCAATCAAATATAAACAACCATGTGTTGTCCATTAGGGAGACATTTGCTCAGGGTTATTTTCCTAGCTATGGTGATGAATTTGCACCAATCCATCTACACAGTCTCACCCAGTTCTCCTTGTCACCAACTGCACACATTTGCCAGCCAGCTGGCTGGGGTGAGGGGCGTATCCTGTGCCACAAAACAAAGAGAAGCTTGCTGGTCTGCACCGGGATGAAACCCATGACCTCTACTTCATTAACAACATGGGTAGCCAAGTGAGCTAACTGGTCACTGATTAAAATAAATGTATACTTTGCAGGCCAGAAACACTAGCACCAACCTTCAATATATTGATATAAGAAACAATTTTTTTGTTTTCTCAAATAAATTTTCTTAAATCTGTTATGAGAAACAAATTTCATGAAATTAAACACTATCATCATTACAGCGACACTACTTAAAAAAATCAAAGGGGGGAAAAAGCTTCAAAAAGACATTAAGTACTTAAGGCTAATTCAGTTGAGGTTAATTCCATTGGTTAAAAGTCAACTTTCAATCAAAATGACTCTTAAAGGGAGGACTTGAACTAAATAAACATCTAACAAAAGATGTTTAATGAAAATTATTGAACACATACAAGTATCCCTTATAAAGGGGAATAATAAATCTACTCCTCAGCAATCACAAGTTTTCTCCTCTATCTTATCACTGGTATAACTTTTACTTTTGAAACACATACATACACATACATGCACATCAGCAACAGGGGAAGAGATGTAAAAGAAGGCGACTTCTAACCTAGAGGATGTGTTACGATAATATTATATAGGCATCATTAATGTGTGACTTTTAAAAAGATCACATAAGAATAAAAAATTCTGTAACTTAGGGAAAAAACTGGACAGTCATAATTTACTCAATTGTTAGGCTTTTTCCTCAGCACTAAAGATAATTTACTTAGTTGGCATCTCCTCTTGGATCCACATCTCTGTGTTTGTTTTCTTTCGTTTCTAATCACATCCTTTTGAAAGGTGAACACACAACTGGATACAGCAGTGCCTATTTACTTTGTTTAAACATTATAATTTTAATACATTTTAAGACACTCACATTATGTCACTGACACATCCCCCCTTCATAACGTTAAACTAAGCATGTCAACTATTTTATAAGTCAACCAAAAACCTATATATAACATTTCCCACTCAATCCGTTATTTATTCACAACCTTGAGCCTCCTATATTATATGCTTATAATATAGCAAGGCTTATCTTTAATAGCAATTATTTGTTAAGATGTCTTCTCTTCTACACTTCCAAAACAGAGACATGTCTTATTCATCTTTGCCTCTTTAGCAATAAGCCAAGTACTTTACATATAACAGGTGCTTAATAAGTCAACACTGAATAGAAGAAAGAATGGATGACCCTATTAGATTTTACTTTCTTTGCTTTGGTCTATTATCTTACTGAGGTATACTTAAATAAGGATTACATTAACTCCGCCATCCACTCTTACATTATCCTTAAATTTGATGGTCAGGTCTTCTACAGTTTTCTCAAAGTCATTGATAAATGTTAGAAATGATAGGGTCTCTGGCATGTCAATCATGGACCTCTCTTCCAATTGTCATCCATCCATTAACAAGTAATCTTTGAGCATGATCAACCAGACAGCTATGCTCCATTTAAGTGTACAGCCTATTTTTCTCTAACTTGTCCACACACATATTTTCAAAGACTGTCAAAAGGCTTGCTGTAATTAGGATTAATTATATCCACAGTTTTCACTAAGTATTCTATCAAAAAAGAAAACAAGTTTGATTTTGCATAGCATACCCTTAGTGAAAAATAACTTCTAAAGGCTTACACACCTTCTCACGAGACCAGTATGGACAGTTCTACTAATATCCAGCTTCTCTACTTTTAAAAATGTGTCCCTTGAGTTCATCTCCAACTGCATATTCTTCCTGTTTTTGATATCTCAAGCATCACTCACTTTGGTTTTGTGATAACCGTAAATTGTTTCAGTACTTGCATTCTGTATGATCCTAAATATTAAAGTAGCTAAGTGTTCTCTCTCACTTAGTTTAGAATTCCTCTGAAATCTGCTTTTTCCTACCCATTGCAGATCACTCTCCTTAATAGAAAAGAAGCAAAGTAGGACTTGAGTTCTACTTTCTTAATCCTTTAACATCTCACCATTTATTCTAAGCTATGAATCTATGCATTGTTCTTTTGATTTGAACATAGTTCAAAAAAGACCTGTTTACAATTTTAATTTCCTTGCCATTTTTGTAAGCCTTACATCAATATGAAGTTTATCTTCCCTGATATTTTCTCATGGTTATAAATCCTAATTTCCTATTAACCATTTACTGCAAGTTCACGGAATTTTTTTTCTATTCGTCATTTTCCCCCCTTATATTCCTCCCCTTTCCACCCCACAGGTCATCATAGTTTCATCATATCAACATTGTTAGAATTTTAAGTTCCCTTTTAGGATTTTTGGCTATGGGATCACCCACATCTTCAGATATTCTTATTATAGCAGATCTTTGTAGCTAAAAGAAATAATGAATGACTTACAAATATTATTTGCATTACACAGACCATTCTAGGTTATCTTTCAATCTTCATCAAGAACTAGCAAACTAGTCTTAGAAAAAAATGCATTCCATAAACAACTCAGCTGCTTATTTTGAGTGGGCTTTTACTTTTTCATAACACTTTGCAAAAAATTTTCAATAATGTTTAAGATATTAATGACAATGTCAAAAATAATAAGAGAAGATCCTTGGATGTTATCAAATGTTAAATTTGCTGAATTGTGTGAACACTGATTGCTATTAAAAAAAACTTGTTATTGAAACATCTGTGGATAAAACAAACTGTTGTCAACTCTCTTGCTCCTAAACGTTTTTTTCCATTGAAATAATTTTGTTTTGTAATTTGAGCCTTCTTAGGTATAAAACTATCATTATTATGGCTAAGCAAATTATATTTGAAGTCTACTTTGCCTAAGGCATACAATCTGTTTCTGACCATAACCAGGATTTTCTTCCTTGGCCATTTCACAAACTCTAATTTAACATGGCAACTATCTCCCAACATCCTCTTTCCTTTTATACTGTCAACCATTCTTTTATATTGGTTAGAAAGAATTAAGTCCATTGAGGCATTTCCCTGTATGTTTTTCTCTATGTTCTTACAAGGGACTGAAATCAATTCTTAATTATCCTAGGCAAATTGTGCTTTCAAGTTCTTATTGACATTTACACCAAATATAATTCGTTATATAGTTTGATCATGATTTAAGTACTGTCCTTAATGTTTATTCATATTTCCCTAACATTTCTCTGATGGGAGATCCTTTGAAAGCAAAGTACTGCTCTATTCAGAGGAAGGGAGAAGCCCCTGAAGAGAAAGAAAGGACAGATCTATCTTAGGTGACAATGATGGTGCCCTATGTCATCAAGGTGTGTCTGCCATTAAGAGACTGAACAAACTAGAAAATTACCAGCACTTCTTAATAAATCTAAAGTATATCTTCAAATTTTATTTTCACATAGTAGGAAATTCAGAAGTAGTTGGGTGGGTTTGAAAGTAGACTGATTTAGTGACTCAACAATGTCCCTAAGGATTCATGGCATTGGATTTACCCCATGGATGGTTTTCCTCTCAGTCAAAAGATGGCTGCCAAGGCAACATGCTTCTTTCTTTCTTTTCCATTGAAGGAAGGAGGGAGAACGGGAGAGAAGGTAGGAGTGAAACAGAGGAAAGTGGGGATGGGGGGCACATTTCTTGTCACCCTCTCTTAAGAGAAAGGAAGAATATCCCTAACAGCCTCCAGCCAATGTGCCCTCATTTATCACTGACAAAACTGGGACAAGTGACAATTTCTGAACCAGAGTTGTAGGCACGGATAGGATTACCCTTAAACTAATGAAGCTAATGTTAATTGTCCACTGAATTGCTGCTACTCAGAATATTTGGTGTAATAAATATTGGGGGGAAAAAAAGTATGTTCAGAGTAGATAGCTAAGTACCCACAGATACAGACCCTATAGAATCAGCGTATTTGGAAACTAATTCCTAAGGATGCCGTGTGACTCAGTTCTGCCCCCTGAGCCTGGAGAAAGCATTTGCCAGAGATCTCTAAAACAGAAGCTCTCTAGTTTCTGAAAGAGCTCTAGAAACCACTCCTCCTTTCTCTTCTAAGATGCGGCTGGAGAACCTTGTAGTCTTTGAGTAGTTGGCAGTCATCTTGCAACCACAATAAGGAGATAGCTTAAGATAAGCCTTAGGATAAGGCTGATACTGTGAAGTTTATGGTGGACAAGCAGACAGACATTTGATGATACCATTGAACCAATAAAGCAGACAAACCTTGAAAGCCTATATTCAATATCTTGTAGTCACCTTTAATGAAAGAGAATATGAAACAAAAATGTATGTATATGTATGACTGAAACATGTTGTATACCAGAAATTGACACAAATTTGTAAACTGATTATACTTCAATTAAAAAAAAAGTGGTTAAAAAAATCTTGAAAGTCAAACCAAGTCTTGATTTCTAGTTAATTAAACTAATAAATCTCCAATGCTGTGTTTTGCCACTTGAAGTGGATTTCCTATCACTCTGAAATTTATCCCAGGTGATAGCAGTCTGCGATGATTTAACTTAGGAACAGTATGTTTTCAAGACATGGTGCTACTTTGTACTATTTAAGCAACCTCAATATATGCAATCATACGAATTATTATGATAAATTCCCCACAAATGAGAGTCTATCCTTATACTCCTAAAAGGGTTTTCAAATGGTCAAGAGGAAACCTGAGAGTTAATCGAGTTATTAGAAAAAGAGCAACAGACTAGATAGTACATCAGTACTTTTTTCAAGAAATTCTGTGAGCAGAGACTTGGGGCTTCACAGTTCTGATTCTTTTCTTACGGGCAAATGGTTGAAAGACTCTTCACTGGCAAAATTTAACCCCTTCCCACATCATATAGATAAAGACAGACCTTCAGCCTAGGAAACTGTTTGAGTGACTACTATGAACTAGCTCCATTCCTCTTTGTTTTCACATGGGTAATATAATTTAATAAGTCTATGCCTATAATATGTCAACAAGTGTCCTGTCATTGTTTTGAATCACAACTATCATTATTTACCTTTGATAAAAATATTAGAAGGATGTATCTGTTTTATTAGTTGAATTGATAAAAACGTGTCTCCACTACTCTCACTGACACCATTTATGAAATCTGCAATAACATGTGGTACTTACAAAGCTTTCCTTGATTTTGAACCCAAGCTTCAAGCGTGCCAGTATTTACACACATGACGCCTGCATTCATAGCGACCGGCAGTCATTTCTTACTCTCTGACTGAGTAGGTGTTATTTCCTGGAAATATTTCCTAGAGGTGCTATTTCCTGGAGTCCTCATTTAATTTCTCAATTGTACATTTTCAAGTTCAGCCACATAGAGGCCACTTTCTTGCCTTACCATCTGGCCTGACCCTGAATTAACAGAATGGCCTTTATATCATGTAGCTTAACACAAGATGATTAGTCATTTCATGAAATTATTTCCCAGATTAATCACTCCGCCAACCTGTGCAGCACACAAAATGGACAGTATGCAAATATGTGGTAAGATTAAAATCAGTTACTTAACTGAAACTGGAAGCTACTCCAAGTACGAGAAAAAATACGTTTTATTTATTTATTTACACATTAATTTATTTATTGCTATGAGAGAGTAAGGCTACATTTTATGATTCGGGGCTTCTTAAAGGGAAAAGCCATTTAGTCCTGTAGAATTCAATGGAGGTACTTTGTTAGGCAATGACAGTGATAAAGATAACAATGGGGCAACTGACCAAAAATGAGAGCAAGAAAAAAGTCAGAAATTCATCAAATGAAGACAGAAAGAGTTTAAACAGAGTTAAATATCACTTTAAGATTTTGGCATCTGAAGTACCAAGATGCAAACAAAATGATTATCCATGTTAAAAGTTAATGGCCAAATGAGAGAAGCAGGGAGTCCAAGACACTAGCAGAACAGAGCATTAAAGGGCATTTTTTAAGAGTACAGAGGCCTCCTTCTCACAGGTGTAACAAACAATGCTATTGACCCCTTCCCCACCAAGCCCTGACCATTACCTTCAAATGCTGTAGCATTTGCTCCATACAGACATGCAATGTCTAGTTTGGCCCTCAGCTGATACACAAGATCAAAGGTTAGTGATTTTTTTTTAAAATGACATAAATGACTTGCTACAGATAAGAATCAGCTCGGTAGAATGTTTCAGTTCACTGAAAGACAGGCCCAAAATGCAGTCTTCATTACATTCCAAAAGAATCTCATCTGAGCCATAGAAAACAGGAAAAAAAGTCTTCAGAGAAATAACTCTGACCTAAGTGTATTATTAAAAATATGAATTCTTTATTTTCGTTCCTGCAGAACAAAGGTAAACACCACACATATGGTTACTGGATATTCTGGTACCTTTATAGAACAGGCCCTAAGCCTAAAAGCCCAAAGTAGCTCCAGCCTCCCCATGGGACAGGTAAATCAAAGTGAGAGTCAAGTTTGATCTCATTCCAGACATGAACCACCTATGGAGGCCAAACTAACCTGGTACTTGCTGACTCCACAGAGGGGCCCACACAGGTCAGGCTAGATGCTCAGTCCCCCAGAGGCTTTGCCTGTTTCTGAAAGAGTGCCCATTATTTTTATTTCCCTAAACCCTAGAAGGGGAGGGAGGGCCACCTCTGATGACAAAAGAGTATCTTTTCACCAGTGTAGTACTCAAAAACCCAGAGAACAGAAGTGAGAACGTTAGTTACAGATATGTCATGTATTATAAAACAATTATAAATGGATGACTTACTCATTTCCCCAAAGGATAAAATTCAGAATTGCAAATAGTGATAGGAAAAGCAATAACAATGCTTATTTACTTACACATATGAAAATAATTTTAATTGCCACTAAATGTAAACATCAAAGCTGTGACTTATACCCACTCTCTCTATAACAAATGCCTTCTCAAAATATCCCACATATTTTTTAAAAAAATAACTATGAGATGTGATTTGTACATTTTTCATGAATATGTGACTTCAGAACTTTTAATGGATTAAAAACAACCAAGCAGATGTTCACAGAGATTCTTAATCCCTTTAACAAACTTGTATGACATTAGATGGGAGAAGAGACAGCACCTAGGAACTCGGATTTGAAGTGAATAAGAGAGCTAGGATATCACCTGCAGGATCCAGGGACACCTCTGTTTTTACGAAGAGAGAGATTTAAGCTTATTTGCTTCCCTGGACAGTAAGGGAGGGAGAGGCAGGGGAGAAAGCACATGCGTAGTAGATGTCTTCTCACTGCTGTTGGTATTTTGCTAACCAAATATAGCAGAAGGATGAATGGGAACGGGCGTCAACGTTAACATGGAAAATGAGAAAAGCTGGGAGAGATTCGTGACCAGTGAATATGTAGGCAGGAGTAAGGAAGTTAAAGATTTGATGAGATACATTAATGGTTAGAAGGTGGAATCGTGGGTTTTTGATCTGGGGAGTGAAGCTGTTTCAGATAACGACAAAGTTCGGGATGTGACAGTAGGAGTGGGTTGCTAAAGCTGCACAGAAATACAGACGACACGGACTACTCAGGAGACCATAAAGCTGTGTGAGATGGTCATACATCTACGTTTAATATTGTAAATCACAAGTTCATGTTGTAAATGTCACCAAGCTTAATATTATAAATCAACTGTGCTTCAATAAAAACATAATAATAATTTTTTTAAAAAAAATTGCCAAGTGTGATGATGAGACATGGAATGAGGAGAAAGAGTCTGAGTTTTGTGCCAACTTACTCACTGAATATGAGCAGTGACCTCAAGATCAATGTTTGACAATGGAGAGGAGAGGCAGAAGGTGATACAGTTGAATGACCTAAGCCTTAAAAACGGAGTGGGTTTTATAAAAGGAGTCATCCCTTTCAAAGGAAGTTTCAGAAGTAGTCTGATCACCTGTGAGGTCTACGGGAGGGAAGTATTATTAAAGAAACTGTCGAAGCTTTCAGATTATTTTTAAAAGAAACTAGAATGGATTGAATGTTGTTTCATTCCACAATGACAACTCTCTCCTGTAAATTCCAATATGCTTTCATAATGGAAAAGGAGTTGGCATTATAGCCAGTATGTTCAGAATTGTGCTTGGAAGTGTGTGACTGTCATCTTTCACTGAATGACAATTAAGCAAGTGAGAGTTGGCTCAGGGACCTAGGGTGACCCTAAACCTGCCTCCAAACTCTGGGATGGACAGAGCTTCTGATACAGAAAAGGCTTCTCTACAGATTAACAAATGGCAAAATAAGATATGATACCTGAGGAAAGGTTTCTGAAATTCTGGAGGAGCAGATCTACATGCGAATTAGGAAATTAGACTTCAGAGAGCAATGTTGACAAGAAGGACTTGTCTTTGGCAATAAAAACACTGCTGTAAGATTCTCTGTCATGCCAGGACAGGATGAGATCTATGGGATTTTTTGTGTGTGTGGCGGGGGAGGGTGAGGCTAAAGAACTCTCTTAAGGACAGTGGGTGAGAAGCTGATGTGGAGCCTCTGAAGAAATCCTAGTCCGTGTGATATGGAGTAACTTCTCCAAAGACTGATCTCACTGCAGATACCGTAACAAGACCTCTTCGTCCTCCGTTATCTAGTAGGTTAAAGGATTCAATAATAGTTTCCTGGTCATTCAAATTAGACATTATGACTTACAGTTTAAAAATCTGTCAAGAACACTGTAAATACAAACTTGGAACTATCAGAATAAAGGGCAATTATTATGAGCTGAACTGCGTGCCCCTACCCCTAAAATTCCTATGTTAAAGTCCTAACCTCCCGTATCTCACAATGTGACTGCCTTTGGAGATAAGATCTTTATAGAGGGAATTAAGTTAGAATGCGGTCACAGGGGTGGGCCCTAGTCCGAACTATGAGGAAATATGGACACAGACACGCACACAGGGAAGACAAAGTGAAAGCAGAGGGAAAAGACAGACGACTACATGCCAAGGAGACAGCCCTGGAACGGATCCTTCCCTTTCAGCCCTCAGAAGGAACCAACCCTGCCAACAACTTAATCCCAGACTTCTAGCCTCTGAAAAGGACACAATACAGCCTGTTGTTTAAGCCATCCAATCTGCAGTACTTCGTTACAGCAGTCCTACAAAACTAATGCAGTAATTTATGACACTGTTCTATACTGTCGATGCTGCCTTCTGGATTAATCACAAGTAAGTTCTAAAACAAGGCTGAAGCATGAACTGTGTTAAGATCCTATCTTCTAATAGAAATGGACTTGAAACTTCATCCTGTTCAGATATGGTAATAACACCTGACATCTAAACAGGGCATATTCCACTATGTCTTTCTGTATCCAACATTACAGTTAACAGAGTGCTACAATGAAACAACTTGATCAACTTTTTTTTAAAAAGATGGTTTTTATTTTCTGCCACATTGCTATTTGATACTTCTGATTTTATGGAATTAATTTCAAGCACCCGCAAAATGGTGAAGGAAAATGTATTAAAAGTACTCAGAAATCTCCTATCGGTGCCATTAGCATTTATTATATATGGTAGGATAATATAATGCAAAATACGGTTTCTGTCTTAATCAGCCCAGATTTTACATTTTATACTGTGACATTTGGAGAAACTAATTATTACTTTACATGATACTTTTTATGATGATAGAGAAGAATAAACATATTTGATAAAAATTAGAGTAGAACAAAACATATTTAAAATATATTTGATAACACTTAAGAAAATAAAGTAAAAGCAATCAAATTTGGATTGAGTTATAGTCTTATTTGGATTATCAAGCACCAATATTTTCAAAACACCCGTAAAGCACTATTCAAAGACCACTGCTTATTGTAGACACATAACACTTTATCCTTCTTTTTAAAGATATTATCGTCAGGGATTCACATTTAATATATAATAGAGTTACTTTGTTTTCAACTGATGTTGAAATACATACAACAAATACATCATTATTGTTCTATGTATTTCCTGAAAATAACAATGGTGTAAATTACCCTTTATTCTAGAAGTTTACTTTTTATATTTGCAAATAAACAAGTTTACTGTACTGATTAAATCTCACTGCCACAGACATGAACCGCTCCACCGGATATCAAATGTTTTTTAAAGAAGCATGGGAATAATTTTATGAACATTTTCAACACAGTTAAATCAGCTGTAGAGGATAACCCACACCAGCTCTTTAGACAAGAACTGTCTCTGTCAACACAAAGAGTCCTTGTTGCTTTCCATTAATCCTTTCAAAAATAGGCATGATATTTGAGCAGACACTTCACCAAAGAATGTATACAGAAAAGAAATAAGTATATGAAAAGATGCTCAATATAATTAGTCCTTAAGAAATTGCAAATTAAAACCACAGTGAGATACTGTTACATACCTACTCAAATAGCTTAAATTAAATCCTAACCATGCCAAGTTTTAGCAAGGAGGGGAGCAACTGGAATTCCCATCCAATGCTGGGTGGGACTGTAGAGTTGTACAACTACTTAGGAAAACAGTTTAGCAGTTCCTTAAAAAGTTAAATATAGACCTACTATGTGACGCAGCCATTGCACTTCTAGGTATTTACCCAAGAGCAATGAAAATATATGGCCACATAAAGACTTGTACATGAATGCTCAATAGCAGCTAAAGCCTGGAAACAACCCAAATGTCCATCAACAAGCGAAATGACAAACTGAGCAATGCTTGCAGTGGAATTTTACTCAGCAATAGAAAGGAATGAACCACTGATAAACAACATGGATGCATCTCGAAATAATCTGAGTGGGAAAAAAAAGAGGAAAAAGACTAAATGAAAGTTTCCATTTATTTAAAATTTCAATAAATTCCAACTAATCCATAGTGACATAAAGCAAATCAGTGGTTTCCTGCAGAAGAGGTGGAGGCAGGGATGGGTGAAGAGGGGAACATAAAGAGACAGGGGGAAATTTGGGGTTTGCCAGATGTGCCCATTATCTTGATTGTGACGATGTACAGACAATATATATATATCAAGATTTACCAACTTGCACACTTTAACTATACGCAGTTTATGTCAGTTGTCCCTCAATAAAGCTGTTAAAAAGTATAAAAATATGAGGCCCTGGGTTCAATCCCTAGTACCTCCAATAAAAGAAAAAATGGTTTAAAAAGAAGTGTTAAAAAATTCTTCTGTCTTCTTAGCTGCCCCTGGTCTTTGGAATCAGAGACAATTTTACATTGAGAGACTCCTGAAATAGTAGCTGGGACTCTCATGAGAAGGGTTTAATCAAGGACCATGGCCAGCTTCGTTCTGAGTGACATTAGTAGTACACTGTGAACGACATTAAATGAGGCACAGACAGATTCATAGAAGAATGTTACCAAAGAGTATTTTTTAAAAAGCATCAATAACTAGGTACTTAAAGAAAACTTAAATTTGATACAACAATTTTGAGTGGCGGTGACTTTATTTATGTGGGATATATTTATGTGCAGCTAATTTTCAGACAGGCATTATTTATTTCTTGATATACAGTATTACATAGATCCTTAGTGATACTTTGAAGTCATTTTTTCTATGTATAAGTGGTAGATTGTGTTTCATTGAATTTCCTCAAGAGACAGCCCATAAGTCCAACTATGGTCATCCTTTGAAATCACTTTAATCAATGTGTAATTCATAATTATGCAATTATTTTATGATTCAGAAACATTGTAAGTGTAACAAATTGTATTAACCTAGGATTTTAAACACTAATTGACTTAATTAATAAATCCCATCCATACCAGGACGCATCTCCATAAATTACTATTTCTTCTATTTTCATATTTAATTGACTATAAAACATGCTAACTAATATATGAGTGAAGATCTAAGGCAAAAATAATTAAAACTTCTTTTTGTAAAGTAAATGAAACAATCAAAATGCATCTTAAATAAAACTCCATTGTTATTTAAACTGTAGAATCTTAGAAACAGTTTTATAATATTTTAAATATCATACACTCAAAATACATTCTACAAAGAAAGGGAAGACAGACTAAATGATAAGCATGAAATTATTTATTTTATGTATAGCGGAAAGACAGCACAGGAGTTAAGAATGTAGGCTCTGCCCTAGCCTTCACAGGCTTGGGACCTTGGGCTTCTTTAATCCCTATAAGCCTCATTTTTCTTATCACGAAAATGGAATGAGAATAGTTTCTATCTCATAATATTGTCAGTGCTTTATCCTTTGAATTTTCCTACATAATCCTATACATTCCTACTATCAAAAATCAGACTTTCATACATTAGAAGAACCTCTAGTGAAATGCCATTTGCTCCAAATCTCTAAGTTGCATCTGAGGTCTACGGTTAGTCAGAGGTACTTTCAAGGAAAACAGAAAAACATTGTAAAGCCACAAGCATTTTAGGACAAGAGCAATGTCTGAAACTGCCTTTATAATAATATTTTCTGGCAAAATGCATTATTCAGACAGGAACAAATGGATCTCTCTGGAACTCTAGATCTAGTTTGACCTACATCAGTGAATCTCTAGACAAAATTCACAACTAGAATCTTAAAATCCTAGCTGTGAAATGTATTTGGGCCCTTATATTGCTACCAGATTCTGGCCCTAACTTGAGCCCATCTCGCCTACTTGAATCTCAGGGAAAACTGGAGCAAGATGTTGGATACTTACAAGCTGATGCTTCAACTCTTCTCTGACTCGGGGCTAGAGACTGCCCCAGGATAGGGTGCTGCCACATGATGTGGCCCTTGCAAAATCATACTGTCTTCAAGGGTGAAAATTCTAGCCCTCTTGGCTCTACACACCTAAGAATACTTTATCGAATTTTAGAGCCGTGAGGAAATTCAGTTCGTTCTATTCTGATCTCCTCATTTTACAGATAAGAAAGCTAGGGCCAGAACTGCACTCAATCCTATGTCTTTTGGATTCTGGCCAGGATTCTTTCCATAAGACCAGGCTTTACAAGGGGAACACAAAACAGCTGATACAAAGCTGCAGGAAAGAAAAGATAGATAGGTCAGAAATTTTCCAAATAAGTTTTGATTTAGTAAAGCTCCTAGTGGGGCAGAATGAGAGCGAGAGAGAACCAGAAGCATGAACAGAAAAAAAAAAAAGTAAAAAGGTGAAAAGGAAAACAGAAGATGGAAATGTATGAGAACGTCATTTTTAATGATATGAGGAAGGGAGACGGTATGAACAAGGCAGAGAAAAAGGGGGAAAAAACCTTAAAAGGAAGAAGAAAAGAAAAGCATGGCAACAATGAGAGAGAAGTCAATTAGTGAAGATACAGGAAAGAGAGGAAAAAAGAAAAAAGAAAAAGCAAAGAATGGTGAGTTTAGATGTCAACCGTGTAAAAAAAGTTACACTTATGCCATTGGGACCTAATTTTTAAACTTTCACTTGCAGGTTTTGACTTACTCATGTTGCTAAAGGTAATTAGATATTCTTCATAATTCTTGCTGTACAGCTCTTATATTTAACTGTCATGAACCACATAACGATTTAATACAATGGTTATGTTAAGAATCTTGTATTATTAAACATAAAGAAGAAAAGGAAAAAGAGTAAAGGGTTTTTCTTTCTTGAAGTGCAGTGAATTACCATGTCTTTCTCTGGTGTACAGCGCAATATCCCAGTCACGCATATACATACGTATATTCAGAGGTTTTTAATATGGTCAGATTACCTAGAAATTTCGAAGCTTTAAAAAAAAATTTATTGAAGTGTAGTTGATTTACAATGTTAGTTTCAGGTGTACAGCAAAGTGATTCAGTTATACATACATATACATATATTTTTTTTTCAGATTCTTTTCCATTGTGTGTTATTACAAGAAATTGAATATAGTTCCCTGTGCTATACAGTAGGTCCTTGTTGTTTATCTATTTTATATATAGTAATGTATGTCTGTTAATTCCCAACACCTAATCTGTCCCTCCCCGCCCTTTCCCCTTGGATAATCAGAGTTTGTTTTCTATGCCTGTGAGTCTGTTTTTGGTTTGTAATAGAATTTCTACCATTTTTTAGATTCCACATTTAAGTGATATAACATGATATTTGTCTCTGTCTGACTTGCTTCACTCATTACGATAATCTCTAGGTCCATCCATATTGCTGCAAATGGCATTATTTCATTTTTATGGCTAAGTAATATTCCATTGTATGTATACCACAACAAATTTATCAAGAGAATATAAAATGCAAAGAATAAGTGTGAATATATCTTACATTCTTCCTATCATAAACAATATATATACATATATGTGTATGTGTTTTAATAAAATTTTAATATTTATAGATTCATATATATATTAAATATTTAATAAATATGTGTATATGTATATCTATGTGTGTGTGCATATATAGTTATATTATGTATACATACAAATACATATATACATTTTGTTCTTCACAGAAAGCCTAGTAGACACATCCAGAAAGCAAAAGTACTGTATAATTGGGTTAAACATAAATTGTTTATAAGTCAAGGAGATCTTAATGTTATTTTCTATAGTCAACACATAAACTATTATTACTTGGTTTAAATGGTTTTATCAGAGCAAGATCATAGTTTTATTAGGACTTACAGCATAGGTAAGTCTCATTTATTTAAAAATTAAGTTTCTTCTCTAATATCTACAACTTAACTGATTAAAAATTACTCAGGATCAAATTCATTATTTTTTAAACTAATACAAAATTTATAATCTGTAATTTCTATGATTTTCACATGATTATAGTTGTTTAAAATTTCACATTAGGAACACTATATAACTTAACACTATATAGCTTCACTTAATCATCCTTAAAAATTTTATTAAAAACCTATGAGTAATCATTTATTTATTTCTTTGGTCAAGCTAGTATTTGTAATAATACAAAACCCATAATTAGGCAGCCAAATGTTCAAAAGCTATATTGGGATTCTAGGTCAAATTCAACATAAGTGTATTACTCATCTTTATTTGAAACAAGGCTACTGATGAGAATGTAATATTTTCGACATTCGTCTTAAGTCTACAGTAGTTCCACTTCCATATGGTATAATACAGATATAAGCTTTACTTTAAGCAATTGAACTTTTCACACCTTCTAAAGCCACAAAATCAGATGGTTTGTGGTTTTTGCAGCTGGAGCACTGTACTCATTTTGGTAGTGTCATATGAAAAATATTTCACTCCTCAAGCCTTAGACAGAATCAGTCATTAACGAAATGCAGGCAGTACAATGAGATCATATGAAGTATAGATTTCAACAGCCATACTAGGAACACTAAAGGAACTCAGAAAATGAACACAAATCAAGTTCTTAATGCCAGAAAAGAAAGAAAAAGTATTAAGGAATGCCTTAGCAGACTTAGCATTTGCTTTGAAAACAACTGTTAGCCACTACCTTGAAAGAAGTTTTAGTTTAAGCATTGGCAGACTAAATAATCATAAGATGGATATAAAATAACAAAAAATAACTTCAGACATAATGGTACATTATAAGATTATTCACCATAATATACAACTATCAAAATCAAAAATGATTTGCCTAATATGACATATGGAATCTGCTTGCTTAATAAAACTGGCCGTCATCACTCTATAACAATTTTAAAATAATGTCTTATTTGGGACACATCCAATTTTACCATTGTTTATTTTTACTGAAATATTTTGAGAAAATGATACAATTTAACAGCAGTATTGCAACATAGTCTTTCAACTGGAAACTGTTGCAAAAATAGTATTTTTAGTATTCCTATTTTTGAAAGAAGAAATTAAAAAAAACATTGTTTTATATTTCTTGTCACAACAAATTGTCTTCATACGAAAGTAAAGCAACTTTAAATATTTCTACTTCCAATCCATTTCCCTGTTTATACAATTCTTTTAGAATGAGCTCCTTTTAGAAACGGAGTAGATTTTTACAGAACAGAAAGGGAAATGGGGGTGAAAAAAGAATGCACACTAAAAAGGGAACATGTTTGTTCATATGAGCTTGAATTTGTGTATGTTCAACATATTAATTTGTATCTTTTAATTATTATGTTTTTATTTCTCTTTACACAAGGCAATATAAAAGAAATTGGGAAAAAATATTTTACCTTTATTTTAAGCTCTAACATAAACAGTTTCCATTTAGTTCATAAAAATTCAGTTAGAATTTGGAAGTGCTATATTTAGGTAACAATTTCATTATCTTAAATATTGATTAACAAACTAAATACTCTGTGTATCTCTTAGGAAAAATATGCCTATAGTAAATACGAGAAAGCCCGACATTTCTCTACATCTGTTAACCATAAAATCTTTATGTGTCTCAGGCATGCCACCTGGCACTAAACCCCAGCTTACATTTGGAACACTGATTAACTGAAATAGCGCACAGTGCACTAATACAATATAAAAACGTCCCAAATGAAGAGTAAAGTTGTACCATACTATGCTTTCCAACCAGTATGTTGGCATCCAATGGGGAATCATGTTTTGGTCTTTTTTTTTTTTTTTTTTTTGCTGTGGGGTGCTGATGTTAATATATTTGTAACATGACATGGTGCACAACAAAGTACAGACCACAGCTATGAAGCTTTTAAAGTGGGCGTAGGATTTCCCTACTCTCCCGCTTTCCCTGTCTTTGTCATGAACTTAGACATTCAGAAGAGTATCACAGAACTGAAGCCAAAAATAACAGTGTAGCAGGCTGATGGTAGGTGGTAAGTATCTTGGGGAATTACCATGTCTCTATTGATACTAACAACCTGTGCTCCAGTTCGATTTGATAAACAAGCATTGACTGGGAAGCACACGCCAGGTAATGTTCTAGACAGATTATATCAATGAATGAAACAGAAAAAAATCCTGCCATCATTCGCTTATATTCCAAGGAGAGAGACAGACAATAAAAAAACAAGTTCACAAAAATCCCTGCCCCTCATGAGGCTTACCTTCTAGCCACGGAGGACAGACAACAAACATGACAAATGAGAAAATATACAGAATGTTTCAGTGACAGACACAGTGGATAGAGCAGACAAAGCTGGACAGAACCAAGGAAGGAAGAGTTTACTGCATTTTTAAATAAAATAGTCAGGCAGTTGCATTAAGGTGACATATGAGTAAATATTTGAAGAAAGTAAAGGAGTTAGCCATGCAGATATCCTGAGGAAGCACATTCAAGGCAACAGACAGCTTAGAGGCCCTAAGGTAAGAGAAGTCCATGGACAAATTACATGTCACCATTCAGTCAAGAACAATCTTTTTAAGCATGAATTGTCTGGTAGATATAAAAAAAATGAGGCATATTATAAATCATTGTTTCCTTTTCTATTTAGCATTTATTAGATGATCTCAGGGGGTAGGTCATTTAAGACTATGATAGTAACTCTAATTCTTTTTCTTCCTTTCTTCCCCTACTCATTTTGTCCTCCCCACCCCCTTTTTCTCAACTTTTCATCTCATATAAATAAGCAGCAATGCAGATAGAAGGAAAAATGCACTGAACTTGGAATAAGAATGAATGAATTTTTATTAATTCTGCTCCTAAGTAGCTGGGTTAAGTAAGTTTCTTTGCTTATCTGAAACAAAGTTTCATTAGTAACATGAGGTGGTGGCAAGGAAAAAGGCAGAGAGAATAATCCCTCAAAAATTGCTGAGACTAAAATGTGTTATAATTACGTGGACGTGTTTGGGAAGCCAAAAACAACCACACAAATTGAGTATATGGACAATACTTAGTTCTAATGACATTTAAAAAGTACTTGCTAATCCCCAAATAACAGTAGAGGGTTGATAAAGAAAACAGTACAAAAAGTTAGTGCTTGATAAGTTCTTTTTAAGATTATCTATACCATTACAATTCAGTTGTCAGTGTGTTAAGCATTTTTATATTGCTGAACATTTTCTTCTCTAAAGAGTATAAGAATACAGTAAAATTATCTTCAAATAAATTGGCTAGATGTGAGAAATTAAAATTAATCAAATATTGTGATTGCAAAGTTCTTTATCATATAACTGTCAATCATTTCTCTGGAAACCTCTTTTCACTTCCTTAAAATTTATCTTCAATGCTGAGATAGAAAAGATGAACTGAGAAAATAGTTAAGAGACGAGATTGTTGAGAAGATAGACTCTTGACAAGAAAGCCACAGAAGGCAGGAAATAGCGATGGGGTGAAACAAATACAATCAAGATCGACCTATCAATCAAGCTGTAAGAGTGGGAAAATTCTTGAGACCAGTTAGCAATAGGTATTCAAAGCCTCAGAAATGGATTCATTGGACCTTATAATTAACTTAGGTACTTACCTAAGCTCTATGCATTTACCTGGAATCTTGTCTAAACTTTTTATAAGTAAATGCTTTTATAACTGTGATAGGAAAAAATACAAAGAGATCCAACGATTAGGAAAGCCTGTATTCAAGAAGGTAACATATAATAGGCTATGCTTGGAACTAGACCATACTGAACAAAATTTTATGTTGAGGTACTGAATTACTATTTAAATACCATCATGTGTAATACGTCAGTACTCTAGACAATTTTGGGGATTCAGATGATGCTGTATCACTGGCATAACAACTTCCACTTAAAACTAGTGAAAGTTTATTGATTTAAATTTTAGAAAATAAAAGGAATAGTCAAAATGGATCTATCGGTGAGTCTAAGTTCAAGATGGCCCTTTACGTTACACAAGTAATAGCAATAACACCTTACAAAACTTTGTGAATCAATGAGCAGTAACACCTTCCACATATGCAAAGCCTCTGGCAAGGAACCTTAGAGCCTCGAAGGACTTAGTTACCCATTTTATCAAGGTGCAAAATGAAGCATAAAGGAGGTTAAGTCCCAGGACAGAAATAGAACCCCAAATTCCTGATAATCAGCTTCCAAACTAGTTGTAAGAATCTAGTAGACTTTGGCAGTGATTCCTTTGGGCAGTCAACACTACTGCCAGGTGGGTTAAGTTTATGGGAGACTATAAAACGTAGTGTTGGCCTGGCAGCGGATTCGGTCAGAGTGTAAACCATAAAGGTGAAGAGTGGGAAAAGATTCCTGAACAATGGCCTAGCAGACTAACGAGGGAGTGAACATTTCTCTCAGTTCTTGAGTTAGGAAGGAAAAATGAGATCTGGAAAATAAAACAGAAAGAAGCCCTCCTCTGAATCAGAGAAATGGAACTTAACTGATGGACAGATGGACTATTATTTACGACGATGATAATTAGTTGTTAAGGAACATCAACACCTACTAGTATAATCTCCGCAGCAATAAATTATTTTTAAATATGTATGATGTTCATAGTAGAGAAATTATCTTCATGAATGCATTGTTAGAGGTTTTTCTGCTTGTTTTTAACAATCTTGGAAACATCTTGTTTCCTATCTAAAGATAGTATCTTACTAAGTTAGAAAAAATTGAGTCTAAACTTATATTATATCTTATATTATATTCTAACTTTCAACCTCATCTTTGCCTATGGATATCCTGGCCATTGCTAAATATATGGAAGTTCTAACCATCTCAATTTTGATTTTAAGGAGAAAATAAGGACTACATCTACAAGAATGGTGTAATTAAGAAGATGTTGGATGAGATAATTTAATGTTAAGTAATTGTTTATACTTCCCAGATAAATAAGTTAAAAACAACTAAAGATATAATTTATTGTTTCAATCATGAGAAATTAAAATCAAAGTCAGAAGTTTAAAATATACTGTATGAAGCACTTAGGTTATCTTTCAGGATACTTTTGATGTTAAGTATGAGTGTTAATTAAAATTCAAATATTTCATGAAACAAGTTAATGTTTCCAAAACAGAATGTCTAAGAGATTCTTGCACCTCATGATTTCATTGATATTTACAAGATAAAGCTAAAATTGCAGAAGTTTAATTCTGTAGGGTGGTGTTGCAACACAGCGAGGGTACAAACACAAGGGAGTCACATTTTAATTGTAAAGTTAATGTGACAAAAATCAACTTTTGTAACTGTAAACTGCGAAAAGTAATACCCACAAATGCCACGAACTGCAGAATTGCACCTCAGTGGTTAAGAGGAGCCTCTAAGTTTTATATGTGCAAAGGCATGTGAGGCACGTGGCAGAATTATTTTCCCAAAAAGGTTGTAAAAGTCAACCCAGGATGCAAACTTGAAATTTTTTAAAAAGTATATGGCTGAATTTGAAGTTCAAAACTAAACAGAACATATGATAAACATTCAACTGGGTGATGCAGAGAATAATCAAAGAAAATATATGTATCATCCATTTGGCACTTTCTTTTTTTGTCACCACAACACAGGGTTGTTATTTTCTATATGCTCCTTACTGTGTTTATACATGTAGTAAACTGATTTATGAGTCACACTCTTTCCAGATAATACAGCCACACACAGATGCTGTCATAATACATGCTACTCAGTCTCCAACTTACTGAATCACCATCTTCACAACGCGAGTGAAGCCAAGTCAATTATATAAAATGGCTTTGTGGGATCAGAAGAAATCATCATCATATAGTTTCCTCTAATAACCCTAACACAAATAAAAAGGTTGTTTTACTAGTATTTCTTTAATGAAATCATTGAGTTTAAATGATTTTACTTAAATAGTACTGGAAACGAAGGAGCAATTTCTAGTTTTTTTTTGTTTTTTTGTGCTTTTTTTGACTGAATTGACTAGAGAGACTAAACACTACCAGTTGCTATTTAGATTCAGATGACCAAGGTCGTTGCTTTGTTTTTCTTGTAATTGTGAACAACCTACTGGAAAAAAAAAAATCAAGACTACAGACGTGAGGCAGAATCCAGCTATTTCAGAAACATCAACTGAATTACATTCACTTACTGCCAAAGATAAAAAAAAAAAGTATAAGAACCCCTACCTTGTAAAGGAGATTTACATAAATCAGGCAAATTCTAGGTGATCATAAAAAAAAGCATCTTTCTCTGAATACATTATAGGGCAAAACATTCCCCCAAAATGAAGAAAGAGTCCTCTTTTCATACAGAAATGTGTAAATGGACACAGTCACACAAATAACATGACGTATAGCCGAGCAAGGATTTGCCGCTGGAGAACGAAGAAACCTCTCCCAGACCTATCATCTCAGAAGGGCTACAACTCGTTAACACTCACCCAGCTAATCCTGAAAGAAAGGAAAACTCTGGAAATGTTCTGCATTGGATCTCTGATGGGGGATTGTGGCAACAAACCAAACCTAAAAGAAAAACTAAACATACGAAAGAAACAGGGAAGATCTCATTGGTCATTTTCTTCCTTAATCATTTGTCTATAATTTTAAAAGCTCACAAAAAGCAAAACAAAACAAAACATTATCATATTTCTAAAGATCACAATCATATTAAACTCTTAATTCACTAAAATTGAAAGAGGGAATCATTAAGACAAAGCTCATCTATCACATCGTCATATACCGTGTGGCACTCTGTTTTGTTAAGTCAAAGTCATGCTTCTAGTTTCTCAATTTCAAACAACTGAAATACCATAGCATTCATAAAACAGAACTGAGCTACTGGGAGTAGGAAAAAAATACAAAAAGGTAGCAGACCTCAACAGCAGATAGTAAAATTAACATTTCAACAGCTCTCGCCTTTCATCTCGGTCTCTACAGTACATTTTTTTTCTGGAAAAGGTGTGATTTAGTTTAGAAAGATGCAGAATTACATAAAACATCTGGAATATGGGACAAGAAATATTGGCTTATTATCCCTTGTGGACCCTCTCCATGAAAAATTTAATAGATCTGTTTTGGTAGTTTTAATCTCCAGAGCACCTCAAGCTATGTTATGGAAACATCATCTTGGTCATTTATATTAGAAAGAACACCTGGTGAGGAAAGAAAATGTACTCTCTTTTAAATTGTGAGTGCTTTTTCCTTAATAATCAAACTTTTCATCAAATATGTATGTAGATGTATGTTGCGTGTGTGTGTCTCTGTGTGTAAACATCCTGCTTAAAATTGTGATTGATCAGACTGTAAAATCTTGAATCTGCCAAAAATGCAGCCCCTCTTTCTGTTCTACTAATAAATGATCTTGCCTTCACTCTGACATTTACTCATTGCATAATGCAGAGTAAGTCAGAGACATTTCCTGATGTGAACACTAAAATACCATTCATGTTGGTCCTGGAAACAAACAACGCTGATGATTTTTAAAAGTTAAAAAATGCATTTTTTTGATTTAACACATTTTCTTATTCTAAAATAGCTTTGAAATGATAGTTTTAATATTTACTGTTAGTAATAAAATGCTTTTTAGTTAATACTAAGTAAATATTCACAGCTGAAAACAGTTAACAACTTTCAGCATTAAAATTTGTTATTGAAAAACTGCTAGTAAAATTTAAATATTGAGAATGTGGGCATCTAAGGAAGATTGAATGATGAAGTCATTTGCCATGAGAATTTATAAAAAAAGTAAGCTACAAAATTTCAGTGTTACATTCCTTTACTGTAAAATCATACTTTATTGCAAAATTTAAAAATTAACTTTCAGTGTAAGTATTTGCATATTAAAATCAGAGAAAATTCCACACAATTGAAAATATAATAAAACCCTCATTTTTAAGTGATCTTTTAAAATTGGCACATTATACCATAGCTATGCTATCATTAATAACACTCAAAATATGTAATAGGCCTCTACATATTCCAATTAAAAATAGAAGTCCTTAAAATATTTGAGTATTTATAGTCTATAAAGATTTTCAGGGACATTTTTATTAATTTGACACAGATACGCCTTCATTTCTAATGTTACAAACCTGAATCATTTTAAATGCAATTAAAAGTGGTTATGAAAGAGTGTGGACTTCCTTGTGAAGTAGGAAATCACTCTTGTGATTAACATGCAAACGAGCTCATGCTGGCAGAATAGATTGGGGTTTTAAAACCCCAATTACTTTTGTATGATTATCTATTTACCAGTACACAGTCTATTTTCATTTTTCATCTAATACAAAATCGGCTTGCTTACATTTTTAGCACAGCAATTAATATTTACTATAATTATGACATCAAGCACCGCTGAGAACTCCAAGTAAATCATTTACTCCAATCTTTCTTTATATATGATTAATATCCTTTTATAATTTAATGCTGTATATGAGGTTACCATTATGGAAAAATCAAAATTAAAAACCTCTTTCCTTTTTATTTAAATTTGTCATAATACATATTTTTGGAATATTACTAAGATGATTATTGTCCTAAGATGAAAACCCAAATTTTTAAGTCTGATGAGAATAATACATAAAAACAGTTTAACTGCTCATAGTATGAAAAATAAATATATATTGAGAACAATAAAATATGTCCTATGAATCTTTTCTTTTTAAAAGTAGTAGCAGAGAATTCTAAACTTTTCACTAGCACGCTTTGATTCATACCTGCTACGTACTGCACACATACACATTTTCCCAGACTTCTAAAGAAAATTATAATGCATTAATGACAGGAACCATGGTAATGGAAAAAAGGTCACCCTCTCTTGAACACCTTCTGTTTTAAACCATTATATATAAAGACATTCGAGAAAGCAAAGAATTAAAAGCCAGTCTTTGTGCAACCCATTACTGAAATATTATAGAATAATCTATATCAAATGTAGAGGAACAGCAGATTCTTTTGGATCTAAATTAACTGCAGCCATAGAAACGCTTTTATGCTTATTATGTATCTGCATGTTGATTCAATTATTAAAAGAACACCTGACAGCATCAGACTTATTTAATTGAATTAATTAAACTGGATGAATAATCACTGAATTCCTTTTGTGTGAAATTTGTCCTGAAAAGTAACACTGGCATTTGGAAATTGCAAGTAATTTGCATGGTGAAATACAGTGAACATGGAAATCTCTTATTTCAGTATGCTGGGTTTTTTTCCCCCTACTCTTCTCATATAAGACAAATGAACAGATCCCTGCAGTGGGTATTTTCCTTTTACAGTACAGATGTATGAATACTTTTTATCAGTATACTATCAAGCAATGTTTCAACAATTTTCTCAGTCTCACAATTCAAGTTTTCCTCCTATGCTGAAAAATATTATGCTAACTGTCACTTCTGCAAAAGAGGTGATGTGACACCAATGTATCCTTGAACCTATGAGGAAAGAGAAACTCGTTTCAAGATGAATTACTAAGATATTTATTTTCTCCATAATAAAAAGGTAACTCTTTGTTTAAAGCTAGAAGTGAAAACTAATTCAAAATAATAATATTATAGAGCAGTTATGTTATCTAGCATGCACATTTTTTGTAGGCAGTATTTGTTTCTGTTATGATTAAAGGTTTAAGGCTTATGCCTAACATATTTAAGATTTTTGGCATTTTATTAAGATAAATCTTTGTAGTTTGCTTACATGCAATATGGTTTTAGATATTTATTTTTAAAAGAAAAACAGCAGGAAAACTTCCTATACATAGATTTCCCTAAGTCAAGTTTACAGATAAACTGAAAGGGGAATGGTGCAAGGACTGTTTTCTCTGTCATATCAAAACAAACAAAACTGACATTTCAAAATATTAAGGCATTCACTTGCTGCACTTCTAATTTCTGGCCATTAGGTTCTTCATCATCACCAGGGGAGCATCATTTTATATTCTTACAGTGGAAAATATATATATATATATATATATATATATATATATATATTCATTCTTATGTATGATACATATATATACATTTTTTTTAAAACCACACATGCCACTTGGAAGATGCCTCTATCTGCCATTGTTAATTCATTATTAAGGATAAAACTTGGTGAAATACTGATGCTTGGTTTATCTTTAAATATACATATCCACATAAGGTATACTTCAATACATCACATCATGTTTTGGTCAATCAATTTCCTTTCTTTTGTTGTTGTTAACAGAAAACGATCGTACCTGCACACTTGAGATGAGAATCACTCCACACCATTTTCGTCACGCCTATTATTTAGGAGAGACTGTTTACCATAAGAAATTACGGTATTTGAAATCACACACCATTTAACATCTACATTCCTCAGATTAATGAACCTTTTAAATATTCAGGGTGACCACACTTGAAATTTGTTCACTTTAAAATTATTCTCGATCCCTTCAACCTTTGATCCATGTACCTTCTTCGTATCTGCCTTATTTCTACGCTTCCTTCTCATTTCTCAGATATTTCTGTGTGAATGGACATATTTACCACAGTTAGATCTTGTGTGTGATACAGCATTATCCCTTCCAAATTAAAATTAAGTACAATATGTAACATGGTATTTACAGAAAATAATTTATACAGCAACTCAAGTACTGAATAAAACTGTTTCCTGTCATATTAGAATTTTAGGATGCTAGATAAATTGTTTTTTTGTGATCTAAATTACAGACATGAGAAATACACAACTTTCACAAAATACTTTGTAAAAAAAAATCTATGCCTCCACTTTAGTACCCTTACTAATAACCTTAGTGGTTAGATTTTTGTTTAACATAAATTACACAAAATACATTGGCATTACACCCCAATCTTAATACCAGTTTATTATAGCTTTATTTCATAATATTGAATGTGGAAATGGAAACAGTGCCATCATGTGATACTTTTCAGGGTACTTCACTTCTTACATTCTCGAAGTCTGAGCATATAGCTACTACACAAATAAGAGTTCATAGAAAAGCAGAGAATGGCAATGCAATTCATCACCCAGTATTTTGCAACCATATCCTGTGTTCATGCTTTTGTGTAAAAAATTAGGAACAGCTTTTAAATCTTCAAAGATTAGCAAGGATAAAGTCAGTATTTATATTTGCATATCTACGTACACAAACATACACGAAGACACCCTTTATTAAAAATCTACTGGTTGTTTATTCTAACTCATAAAACCTTATGTGTTTACAATCAGTTTCAATCTTTAAAAACAAAAAGGTGTCACTGAAAAAAATGGAGTAAATTCATTATTTTAATTAGCCAAAGCCAGAACTTAGGAAGAGAGGAAATTCAGATGGAATGTATCAATTGTAACCCAAATAAAACTTCCATCTGAAAATGAACCTATTTTCTCCAAAGCTGTTTTTTCCCTTTAGTTGAGGGGCAGATATTTTCGCACTAATTTAAAAAGAACTAAGGACCATGAATTACAATGTTAGATTTGGCAGGAGTTATATTATTTATTTAAATTTCAAAATCAGCTTTGAAAACTATGTGGAATTCAAAAATTCATAACAATCATGCATCAATATGAAATTTAGCACTACAAATGATCCTTGCTCCATTTCTTATAATTCAGTCTGTTACTGTCATTATATTAAAAAAAAAATAGCTTCTTTTAGTGAAAGGTGTAAAATGTGGGAACTACTCTTTTACTTCCCAGGCTTATTTTATACAAATACAGAATTACATTTTAAGGACAGGTGTGCAGTGTTCAAACACAAATATACATAATTTTAACCCAGGATTAAGATATAAAAGATAAATCAATTTTTATCTGTTGTTTTTAATGACTCAGGTTGATCTACACACATTTCATTTTAGTACACACATAATCCAAGGCATTTCAGTTTAAATCACCAAAACCTCAAAAACTAAACTACAATGCAAGATTTAAAACTACTGATGACTCTAAAACAGTAGTTTTTAAATAATTACCCTAAATCAAATTATTTTGCATATCTTTTGTGATATACTACAGCATAATACTTAAAATTTCACACGAAAATGAATTTAATGAAAGAAAGGGAGTAAAGAGCTTGAGAAAACTTGTATTCACACAAGCATAAGTACAGCTGCATGTTTTTTGAATGGTGAAAATAACCTCTAATCATAGACGCCTGAGGAGAACTTAATTATAGTCACTGGAAAAATTAAGTGAGGAAAATTTTAGCAGTAGGAAAAAGGTAAAAGTAGATGTGACTTACTAAACCCTTTGGTTCTAAAAATTCCCCTCTTTCTAGATTAAACTAAAATGGAAGTTACCAACTGGTGAGCAGCTCTTCAAATGAATAATCCCTTCTAGAAGAGGTGGCTTGGGAACTACCCTAAAACCTTTTATTATTATTATTATTATTATTATTATTATTATTATTATTATTATTATTATTATTATTATTATTATTATTATTATTATTATTACCCTTTCTCCAAATACCATGAGGCGTGGTCTGACTCACTGGCAGGTTTTTTATTTGGAAATAGTGCTGTTCTCTGAGAAGAGACTCTCTATTTTCTTCGTTACAAAACTGGTCTGCAGACTTTCGTCTTGCGGTAGAGAGGAACCTATAGAACCAGGAGGTTTTTTATCTTCATGAAATAGGTCTTCCATCAATTCCTTAGTTCTTACCACCTGCGCTGATCCTGATCTTTCAATAGTTCTTTCAGAGAACTAAGGGACAGAAGACTTTTGACGGTTTTCAGTAATGTAATATGTTTTTCCTTCTAGGATAAGATTTACTATTGATATGTCTACAGTTTCACCAACTGTTTTAAACTGGGTGCCTGACTGATGGTTCACAAACCACGTAACTTGAGGGAACAGCATCCAAGGAGTTACGAATGGGGCAAAGAATGTCTTCTTCAAACCCACCCTTATTTTTAACATTATATTTGAGTCTCAACTTTTCTTACTTCTACAATGGCAGTATTTGGAGTTATGAGAAAGAGAATAGAGAAGAGTTTCTCAGAAAAGACAAAATATGTGAAAATTGCTGATTTGTGAGGCAGTCATTTCCAATCATCCTTCAATGAACCAAGATATACTAACACATGAAAAACTATAAATCAAGACATAAATTCTATTTTATATAACTGCATCTTTATAACATTAGGAGCAATACCCCAATTTGAAAATCAGTAATAGAACCCCATGTAGCAGCAATTTGTTACTTACTGGCCAAATCACCACAGTTTGTTACACAATTATAAATTCATTTCATGATGAAAGGAAAAATTAACTTATCTCTAGGTAAAGGTAATAAATTTTACCCCTCTAGAAGGGAAAAATAAATAACTTTGTCTACTAAATTATTTAAGTAATAGTAAAAGTTTCATGTGTCTAAATTGAGTTCATTAAACAGCTTTTACCTTCATCATTCAGAACTCTTTTCTAACACCCCCATCCACACACACAAACACACATACACTTACATGTCTACACACACAGGCACAGACAGTAAATAATTTGGTGAACTTCACTTAAACGAATCAAAGTCTGTTGGCAATTCAGTAGGTGGGATGTCTTTGTTAGTTAATACAGAGTTATCATTTGTTGCACACATGATATGCGACTGTTGAAAATGTCAGAAAAGGACTTGATGCACTTACTGTAGTTAAGAATATTTGACATTTTATAAGAAAGTAATGTTATTCCTTGGAGAAAATGAACAAAGCCTTCCTAGCTTGAGTAGAAGGTGACAAATTTTCTTCCACAGCCAACTCAATGACCAATTCACATATTTCTTGACACAGGAGGCAAGAATATTAACTTTATACATCAAGCTTCATCTTCATGCTTCATCTTAGCTATTATAGCAGGCACACTTTAATTCTTCTACAGTTTTATATATACATATTGAAAGATCCTCTTTATATTTGATCATTGTCATGTCTTTTCCTCTTTTAACCATTACTCCTGTTATTTTAGCCTGATACTTATGTCCAGCAAGGGAACAGGAAAACACATTATTATAGGATATAACCACAGGTTCAAGTAGTATAAATATTTTCAGGTAGTAAAAATATTTAATTCAATTAAATTATAATTCAAATGCATATTTTTACAGTTTACAAATGATTTTTCAGCCTTAAGAGATTTATTTTTTATTTTATCATAAAGTGTTTCATAAGGTTATGTTTCACTGAGATTTGTATTCCAATTATTTAAATAACAATTGATGATAGTTCAATATAGATATAATGAAGAAACTTCACCATGGACTTTAGTGCTACCCAAAGATTTCACAGGAAGAAAGGATGCAAAGACAAGTCTCATTCAACAACAAATTATAGAAGAAGTTGATAAAATTTTGTTAGATGCCTGGAATTCATACATCATCTCAGATTGGTATAGAAGGAGGCTGGGATTTAGGGAAAAAACATTTCATAAATTTAAAACATTACCTTTCAAAGAGCAAGTATGGTATACATAGAAGGCATATGTAAAATTAGAAGGTAATTTTAAAAACTTTTGAAACTACATCCAACTCCTTTTTGCAATGTTCATCCACTCATAGAAATTGTCAAGTTTCTTTTTTCACAACAGAATTACTTGACTTTAATATATCCAAAATTTCCACCAAACTGATCTTTATCCGATAAATCTCTGGACAGCCAGTTACTTCAACTGGTCTTCAAAAATGACATAATTAACTCTAAGGTCCATTTCTGTCCAGTGAGACATCGGAAGTTACCATCACAAAGGCACTGATTTCAAGGAGCCCATTAGTTTATAAGCTCCTTCAACCTCCTAGTTAGACTATAGTCATATTTTTAAACACAATTTGTTCCCATTGAGTCTTTTATAGGATGCAATCAAAGCTAAATTAAAATGTTAAGTAATGCCAGTCCTATATCCTCAGTCTTTTTGGCTTGTGCTTTTTAAAAAAGTCTCAAAAATAAAGAAAAAATTAAAAAAAAATTCCCTGCTCATACTCCCATTTAAAAAATAATTATATACAAAGAAATGCCACTGTATATGTACTTTTACCCTTTTGTCCACCAGAGGTAACCACTATTAAAAACTTGAGTCATATTTTTCCCTTTTTCTTAAATTTAAACAGCTGGCAGTTGCACATATGCCTCTATAATATATACTCACAAGACAACACATACACACATTTGTTTTCTAAAATATAACTCTGCTCCTTTATTGGACAAGGTAAGGTATAATAGAAATACTACTCTGTTAAAGGCTGCCAGTTATTATCTACTGTTGATGCACATTCGGATTTTTTTCTGTTTTTGTTATTATTATGAACAATGCTCTCCCTTGCCTGTACGGTTATCTCCGTTTATTTGGGAGGTGGGGGGAGTGCCTGGAGAATATTAACAGAAACTGTTGTCAACTTTGTCATTTCTTCTTTATGTAAAGAGCACATCTTTACGGACAATAACTAATACGAATGGATGTGCTCAAAGCAAATTCGTGCGCCTCGAATCATTTTTCCTCCTACAGGTCACGTTATGTTTATGAGTCATGAGTCCCTTCACAGCTGCAAAACACTTCCTTGTACCATTCTGCCAGAACTTGCTGCACAGATATTCATTCAGATATATGGATATTCATATCCTATTTCTCCTTCGCAACCTTTTATTACCCTTGCCATGTTTCACCCATGCCTCCTAAATCAGGGTGAAACTTTTTAACAGTAGACTTTAAGTTGCTATACAAAAACATAGGTGCACAAATAGCCACCCTAGGTTAAAATTTAAGTCTACTGATGTTTTAAAATGAGTAGCATGAAAGCATAAATATCATGACATTGGGTAATATTTATTAAAATATTATCAGAAAAAATAAATTTATGGGCTCAAATCAAATGTAGCAAGAGGTATTCGTTGTGATGAACAAAACCAATTAAAATCAGTTAAACTGAAGCAGAGAAAAGTTTTCTGTACATAATGATTACAACTTGAAAGAAAAACTGAAAGACTTAGAAAATTCTAACCTAAATAATGAAAGACAGGGCATGTATCATTATCACACATTCATATAAAGTGAAAGAGTTTGGCCCCTGTTCATGAAATATGTTTTCCCAGATAACTGAATTTTATTATTTAATCAAATGCTTTCATTTGTCCATCATAATAGGAAATAAAATGCTGCAAATTATTCTTCCAAATAACTAAAGGCAAACACATTGAATCAGTACACAACCCAGCTGTTCACACAGGCCAAAAATTGAATGTTCCTGTTTGAAAGCATGTTTAAATGAAACTGAAGCTCATGATTTCAAAATAGTTTACTGATGTTCCTTTCTCTTGCAAGGTCGGGGGAGACACACACACACACAGTCGATCTCTTCCTACTATTTCATGGTTATCAGTCCAATGTCCTAAAAGAGTGATTCCTCAGGGCCACCGATGGTGTGGACTACTCACCTTTCACACCATGACCCCAGAGAGTATATCATAGTTGTGCCTTATTTCAAGGGATTTTAAAATGCTTTTTCCCTGGGTAGGAGGCTACTTCTTTGGGCATGGAATTTGATGGGGTATCTAACTAGGAAGTCAGATAAATAAGGGACAATGAGGAATAAAGAGGATCTCTTTCACTATGAAAGTAAAGAAATGTTAAGACCTGAATTAGGGATTCTTTTTGTATTTTTTGTTTGTTTACTTGCTTGCTGAGTTCATACTTTTGTTCTAAATTTTAACCTCCAGCTATAAGCTCTCATTTCATGTCCAAAAATAAAAACAGAAAATGATAAAAAGAAAAGAAAATATGAAGTAAAACAGACTGTTATGAAATGGAGTCTAAACCTACATAATAATCAGAAAATATTTAGTACTGCTTTTTATGTGCAATAACTCCAAAAATCAAAACACTTATTAAATGATGACTCAGGTTAACATATTAAATCAAAATTTCAGAATTTTAGTGATACTTCAGTCTTTCATTCATGTATACATTGAACAAATATCTGAATAGTTGTGTGCCAACTACTGCCAAGTACCTGGAGGACAGAAGAAGAAGACTGGACACCGTCAGTACATACACAAAGTATGTAGACAAAAATTAAAAATCACACAAATATATGACTGCAAACTGTCATCACTGATGGGAAAGGAAGGTCCAGGATGCAGGGAGATCACATATTAGGAAGATGTAATCAACTCTGTGAAGTCAGGAGGCTTTCTGGAGGAAGTGAATCTCTAAGATCTGACCCCCAGGATGGAAGGGCATTACTAAGGCAGGTGAGGTGCAGGGGAGAGTAATCTATGTTTATGTGAAGCACCCGAGAAAGGGGAGAAAGGGAGGTCATTTGAAGGACTGTCCATACAAGTTAAGCAAGAACTGCTAACCATATTACTGCTAACTTTGCTGGATCCATTAAAGACATGTGTCTTAACCTATTTATCAGGAAGCTAAACTGCTTAAACATAAACATTACTGAAATCTCTCCTCTAGTTCTATCTGTGGCTATGATAAGTGACAAGCTTCGAATATTTTCGTGAACTAAATGGTTATCATGGCTAGGTTCAGCAAAAAAGAAAAGTATGGTTTATCTTTATCTGGTAAAACACTGTAAAGAAGACAACATAGTGTGGCAGTCTTTAGTCTGGCTTCATTATATACCCAAAGACATTGGAGAACAAATGATGGATGCAGAAGTAGCTTGTAAGGGGAGCTTGTTCCCTGTGCCCCCAAACGAGGTACCAGCTGTCACATTAGGAACCAAAGATTATGTCACAGAGATAAACTTCAAGGCCTTAAATCCCTGATCACCTCCTCTGGAGTGAATTCTGAAATACTTCTACAAAAGATTTGCTCTTCCCATCCATCCTTTCCAAATCCATCCCCATGATTACGTGGGATCGGGGCCATCTATTCAGACAGAGGTCTGATTAGGCACCTTAACTTACAGAAACCTCAACTTTACATTTTCTCTCGCTAATCCATCTAAGCCAGCAGGTATGATTTCTGAACCTCACGTTCTTGCAGAAGAGTACAAGGTTTATACTCTTTGCTATCTAATCCTTATCAAAATTCTAGCTGAAAGAAATAATATTTATGGAGGATTGCCTAAATGACACACAGAGCATCCATTCCTCAGGCCAGATGGTCTGAATTTCACATCTCAATCTGACCAGACCATGAATGAACTAATTCTAACTACAAATGTAATGCTTTAGCCCCTCTTAAAATTGCTTTTATTGAACTTCACATTGGAGTTATCTATTTGGCATACATTGACAGATAGAAGAAATGGCTTTATTTTGTCTATTATAGGATTACTGCTCATCCACTGTATTACACAATGTGACTTCCTGGGGACTAGAAAAAAATATCTGCAGGTCTAAGTATCCAGAAAAATAATGATTCCTTCTAGAAACTTTTTTAATTTCATAAAAAGCACTTATAGTATATGCATCCTGCCTCCTTTAACTTACCTGCTAAATAAACCAAACATAGATTAGTGGTTAATCTCAAAAACTGAACAGAGCCGTACAGAAAATACTACAGTTTTATTACTTTTCTCCGTATCTTTTCCTTCACTCTGACTCTACCCATTGTTTACTGACATGCTTTTATTTAAGAAAAAAATTATACAATTTTAAAGGTCACTTTCCATTTAGAGTTATTACAAAATATTGGCTACATTCCACATAGTGTACAATACATCCTTGAGCCTATCTTACACCCAGTAGTTTGTACCTCCCACTCTCCCACCTCCTCCACTGGTAACCACTAGTTTGTTCTCTATATCTGTGAGTCTGCTTTTTTTTTGTTATATTCATTAGTTTGTTGTATTTTTTAGATTCCACATATAGGTGATATCATACAGTATTTGTCTTTCTGTATCTGGCTTATTTCACTTAGCATAATACCCTCCAAGCCCATCCATGATGCTGTGAACGGCAAAATTTTATTCTTTTTCTGGCTGAGAAGTACTCCATTGTATATACATATACCACATCTTCTTTATTCATCTGTTTACTAAAAGCTCTCTGAAATGATGGAATATACAGAGTCCTAAAACTCTTTTATCTTAACTCTTTAAGTTAAGAGAAATATAATGTTTATAGATATATAGTATTTTGAGAAAATTGCTAAAAAAATTTCAAGTATTTTTTTAAATGTCCATCTTGATTACTGAATTTTAATTCCATATCTCCTACTATGTTTTGAAGCTTGACACATGACCCAGGACAAAAAAACTCATTTTTGTATATATTTTGAACTTTCATGAGAGCAAAAACATTTTATCTAAGTTGAAAGAAAAGATTTCAGAGACTAAAATGAGATACAAATGAGACCCTGTATGGAATTTCATATGCTAATCATCTTATAAACTTAAATTCTGGAGAATATGCATAAATGGTATCAGAAGCAAGAACATTCAGGGATATCTGACTTCTTTGTTGTCATGTTCTGACCTTCCCTTAATATAAGGAACAATATTTTTTAAGTTGAGTACCTTTACAAGACTGTCTGTCATAAGCATTAATATTAATTTTTAAAGTATTAATTAAATTTATCAGTACATAATGTTGAATAACTGGAAATTGAAAGTAAAAACATATAAATCTCCTGTTGCTAGTGAATTTTACAGTCTGTGATAAATGACTATCAGCACAGATAAACAGCAAATAGATTTTTAAAAAACTTTTGAAAGATAAGGAGAAAAAAAATATTCAGCAAGCACTCATCTAGTAAAAAGCTGGATGAGAGAGAGGCCTGATGGATTGCAACAAATCTCCCTGAAACAGCAAAAGTAAGAAAGTTCAGCATGTGCAGAGAACACAGATAAATAAACAGTGAGCACAGGCTGGTTCAAAGAGAACTGAGCATGGTATCTGAATATAAAGAATGATGTGCATATGGTCAAAGAAGTGACTAGAAGGAACACTTCTCAAAGGAATATTAAGAAAAAGTGAAAGGATTTGTAGTGGGAGAAGTAGAAGGATTTATAATGCTAATTTTTTTAAAAAAGGGAAGTTCTAGTGACAAAAAATTCCAGCAACATATTCTATGTGTAAAGATTGTGATGAAGCCAAAATCACAATCTCCTGCTCTGAAAATCAGACATATGGTGATACAGAAAAAAAAAAACAAACCCTTAATTCCAAAATATTGACAAGTGTAAGGACTGATAGGATTTTTAGAATAAAAAGTATAGAATTCTACACCTTAAAGAGTAACTCCAGCTCTAACATGTAACTTTTAGTTTGAATCTAGAAAAGTGATAGAACTTCTTAGTCTGTTTCCTGGTTGTAATAACTGTGAAGCCACTTAAGATATGCTAAAGATAAATTCTAAAAAAAGATCAGTATCACATTTGTTTTTTAGAGGAAAATTATAAGTTATTCGATGGTATTTCATCTTGTTTAAATAAAACTGACTAGGACTGAAATGCAATTCTTTTTTGATTGGCCAACAGATAGGAAAATAATTATTTCTTCTAAAACGGAATAATTGAATAAACTAGAAAATTGTAAGATGTTTCCTTTTCCAGCATCACATCTTTGGTGGGGGGTGCAAATCACTGTAACTCTTGATTAGAATGATTATCTTTTCCTAGTGAGGAGAAGACCTTTTCAGCAGCCCATTCTTTCACTAGGTACACATGTGTCATATAGGTTTTATCTATTATGCATCCTCTCTGTCTCTCTCATACTTAAATGATAGATATGAAATTAATTCCTTCTGTACTTGTAAAATGAATGGATTCTTCTGTGCAGAAAACCAATGGGAAAGAAGATTTCACAATGTTTCATAGTATCACAAAGGTGATATACCGCTGTGCTGATTTTAGTACGAAGCAGATAAACTCAAATTACAGTTTAACCTCTGGTAATAGGACCATTTCATTTGGAAAAATATTTGTTGTAAAATTAAAATAGATAATGGATTGTAATTGCATGAAGAGAGGCTTTGATATGTTTACACTCACTAGGGAGTACACTCATAGATGGTGAAAATTCACCAAAAAAGTCACACACACAGACATGACCTGATATATAGAAACATATACTCTATGTGAAGTAATATACACAGAAGTTAAATTTAATTGAACATAAAATATACAACAAACAAAACAAAAGATATTAATGAGTTAGGCATAAATCTGCCAAAGAACTCATGCCTTTCTATACATAAAAGTTCACTATGATATCTATGACAATAAAAGCTAATTTTCCTTGAAGACAAAATCAAATATGAGGCGCATTCAACCATACATTAAATCTTCCTCACACACAAACACACATGTACTTCATACAACAAAATAATTTTGTATGAACAAACCATTCAGCACAGGAGACATAATACAAAACAAACTCAGTTAATTTACAATACATGTAACCATCTGATACTGATAAATGTGAATACTAATTTGTAAAGACAAAGTAACCACATTCATTAGAATGTGGACTCTATCCATAGGAAGATGTGGTTTAAAATACAGTCTCCACAACTTAAAATTTGTAGATTTTTGACATTTTACTTAACCTCTCTTTGTCTCAGATTTCTTGTCTGTAAAACAAACAAAAAAAATACCCATATAATATGGCTATTGTTAATACTTAATGAGATCATATGTGCTTTCATGTTACTTGTGTATATACTGTAAGGGCAAAGCAATATAAGTTTTTTAAAAATGAGATTTTGTACAGAGTAATTCTCTGAATTCTTATGGCATTTATTTTTAACTCATAATAAAATCATCAACCTACAATAGTAAAAGTGCATGAGTATCAGAGATAGAAAAGCCTACAGACTAAGCCTGGCTTTTTCCACTTACTAGCTGTTAGTTTTCTCAAGCAAATTGTAGGTAAGACCACTTATTTTGAAAAACTTTTGAGAAATTTAAAATGAAATAACGTAAACAAAAAAGTACCTAGAATGAATGTTCAGTAAATCTGAATTTGTTGTGTGAACATTTCACTGCAAACCCTACTAGCTTGCAAAAACACCTTGAGAGTTGAAATTATCTTTCATTCATTCCTCTATTATCTGCTGTACATATATTTTTGCTGAAAAGGGCAGTCAAGAAGAATGTTCAGGAATTATGAGATATTGATCCAAGGATTGATTTGCTACAGAATTCCTCATATAGTAAAATAAAAACTATTTTTAATGAGAAAATGTCTTTTAAAATTTATTAGATATTCCTGGTTGCACTAACAGCAAGGCTACTTGACATCTACTCTCCTTTAATTTTTAAATTTAATTTTTTTACTGTGGGGAGGGAGACCATCAGCATATTCCTTTTGTCACACAAATGTAAAACAAATACTCTCTCCTTGTCTGGAGAAGTAGAAACAGTAGTGAAATAATTCAAAGCAAGTTGTTCACCTTAGGATTTTAAATATTATATTTAATAAAATAAATGTTGCCTTAAAAGCATAGGGATAAATTGGAAGTTCTGGATTTGCAGCTACTAACTACTATATACATAAAATAGATAAACAGCAAGGTCCTACAGTATAGCACAGGGAACTATATTCAATACCCTGTAATAGCCTATAGTGAAAAAGAATATGAAAAGGAATATACACACACACACACACACACACACACACACACACACACACACATATATATGACTGAATCACTGAACTGTATACTAGAAATTAACACAACATTGTAAACTGACTATATCTTTTAAGAAAAAAAATTTATTTTTAAGAAAGCACAGTGACCTCCAGGAGGCGGAGGTCTTTAGATCGTTGGTGAAGGCTGGGCTGGCCCTTCCCTCTTTTTTCCCCTCTCTCAAGCACCAAGTTTTGCCAGGAGCTAGAGCTGTTTTGCTTCCTCAGGGTGGGGCTAGAAAGGCTGTGTGTGACCTCTGAGCAGAGAGGTATCCTGTACTTTGTGTGAGTCTGAAAAGACTGTTCATGATGCCTTGAGAACAGGGGCTGGAAGATTTAACAAGCAGCTGTCAAGACAGATCTGTGGAACAGCTGAGTTGAGTACTCATGAGAGAAGCTCAGAATGACTCCTCAAATATTCTGAGGATATGTAAGTCCTTTCTGCTACACAAGATGGAGTGATTGAATAAAGAGAAAATTTGAGGCCTCTAAATCTTTTAGTTTCCTGTGAATCAGTACTGAATGTGGTGCCAGGAATATAAAAATAAACAAAGAAGTCACAGTATGGTGAAATAGGAGCAAGGAAACAGGAAACAAAAATGGAATAAAGTGTCTTAAACAAAAAAAGAAGTTCTGTAACAGTGACAGCATATACAAAATGCCACAAGAACACAGAGGTGGTACAGATAAATTCTACCTAGCTGTAATCAGGGAAGACTTCAAAGAAGGAGTGACATTTAAGCAGTATTTTGAAGGCAGAAGCAATAAAAAAGAAAGTGAAAGAAGAGGTAAGCTCTTCTGGGCATCAAGAATAAATGCAATGCTTTCATTAAAAAATGAGAAAAAAAAGAAATGTAAATTCATGGAATGGAATGATGTATTCAGGAAATGATTAGCAGTCCAATGCAAGCAGTATACAGCCAACAAATGAAAGGTGACATAACTTAAAGGGAGCAACGTGCTGAAAAACAGTGACTCAAGGAAGTATGTATCATGAGCCCAGGAGCCCATGGCCAGGCACAAGTTTTGGACTCACACTGCGCAAGACATTTAACAATCTTCTGGAGATCCCAACATACTCTTCTATTGAACAGGATGAAACAGGATGCTTTTATCTAGAATTCCAATGTGACTCCAAATCTGAAATCTTCATTAGTGACAGAGACAAGCAGATTTTTCAGGTTCCAATTTTAGGCTCTGCAGTGCAATAATTTAGCGAGTGAATAGTTATAAGACATAATTGAAAATGCACAAGTTAGAGTCATCTATATGACAATGCTCAATTAACTCAGCGTAAATCAAAATAAACTAGCTGCCAGGAACCAAAATAACAAATGCCCATATTTTTCTTTATAGACTTTCCTCCTAAAATGAGCATATGTTTCAGCAGTGCAAGGAGAGTCACTGCGCTAAGTAGAGGGGTATGAGAAAAAACTGCCAGAAATTCTTTACCTGAATACTTCAGCTGAAACTTGAATCATGGGTAGAATTCAAATGGGTCTAGATCCAGGAGAAGCATTTCAATATGGAAAAAAAGAAAAACCTTGAGTAAAGCCCTTTCCCCTGCTCCTCCAAATAGCTTACATTACAGAGGGTGAAGAGAGTTACTTAAATTTTTAAAAGTGGGAAATTTTATTGTATGTTAAAAGTTGATAAATGTTATGGGAAAAACTAGAAAATAATGAGGGTGATTAGTTGACATGTTTGTAGACTGCAAATTTGCACAGGATTGTCAGGGCAGACCTCACTGAGAAAGTGACTTTGAAGCAAAGATTTGAAGGAGGTGATGAAGTTAGTCATGCAGGTTTCCAGAGGAAGAGCCACTCAGGCAGAGGGAACAGCCACTGCAAAAGCTCTGAGGAGGAAGCACATCTAGGATGTTTAAGAAATAGCAGGAAGGCTGATGTGGCAAGAACAGAAGGAAGAAGAGGGAGGGCAATAAGACATAAGCTCAGATTGTATATCATCTTGTAGCCCATTCTGGGGTTTTAAAATTTTACTTCTAAGGAAATGGCAACAGAGACTAGGGCAACAGTGGGGAGATGAAGGATTTTGAATGGTGAAGTGGCATGATATGATTTAGGTTTCAAGAGCATCTCTCTAACTGCTGTGCTGGAAACAGATTGTAGGAGATCGAGAATGTATGGAATTACACTGACTAGAAGGCACTAGGCAAAAATAAAGGCAGGAGATGATGGTGGCTTGGAAGAGGGCAGCAGATGTGGAGACAGTAAGAAGTAATTAAAATCTGTATACATTTCAGTGGAGCCCACCCAGAGCCAAACCTACCCAATTGTTTCTTTTTGAAAATCCATTCATTCTTTCTATTCATTTATCAAGCACTTGCTAAGAAGTATTATGAGCAAAACACTGTATAGGTTAAATATCATCCTACAATTTTAGACTGTCACTATGTCACTGACCATCTCTACTTTCTCAGGTTCACTCACTGCAATAAGTATCTCTAAGCTGTTGGTTTCAATCTACTGCTTACACTCAAAAATATCTACTGTCAAGCCAAGATAAGATGAGCTATAACTCTAATGAATGCCTTTTAATAGATAATACATTGGGACAACAGCAAGAATTAGGGAAAAAGAAGGAGAAAACTCATTAGGCACCCAGAATGCTGGGGAAGGTAAAGAATTGGGGCGGGGTGGGGTGGGGGGGATGGAGGATGTCAGGACAATAAAAAAAATCATAATTTTAATTTAGAAATCATCAGAAAAAAATAATTGAAAATTTATACTTTCACTTCCCCAGGAAAAGTTAAATCAAACTTTAAGTAGAAACTGCATACCCTTGTCCTAGATTGAGAGGGAGGCAGGAGCAGGGGAATCCAGGAAGTGGATTTACAGGGCAATTTATTTCTTTAGAGGAAAAATGATAGTATTTTAAAATTAAATACATATACTTTGTTTGCTCTTTCCTTGTTAATTTTTTAAAATTTTTTAAAATTTTTATTTATTTATTTAATTTTTTGTGGGGGGGGTAATTAGGTTTATTTATTCATTTTATTTTTAGAGGAGGTACTAGGGACTGAATCCAGGACCTCGTGCATGCTAAGCATGCATTCTACCACTTGAGCTACCTTTCCCACTAAATACATTTTTAAGGAGGTTTTGGTATCGCTAGGCTCCATGTCCTTACCTACAAGACTCTAAAATAGCCCCCTGCTGACTTTCTGAGTGCATCTACTGAAGTCCCAGCTCACTCTGCTTCATCAACACTGGTCTCTCTGCTCTTCTCGGACACCTTAAGTATGTAACTCCCCTAGTCTTCCCCTCTTGCAGCTCCCTCTCTCTGGAATGCTTTTCCTTCCCACACTGTATCTACAGGGCTCACTCCCTCACTTACCTCTGTCTCTACTCTAAGGCCACCACATCAGTTAGGCCTTCCCTGACCACCTCATGTAAAATAGCTCTCAACATCAGTCTCTATCCTTTGTTCCTGCTTTATTTTTCTGAACAGCACTGATCATCACCTGGCATATCATTCACTTTAAAAAAAAAAATCCTTTCAATTCAATGAAGGTAGGGGACTTCATTTCATTCACTAGTACATCCACAGTGCCTAGAACAGTCCCTGTCACAAGGTATATGCTCTGCAAAAAAAGCTGAATAAATGTGTCAGTCAAAAACATGATGCTGGAAAAAGGGAGTAATACATATTTTGAAAAAGCATTTTCTGAAATTACATCTGCGTTTATGTATATATATATAATATATATACAGTTATTCCTCATTTTTCACAGATTTTACATATGTGAATTCACTCACATGCTAAAATTTATTTGTAATCTCAAAATCGGTTTTCATAGCACTTTCACAGTCCTTCACAGACATGCAAGGAGCAGCAAGAAATTTGACTTGCCTGATACCCGTATCCCTAGATGAAGTCGAACAAGGTGATACTTTGCCTTCTTGTTTCTGCTCTCATCCTATGAACATATGTCCTTTCACTGGTGTATGTAGTATCCTATCTGTGCTTTTTGTTGGTGATTACACTGTATAAAACAGCCCCCAAGAGTAGCGTTGAAGTGCTGTCCAGTGTTCCTAACCTAAGAAGGCTCTGATGTGCCATTTGAAGAAAGTATGTGTGTTTGTTACAAAAGCTTTGTTCAGGCATGAGCTACACTGATGTTGGCCATGAATTCAATGCTGATGAATCAACAATATATAGTCAATAAGGTGTTTTTAAATAGAAACACATATAAAATAAGATTATGTATTGATCAGTTGATGAAAATATTGTGACCAGAGGCTCAAAGGAACCTAACCCTGCCTTTCCCCTAGGAGCCATGATGCAGTATTACCTAATTCAGTGTTTGCAGTCACTTTATGGAACACAGTTACTGTAAGTACTGAGAATTGGCTATATTTATGTATGTGCGCATAATAACTTTTAATACACAAACTACAGAAAGAAAACTCAAAAATGTTCTTAGCTGATAGGGATATACAGTACAGTACACTTTCCTTAGTCAAAAACTTTTCATACAACAGTATGGTAGACATTCATTAATCACATGGTTCCATCAGTTGAAAGTGGTTAATAGCTGAGACCTAATGGAAAGAATAGAAACTTAGGAATCAGATAAGCCTACATTTAAATATTAACTGAAAGACTTACTAGTTGTGTGGGCTTTGGCAGTACTTAACTTGATGCCTCTTTATAAAATGAGTGCTCATTAATATTAAATTAGATAAACTAGAAAACATGCTGAACACAATGCCCAAATCATTTTACTTGCTAGTGAACATAGCTCCTTTTGTTCTCTGCTGGACACCCAGGGAACTGCCTATAAAATTCCCAGAGGGGAAATTTGGACAATTATGCCTCATGGAGTTTGGAAAAAAAGCCACTACAAAGACAGTGACAGTAACCTGGATTAATTTTGTTTAGTATTAGGAAGGCAAAATATATGTATCTTATTGTCATATTTTCATGGCAACTATTAGGATGCTTCATAATGGTTATTATTTTGTAAACATTTTTTTCCCTTTCAGAAGTAAGCAGTAATGCATGAGAGAAGTTAAACAAGTAGTCATCTTTATAATCACTGTACATGGAACACAAAGAGAAACATTACTTTACCCATCTTCCTAACTGTTGTAGTAGAATATTGAAGCCAAACCCCACAGAACACACAGCTGTTGGTAACAATGGGACAGACAGCACATTACTAATAAAATCATTCTGATTTGATACCTATTGCCAATACAACCTCTTTCCAAATTTATAATGCAATCACCTATCTATTCATTTATTGAGCAAGTTCTTACGTTGCTTATTAAGTACTCACTATGTAACACTAAGCTGGGTACCAGGGATACAAAGATGAATAAGATATAGCTCCTAACCTCAAACTTCCATTCAAAGAGCCATAATCATTTTACACAAAACTGTGGCATTTTATAACACAGTGTCATAGGCTTGCACCTCCAAGGGGACTATGAGAAAGCTGCCCATTGCAGATTGATGGCTCAGCAGTGCTGGGCTACGGTCCACATACTCCCATGCTGCCTGAAAGCAGCCAAGAAGCACCAAGATGGTAAGGACCGCACAGGCCTTTCTAGTCAAGTGGAAAAGGTACTTTCAGGAGCCAGCTACCCTGGTCTTAACAATATCTCAATTATATATGAACACGTGGCAGTTTCCCTTGGGGGAAACTTTCTCCCCAACCCTCCACCCAAAGTAAAGCTTCCATCTCAATGAGTCCCTCAGTGGACAGAGGTTCCTCTAAATGCCTTGACTTGCTTCACCTGTACTCTGGCTAAGTGGAAACCGGATGATGTTCCTTATGCTACTGCTGCTTAGTCACTGTGCTCAGTGGGCAGGGCTCAAGGCCATCCTTGTAGCCCCAGCCAAAACCCACCTGATGAACCACGTTACCTTGTTTCTAAATCTTGCACTGTTGCCCATGACCCTACTGTATGGCCTGCCACCTGAAAGACTACAGATGAAAGAACCCACTCTAGGGCTGCAAACTCTAGGGAAAAAAAATTGTGGCTGCTGCTCAGAGAGTCTGACTCCTGCAGAGGCCCAGAGTAAGAGCCTGCTCTCTCATGAGATCGATTGGAATCAAGATGCTGATCAATCCTGCCCCAGCCAGATCACCAACATTGCTACCTGGATCCATCATCACACCAGACACGGCAGTGCATCCACCATCATAAACTGGACACACAATAAAGGTCTCTATGTTTCTGCTGCCAAAGTTGCCACTGAATGCCAGACTTCCAACACTGGCCAAAAGTTGGTGCACTGGTTTAGGGGTACAGGAGGCCATGTCTCACAGGGTGTTTGCCAAGAACTGTGAAGGACCTAGCATGAAAACTAAAAAGTTAGCCAGTTTCCTTAGCTCCAGTTTTCACAGAGTGATGCAAAGGGGGCCAAATGACAACTGCATACACAGTGGTTACGTTACAGGAGAAGGTCACTAAGCTTGGGGAACCTGGGTATCCTATAATGGGAAATAAGCTTATCCCACCTTTATCCCAGGGATACAATGTTTGTTGGTACTTCACTGCTGTTGACACTTTCAGATTACAATGGCACTATTTCAGTCTAACCTAAGCCAACTGACTGGACTGATTAGTATACCTTCCAGGTGGCAATCCAGTGATGAGGGGACTGAGAATTCAAGCTTAATTGTAGTTCAGTCCCCTGCATACTATAGTTGGATAAACATAACCGTAGGTCAGTCATAAGTATAATGAGCACTGGGTTGAGTATACTGTTCACCCTGGTTCCTACGGTAGCCCATGAAGGCAACGGGGAAGGAGCACTACAGCTCCTTGGAGGTGGGACAAGGAAGGGACAATTAACGCTCCTTGACTCTTAAACCTCACTTAAATATTCCTGATATGAATTCATTTGTTCCTCTGGATGCTCACTGGCCTTGGGATATAGAGTGTATGGTATAAAGCTGCAGCTAGTCAGTGACCTTGCCCATGTGACTGAACCAAACTAATGTAAAACAGTGATCCAAGCAAAGCTTAGCAGCAAACCTCAACGAGGAATAATGGGACCTTTTTAGTAACATGTTTTCATGTGACAGAGATTGGGCCATAAACACATCTTTCCAATGGCCCCTCTATTTCTCCTTGTAATTACTGGCATTGACACCAAAATCAACATGTCAATCTAAGCTCCCCTGTGTGGGTCATAATGGATAATTGGCCTTACACTGATCTTGGCTGATTAAAGTAAGACCTACTAGTCTTTCTTGGTATTTATTCAAAATTGGCTGAGTCCAGTACACCGGGGGCATAAGTGAGATCAATACTGTATGTTGTCCTTATCCTGCTGCTTGGAATCATATTAATAGCAGACTAAATTACATGCTTTATGAGACAAATTGAATGATTTGATTTCAACCTCTGTCAGATTAGTCAGACTGGCCAGCAAGGTAGCCAACTCATAAAAACTCACCAAAAGCCAAGACATTGTATGTGGTAAGCAAAATAATGCCTTCTCCCACCAAAAAAAAAATCCAATTCTTAACCCCTGGAATCTGTTTTATTATATATTACAAGGGGAAATTAAGGTTGCAGATGAAATTAAGGTTACTAATCAGTTGACCTTATAAGAAGGAGATTATCCTGGATTATCTAGTGGGCATACTGTAATCAGATAATCCTTAAATGTGGAAGAAAGAGGGAGATGAGGCCATGTCAGAATGATGTGACATGAGAAGAACTTAACCAGCAATTGCTGGCTTTGAAGATGGAAAGGGCCCAAGAGCCAAAGAATATGATGGCTTCTGAAAGCTGGAAAATGTTAGAAGACAGATACTCCCCTGTGGCTTCCAGAAAGGAACACAGCCCTGTTGACACCTTGATTTTGGCCCAGTGAGATCCACTTTATACTTCGGACTTCCAGAACTAAAAGATAAGAAATTTCTGTTGTCTTAAGCCACAAAATTTGTGGTAATTTGTTGGAGTAACAGTAAGAAACAAACATAGTGTAGGGTTCAGGGGTGGTAAAGCCATTCCTCCATGAGCATCTGGCCCTCTACAGCTCTTACAGGTGCACCAGGAATGCAAGTCCCTGTTCTGTCTTCACCTTGTCTATTGGCCCAGGGTTGTATTTGCACTGAAGAAACCTGAGTGATGATAGATCTCAGGCTTGCTTACTGCTTTCTATAAAAGTGGCAGATTTCCATACTCAGTGTTCCACAGTTCTAATGTGTACTTATTATGTGCATAGCATCTGTCTGGGCCCTACTGGCCTGCAGCACTTGGGAGCAAGGGGAACTAATGCAAACATGCTGACTGAAGCGCATGCTGCTTGCTGTGCTGTAACTACCACATTCTATTGTCTCTGATCTTGAAGTTTCATGTCTTCTGCCAGTATCCGTGAAACAGTAATAGGCTGATTTGTTAGACTGAAAGTAGGGTAAGATCAAATATCAGATATGACACTCCGCTAATCTAACAGAACACTTCAATATGTAAATTTTCTTCTCCAAATCACCACAGATAAGGGATATAGAGAAAAGTGACACCGCATTTAAAAAATCCAATAGTTGTTTCATTCCTCTCCCCTTGCACCCAAGGGGCAGTATGTATAAGTGGGTAAGAGCCACTTTAAAGGTCCTAAGTCAGCTTCTTCTATTTATTAGCCATGTGACTTCGGGTGAGTTATTTAACTCATCTGTCAGAATGGGAATAGCAACAGCCAACCCACAAGGTTGTTGAGATATTAAATGAGTTAATACATGTAAAGTGATTAGGAGAGACTGGCACACAGTAGCACTCAATGAATTTTAAATGTTTTTATTACTAACTGCAGTTCATTGAGAACTGATCAGGACTGGTGAGCATCTAAGGGGTAGGGAAGAAGGAACAACTGCCCTTCTAGTCCTAAACCTCTCACTGTAACAATCCCTTCATAAAACATAAAAGGACTGGATATAATATAAGATAATGTTTTGTATGAATTATTTAAGGGGAGGGGATAGAATATTGAGAATTGTGTTTTAAATGGAAGTCATTCAAGATAAACCTCAAAAGCAGAATTTACTCAAGAAATCTGCCTCTGTATTTGTATACAGTTTTCATGCACTTGAGTAAAACAAGTCTGATTAACACTACAATTTAATTTACTTAAAGAAGCTGTAATACTCTAAAACTATTGTTACAGGAGATTTATTCACAGGAGTAAATAAAATAATTATGAAGCTGATGAAATGACTATACAAGCCATTTTACAAGAGAGATATATTTTTCCTTCTTTTCAATGAATGTTTTAAAGCTCTCCTTCAAGCTCTTGGTGAATCTATTGATCTGTGAAACACAGTGCACTCCAGGGAGGCAATTCAGTTGACATTATATATCAAATGATGAGATGAATAATGATCATACCATTTGGTAATTAAACGTCTTACAAACCTTTTAACTGACTGAACGTCAAAAAAGTCAAATGAGGTCAAACATATTGTATTTTTCATTCACATATTAATGATATAAACAATAATGTGAAAAGATATACAGAATAAGAGGGCATAATAAAAATTACATTAAAATATTTCAAGATATAATATGTGTAAGTTATCTAGCTTACTATTGACTGTATATGTAACGTGTCTTCCTTTTAGCATGCAGAATTGTTTCTTATTCTTAAATGTTATACTTTTAAAGTTGTTACCCAAACATTTCAAACCACTTCTTTGGATGTGCAAAGGAGAACATATAGGAAATACTAACGATAATCAATAAAGACAACGTGGATTATAGAGAAAAAATAAAAATCATCTAAATCTTGAATTACAGAATTTTCACATAAAAATTCTATCTTAAATATAACAATGAAGGGTACTTTCAAGAAAATTTGCGCATTTCATTTATTCTCCAAACACAGACACACACACACACACACACACACACACACACACACACACAAAATCCACTGAGTGGTTGATTACTAGAGTTAATCCTATATTAATTAAAGGTTAAATTAATTAATTTAATAAAGAAGTTAAAGTATTTATGAAAGGGTACTCTCTGTGCCCATAAATACTAGGTTGCTTACATTACAATATTATGAACAAACAATCCCACAGTAAGAGATTTTAAAAATTGAAAGTAGACCCAAATGCTTATTTGTTATCAAACTAAAATGTAGCTATTCATTGTATCTAATTACAATTACATAACTATTTAAGTTATCCAATTACAGTTGCATTTAAAGTACTTCTGTTAAAAATCCAGCATCATATTCATTTTGATCATCATACTTAAATCATTAACAGAGTTTTAGATTTTCAATACCCTTACGATAAAATCTGTAGCTCTAAAATGTAAACTAACATACAACTGAAAAAAAATCTTATGTTTTCTTCATTCTTGAAGCATCAATCTATGCTGTTGACGTTTTACTTTCATATGCTTTAATTAAAATTAGCACATGGTTATTCAGGTTGACTCCTCATCTGTGATACAGGGAAACATGAGCATCCATATACCTAATCACCCCGTTTATGACAGGACATCAATAAGTTGAACCAGAGAAGCATCTATCTCCAGACGAAAAAAAATGTTAGTATAAGTTTCTTTTCTATTCCCTTCAAAATCCCATGAAAAATGAAGTTTAATCTGTGTATACATGTGTGTGGGGGCGGGCGGGTGGGTTGGGTGTTTGCAGGGAGAGATGCTGGAGATGCTGGAAGAGCTGGAATCAGCCTTTCTGTAAGAAAACTTCTTGGAACATTTCTGCACCAACCTAGAAGTGTAAATGGCTAGTGTGTAATCCTTTGATTTTCTTAAATTATTTTCAGAAGACAAAACCCACTTTTCCATTAACTTAATAATCTTTCTGAACTCTTGAGAGATAAACTCCCATCCCTGCTTTCTCCCTTAAGCTCCTCAGTCCTCTCGCCTAAGCCAACCCTGAATCGTGCAAATAGAGATCCCTGTAAAGTAAAAGCCTGGTTAGAGGCCAGCTCCACAAAGGATGATCAAAATGAGTATATTAGAATATTTACAGCTTTAAGTAACCAAAAAAACTAAATAAGAAAAGATTAGGTAGAACAGAAAGTTACAATTTCACTTGGTCAAGAGGTAGAAAGGGCTCCAGATAGAGAAAATTAATTAATCAAGTACTAAATGTATTTATTTATATAAACTAAATGAATCTATTTAACACTGTTTAATATTTATTAATAATATAATATAACTAAAAATTTTCTGGCACGGGAATGGAACAATCATAATTGGCCGAAACTAGTCAGTATCCACCCACTGGAACTGCGGACAGGGTCAGTTTCCCATGGAGCAGATGCTATGGGGAGTAATGAAGTAGATCCCAACAACATCAGGGTTCTGGGAGCAGAGAAGAAAGGATGTTGAAGCACAGCCAGTAGTGTCTGCTTCAAGGAGAGTGGCCACACGTCCTCATCTACAAACAATCCCAGTGTACACCTGTTGTCTATGGTAAATAATAACAGTACTCTCAAAAGTGTCCTGAATGATGTATAATATGGTTATCGAGCTGTAAGTTGTCTATTTTTAAGATTTCAGAAGTAACTTCTAATGTATCCTTGTTACAATTATAAAGGAAAATTGCTAAACCTTTGGCAAAAATAAAAATAAGGTTTCAGGATGCAAGGTCAGTCTAATAAAATTTTAGACTAATTATGAAGTAATCCCTTTAAACTGACTGAAACACTAATTATAAATCATTCTCACCAATTTCTTAAATAGATTTTAGAGATTCTTACTTACTAATATTTTCATACCTTAGTCCATGCTTTTCCATTTGAAAGAAGTGCTTTATTTTAAAATACATTCTATAAATCGAAAGTTAACTCATTTGGACTATGCTAGCCTCCAAGCATTTAATATACAGAGCTATAACCTACACCATAAGCCTCTTTATGCTTCAATACACACTGTGTTTGGACCATAGGTAAGAACCCTACGAGAAGAGGGGCTATTCAGTGCTGGACAATGGAGCATTAGAGGGCTTTGGACCTAGTCTGCTTCAGCTGAAATCTTGGTTCTGCCACATATGAACTGTATAACCTTCTGGGCTCAACTCCTTCATCTATAAAATGGGGACAATAATGATCGCTAACTTGTAAGTATCTAACTAATAGGTTGTGAGTATTAAAAGGGTCCATACTGATGAATCACTTAGAAGAGTACTCGGTAGTAAAAAAAAAAGTCAGATATCACCATTACCATCACCACCACCACCACCACCACCACCATCTGGAGCTCAAGGTGCTGTCTGAAGGACCAGACACAAATGCCAAAAGAACACATACACTCCTCAAATTAGCAACGTAAAGAGACAATAAATTATTTTCAAAGGTAGAACTAAGAGTAAAGGAACAAAGTGTGACCAGAGAGAATGCAGAGGATAAAGAAATCAAGGGTGGGATCAAAAGCAGACTCACTAAAATGCACCTCTCTACTGAAAGTTCCTCTTGTCTGCAGCTTGGCGTGTTGCTAAATGTCTAGAACACATTTAAAAGGCTTCTCAGAGTCTCAGTGTAACAGAGTCTCCTCATTTCAAGAAAACTTTTCTTTACACGTGATTTTCTGACAGCGAGTTCACATTGAAAACCAAAATGTCATGGGAGAGAAACCGTTGGGGTCCATAGTAAATAAGATATAGTTCTGAATAGAGGAATGAACTTTAATATTTCTGATTAATCAGAGAGAAATACGTACAGACTATAACAATATAAATATAAAGCATTAGGGCTCTAGAACATTAAGAATATAAAATTATTTAATTAAATATTAGGTAACTGATTACACTTTCAGTCTTACTAAAAGAAAACTGAACTGTGATCACTTCTTTTCAGACCACTCACAAGAGAACGTGAAGCATGTTTATCCCTATTCAGCATCACACACTATCGGAGTCACCCTGAATCCTGATTGACCCCTATGGAGGAAAAGGGGTCATTTATTGTTAAGAATCAAGCAATTCTGAATTGATAATACTACTTAAAAGGTCAAAAAAGAGTGTCAAACATTCTTTTTAAGATAGCTTATTGCTAATATGAGTGTCATGCATGCTTTGTATCTAACTGATGACAGTTGAAATCATTATGGCAGAAATAGTTCATAGTCGGGAGAACTGATAAAAAACTATTGGGTACCTGGAGACAAGAAAACATGTATTTAATGGATATAACTAAAATGTAAACAAGAATCATCATTGAGAAGCAAATGAATGACATATATTAACATACTTTTAAAAATGAACTAAACATTTAAGAAGGGTATAAACTGAAATTATCTTGAATTTGGAGAAACCACGAGAGAAATTACAGAAGAAAGAATTAACATGACAGATTATTTATAAGGTTGAAGAGATATGCTGTCTTTAATTAGCAAGTTCAGAAACTTTTCTAACTAATTCTTCTATTGATCTTTCTTCTCTAAATACTTACTTTTAATCTGACCCAGGCAATCAAATAAGAGATCTTCATTTCTCTGCATCAGACTTTTCACACATCTTCACACAAGCTCTTAAGAGTCTTATATTTTACAAATTAAATATGTCAATACATGTTATCATGGTATCATATGCTACTGTCATTAAAATTTCATAGGATACCAGATGTTAAGGTCACTCTAGCTTCTTTTATCCTTCCCGAAATTATTTCAGATGATAATATATACAAAATGTATATTTTATAATTATTTACATAAACCTAAGACTTGAATTAAAAAAAAAATTCACAGGATAGTTTCCAAAAATGGTTTGCTCTCGTGTGAACACATAGTCTTAATGAATAAAACACTCAAGATTACTAGCAGCTTTTAGTAGACTAAGGTTTACTGTTATTTTCCAACCTTAAGATTCTAGATTGCACTTTGGCAAATCCATTCATTCGTGTTGTTTATTAAATTCTCTGAGGCTACTGATCCATGCACTTAAGTGTCAGAAAAAGACAAAGAAAAAATCATTACAGTATTGTGGTCTCAAAAGTTATTCATATTACTTTCACACAGAGGGCCCATTGTTTAAGACCAAAAATAATACGGCAATTGAGACTTATGTGTAAAACATTTAATTGTATGGACAAAAATGAGTATTTAGGCCCAATATAACAAGAATATTTTTCCCTTGATATACTGAACATAAAAAGTACTCACATCTGTTTCAGTGCTTTGCCTTCTTCATGGGCTTAAACCTGCCAAATTATTCCATTTGATTTCAAAGAATTCTCATATGGCAATCTATTTTATTTACTTTATCTTCAATAAAATGGTTCAGTGAGCATTAGCAACTCTGAGACACAAGTTTCAATCAGCCTCCTGGCAAAGGCGTCAATCTATATTAGACCTACTGTGCTGTGAGTTGCAGTTAGAAAGTTGGATAAGGCAGAGCTACAGTGAAAATGTGAGCAAGGCCTAATAAAGCCACGGTGAAGAGAAAGAAAGCTCTCCCCAGGCTCTCACATGCACCACTTACACAATACCAGGTGCTGGGTTCAACACATGAAGAACTCCTCAATAAGGCTGACAGCTAAAAGGAGGCTGCAGACTCTAACTTTATTTTACATGACACCTCCAGTAATAGTCCTCTGTTCTCCAGCAGACAATAGTAAAAACTTGAATTGCCAACAGTTAAAAACGGATCTCGTGCAGGGGAAAAAAATACTGAAAACTTTCAAGCTGGATAGCATTTCTTCTATAACATTTTCATGCAATTACTAATATAACAGTAGTTTCAGTGGACCTTTCCTTACAAATTTGTATGACATTTTAAATATAGCTGCTGGATTAGATTTTAACCACAAAACAATCAGTAAGTTTGAGCAACAACTCATTTTGGAAAATGATATTATTAAAGACTAATTCCAAGAAATGTGGGGCAGTACCGTTAGATGCCGTGAAAATGTCTCCCAAAGCACAAACTTTGTAATAAGTGATGCTGGTTCATATTAGATATGGGCTGTAAAAAGCAGATTATTGTAATGGTGCTCTTCCCAGCAAATAAGACCATTAAAAATGTACTTAATGTTCAGTTGAATTGAAAAGCAGGCCAGTTAAAATCCGTATTTGGCTATTTGGTGTAATGGTATCAAAATTTTTACTGGTAGATCACTCCAGTCCACAGATTTGAAATTATAAATGTAAACTATCATGTTATAGAAACAAGCTTCCATTTTTTTCCTTTTTTAAATTATAATACTGTATTATTGCCCAGGTTCTAACATCACAGTAGACTCAATAGGAAGAAAATTTGGAATGATGGTTTAGTGTGAATTTATACAAAAGTGTCTGTTCTATTACTTGCAGATACATACTTCTCAACTCACCTTTCTGGACAGCAAATACATTAGTTTTCTAACTTAATATTTCAAAGCATAGCACCAGTACATATGTCTAGATGCTCCCATGAAACTCTATTCTTTACAATTCTATAAAGACATTAAAGGAGAACCATGCAAAACTAGCAAGATTGATTAGTAGAACAGATTCTGCAAACTCGGATTCTATAGAAGCATTTTAAACAATTCCAAACAGCTCTTCTACAAAAAAACCAATACCAGACCAGCACCCAGACCTACTCAGTCCTCAGGAAGTACGACTCTCCAACACTGATGTGATCTATGGGCAGGAGAGTACAAGTGGCCTCTGCGTATTACAGACTCAGTATTCCAGGTGAAATCTCAACATTTCACATTTTCTTCTCACTTGGCTCACTCTTTTATAAACATGCATGCCTATACCATTACATTTACTTTAGAGACCATAAATTCAGTATTCTATTAACCCTTGTATTCCCTGAAAAGCCCAGGACAGTAATGAAATTTGTGGAAATAACTTTTAGGGGTAAGATACTATATATTGTATTAATTATTTACTGCTATATAATAAATTACCTCCAAACTCAAATGCTTTGGACAATAAAACACTTATTATGTCACAAAGTTTCTAAGGATCATGTAATTTGGAAGTAGTTCAGCTGGGTGGTTTTGTCTCAGGGTTCCTCAAGAAGATGCAGGTTACTGCCAGTTCCTCCTTGTCTACTAGCCAGAGGGCACAGTTCCTCACCATATGGACCTCTCCAAGGCAGCTGATCTCCCTCAGAAAAAGTCCTGAGATTGAGAGGGAAAGAGAGAAGGAAGAAGGGAGGGAGGGAGGGAGAGAGGAACAGAAAGAAGAAGGAACACCCAAAATGGATGTTCAAAAATCTTGAATAACCTAATCTGAAAAGCAACATACGTCACTTGCACCCTGTTCTATTCTATCAGCCACAAGGAGGAACTCTGGTAAATATGGGGGTAAAAACACAGTGTTATGAAAACCAGGAGACGGTGATCATTAAGGACCATCTTAGAGGCTGCCTACCACAGCCTACCCTCTGGACCCTCACTGTTAGCATTCTTCCCATGCGCAATCAGTTCCAAGCATGTAAGTTGTACTGGATTCTTAAAGGTCATTTAAGAGTTGACTGAGATTACCGAGTCAGTGTAAGAGTGGATAATTGATAAAGAACATCCTTTGAAGTGTGATTCTCAAACTGACCGCTGTTCGGAATCAAGGGGGTATTGCATATACTCAGTGAGTATTTTTAAGACACTATTATACGCAAGGCTACAGGTAATATAGAATTAGTACTATGCAGCAAAAGTCCTGGGTTGGCTGAAAAGGAGGAAAGAAACAGGAAGAGTGTAATGGAAGAGGCAGAGATGTAAATGTGAGTTAAAGACATTGAGAAAGGGAAAAAAAAATAGGATATGCACTGACAAAGATGTGGGCAAGTATAAGGCATTAGTTCAAGATATACATATCAGTGTAGTGGGAAGAATATGTTGGATTTTGGGGTTCTGTTAGATCCTGGAGAGTATTAAATACCAGAGCAGGCTGTTTTAGTCTGGTGGTTAGCTGGCTTAAAACAATGGCTAAATATTAGGCAGGGAATAATGGCCTGTTGGGATTTATACAGTAAGAACAACTGAGAATTAAATTTTACAATTAGTGACAATATTCCTTTTTTATTAAATATTACATAATTGTAAAACCTCAAATAATAAGTTACATGGGTTCTAAATTAAGACATTTAATATGCTGTGGCAGACAGACTCTAGGCTGGCCCCCACGTTCATGCCTTGTAGAATTCCCTCCCCTCACATGGAGGCAGGCAGGACAGTGACATGCTTCTAACCAACAGAATATGGCAAAGGTTATGGAATGTTATTTCAATGGTTATGTTAATATACATACACATATGTATATACACACATATATATACATACACATACATGTATAGCTCTATTTTGCCAGCATTCAGTAGAAACTCTCCTACTGACTTTAAAGAAGCAAGCTACTGTGATGGTAACTGCATAGGGAGAGGGGAACATCACTGAGAACTGTGGATGGCCTGGAAGAGCTGAGGATCTCAGTCCTACAACAGCTATGAACCGAGTTCAGCCAAAACCCAGTCAGCTTGGGAGAGGATCCTGAACTCCAAATGAAAATGCAGCCTGGCCAGTATTTTGACTGCAGCCTTATAAGACCCTGATCTAAGCCACACCTGGACTCCTGACCCATGGAAACTGTTAAGATAATGAATGTATGTTGTTTTAAGCTTTCAAATACCTAACATACTTATAGCAATAAAAAATGAATACACATGTTAACCAAAACACAGAGAGCACATATGCAAATTAACTCCTTTTTACCATTTCTTGGACCAAAGTTAGAATGCCATGCAGGTCGCTGACCAAGTGGCCTGAATAATGCAAACTCCAAGACTGATATAACAGGGAAGATAACAACAACTAACTTCTTTAAAAAAATGCTTACTATGCCCTTTATACATAGTCATACGTTTAGTCCTCAAATCAACTCTACGAAGTAGGTACTATCATCTCTTTTTTCTAGATTCAGAAATTAAGGGTTAGAGAGTTTACATGACTCGTGATTTCACATATGGTAGGTTTATTTTGGAACCATAATTCAAACCTAGGCAATCTGGTTTCCAAGCTTATGTCCTCAGCATCTATACCCTACAGACTCTCTATTTACAGTCTTATTCATTCTGCTTCATTTTGCCAAGAAACACAAGCACACCATGTATCGGAATCACTGGCCCAGCCCGCCCCTCCTTAGCCAAATCATCTCCCTGCACAGGTCATTTACTTTTCAATAATTTAAAAATCGGAGCAAAGATTTCATCAAGTATGATGGCTAATTTTAGTAAGTATTTATGAAACTTACAGCAACTTCCTGTGAGTATGTGAATGAAGTTTTTTCCTGCTTCACTGAAATAACTGGTATTTTATTTGGATTTAATGCTCTTACAATGGAAACTCTGAAAGTAATAGTAAATATTGTGAAGTAAAATACACACACATACTCATCAAACTAACCATTTAACCATATACACAAGTACCCTCAGTTAGAAGCCCTATGAAACATTTTAGTTTCCATTTGAGAAGTATAACCTAGGGCAGGTTATGCAACCTCTCTGAGAGGTAAAATGGGGACAATTATTTGAAAATAGGAAGATTCAACCAAGTATTCATTTTAGGGATTTCTTCGGGGAATGGAATGGAAGAGTGGAAAGGGAAGAAGAAAACTAGTATTTCTTGAAAATAGCTATGTATTTTCATACATACACAATTATGTACCTTTCTGGGAAAAACACTATTTTCTAAAAGTCATTTCTTTTGTGGTTCCATGATGTTCACTGTCAGGTAATTCCTGCTTAATCTAAATCTAAATAAATCTAAAAAGCTCCTGCTATTACTAAGACAAATGTTCTATCACTGCTTAACAAATGATAATTTACATATAAAAGGTCTTACAAGGAGGGGCTATATCAGCATAACCATGGTCTATAGTAAGCATAAATCACATGACGTCAGAAAGAAGATTGGATGTAAGCAGACATGGGCTCTAATAACATCTAATAATCATTAGCTATAAAATTGCAACAAGCTATGTTTTCCAAATAATTTAAATTCTTTGCCTTTTAGTTTCTCAACTTACTAAGTAACGGATAATAACGTTAGCCTTACTTACATCATAAGCAATGCCAGAGTAAAACTGAGTTTAATGAAAGTGTAAAATGATGTAAAAAGTTGCTAAAGCATTTCAAAATCCTAAATGTGAAATAAATGTGGAATCATTTTGCTTGTACATCTGGCAAAACAATAAAGCTGGCACAAAACAAGTAGAAGTCCATCAACAAAATAGTAGGTAACATACCTGAGAAATATTTGACTACATAATTCAGCATGTTGAAAAAAATCTCTCAGGGGAGACATGGAAGCTGTGTCTAGAGAAAGGTTTAGAAATGGGTAGAGCAATACAGGTCTCACAGAGAGGGTCCTGAGACCCATCCTACACTTATCAAGGTGAACTCCCTGAATAAAGAATTCTGGGATGGGGTCGGCAAGAAAAAGAAAGAATTCTGAAGAAGCTAGGGCACCACAGTTTCCCCTCTCTCTAAGGGGTAAGACTAGTGAGAGAAGTGTTGTAACTTCTTCATCTAGAATCACCTTTTAGTTTCCTTTTTCTAATTATATTTTTATAGATTTGGCCACCTATAACATACTGGATGATTGATACCATAGTCAACAATGACACTGAAAAACTAATTTTACAGAAACATTATATATTGAATAAGAGTGGGAGATAAAATCTGCATCTCTTGGAAATGTATCTCATGCTGTCCCCATGGTCCCTACTTTGTACCAAACAATGGATTTAAAGTTCTCTAAATGGCTCTTGTAAATATCAAGGAAAACCGCCATTAGATTTAAAGAAGTACAACATTAAAAAGAAAATAAATGCTTCTTAAGCAGTAGACTTGTTAGGTCTGGAAGTTTATTTTAAAAAAAAAATCAAGCTTTCAAGAAAAAAAAATCATTACTAGTATGCTAGCCTCTTTATTTTTTGACATTTCTACAAACTCCCCAAAACCTCAATATCAATTAGATCTTAACAAAATAATATTGAAAACGTCAGTATAAAAGGCCAGCATAACGGTAACAGAAAATACTTCAAGGGCTTTTCTTGCCTGATCATTTCCTTTCAGTATTTCAAAACCAAATTAACATTCTGCAAAAATTCGTGTTAATTTTCAAAAAAACAAACTGAGACCAAGTTTAAAAGGAAGAAGGAGCACAGCAAGGAGAAGTGACAGTGGTAAAAGCTGCTGTTGCCACACTTGATACGTCTCTAGTTTCACCGAGGAACTTTTTAACCTTTCAGCAAAGATATTTAACCAAAAAATTAAAGGACAAAATAAACATTAGAAAAACAAACAAACAAACAAAAAAAGTAAAACGAACAAGAGACTTATCACCAAAAGGCCACTTACCTATTTCTTCCAGATCTTCCACAAGACTTTCGAGTCAACCTTGAAATGGAGTCCTAAGTAAATTCAATCCCAGCATCACATTACAGTAGCCCTGTTAACAGAAACAAATAATTGTCACTGCTTTGAAAATTAACTTTGCTTTTATGTCACATTACTTCAGTGACTTCATAGAACAGAAAACATGGTCAACCTCAAATAAGGGTAACTGTTGATGCATTCACTGCTTTGTGAATCTTCAAAAGTGTATAATGTTTTTCTACATTTTAATTTAGCAGAATTTAAATCCTTTGTTTGGTGCAAAGCAAGGATCACAAAGACAGCACTATACGCATCTGCAACAGATGCAGATTTTATTTCCCGCTCTTACGTTGATTTGTCAGGTTTAAACTTTTGGTGATTAAATTTTGTAATTTATGGAATAAAACTATTTATGTCTCAAGGTTCCCAACTGAAAACATGATTGATTTCAATTGCCTCTTCAACACATACTTAATGAGCTATGCAGGCCTTTTCACAATTAACAAATTGGTAGTAAGCATTTCCCTTTATAATCACAATGCGTTATTACCTTAATACTCATCTGAATTTGTATTTTCCAGACCGATTTCCTATTTAACTACTCTCTTCTCTAGTCTCTTACTTCTTTAATCTGAAAGATTAGGTCATACCTTTCTCAGACTAAAATGTTCTAAAGGTCCAATAAAATGATAGTACTTTGCATAGTTTATAGATAGTACATGGTTTTTGACTCACAAACTAACCCTGACTGATTGGCAGGGACCATATGAAAAGCCATATGAAGATTGCATTTGAGTCCGAAACAGGAAAGAGCACTGTGTTCAAGTAGCACGGTCTGCCACAGGCATTGAAAGTGATGAATGACATCATAGGCCAAATTTGTTGACCATTTAGATGTCTCATTAATTTTATTTAAGTCATTTCCAAACACTTTTGGCCAAAATTTATTTCTTCCAATGCAATATTAGTTACAGGTCACTTAACTGAAGCAGATAAAAATGAAACATTCTGGCTGAATCAGGACCCCAAATACTCAGTGCCATCACTATTCTTTCCCCAGATACCTTGGGGGTATATTCCTCAGAGAATAACTTGAAACCATTGTTTTAGTTAGTCTTAAGTATTAAGTAATCTGAAGTCACAAAAACTACGGTAATTCAAAGTTCTGCTCTTAACAGTCTAACAGTCTTTCTCTACTGCTTCTGTTTTCCGTATTTCTCTTAATGACAAAATTCTGCATAGAAGCAGGCTCCACCCTTGACTTTCCTTGTGCCAGTTTTTCTTCCATAATTATTTTTTGCCTGCTATATGCCACCAAAAGAAAAAGGTTTCTTATCAAAATGTAGTAGTCTAAGCTATTTTCTAATTCACTGGTTTATTTTCCCTTTCCAGTATTCATGCATATCAATTTTTCCTGAATCAATCTATAAATTTTAGATTTTTAAAGACAATCTATGAACCCCTTTTTAAAGTATATGTTATAAAAAGTCTATTATTATTAAAGTAAAAATCAAAAATGAAGGGCAAAGATAAGGAATCCACTCTACCAAATATTAGGGTATACTACAAAGCCAGGCACAGGGACAGGGATAGAGCGTTCAGAAATAAACTCACATTTCAATGAGAACTTCATGTATGATAAGGATGGTAAGACAAAGCAAAAGAAATGGTTGGTGCTGTCTCATTGTATGGAAAAAGAAAAACAGTCTCAGAATATGGCAAAAAAAAAAAAAAAACTTAGTTCCTTATATTACAGCATATAGGAATTTGGATTCCAACTAGATTAAGGAGTCTTAAATGTGAAAGTTATCTTTCCAAAGTGATTAGACAAAATTTTGGTGATTCTTTATGAGCACTAGAAGTAAAAAGCAATTCTGAAACAAGACCTAAAAAGCGTAAATAAAGAGACATAAAATTGATGGATCTGGCTAAACGAAAATGAGAATTTTTCAGTGAATGATACCACAGATAAATTTCATAGATAAACTGAGGGAAGACCTAAAACCAACAAGGAATCAATATCAGAATACATACTCAGAGGAAACTAACAGAAAAAATAAGCAAAAAACTTAAAAAGGCACTTTCTTAGAAGGGGAAGCCAAAAGAGCTATCAAATATAGTTTAAAATGCTCAAAATCACTTGTTAGCAGGAAGATACAGATTAAAAACCAATGAGATACCACTTATGTCATCAGAACAGCATAAATTTGAATGCTGGATTCTACCCAGTGTTGGCAAGAAAGTAGAAAGATGAGCACTGTCTTGTTTACTGCAGATGGAAGTACAAACAACACAGTGATTCTTGAAAGCAATTCAGAAGGCCTAAAATGCCAAGCTGTTCTTATGGACCCAAAACACTCTGTGCAGAACTCCTGTGTAGCATATATCAGCTTAGATTTTATTTCACCTTTTTGTTTATATGCCTTTCTCTCCCAACAGTCTCTCCATTTTCAGTAATCAAAATTAATAACGAAAATTGTAACTCAAGCAACAGCAATAAGGTTATCATTTAAAATTATGGAAGTAAAGTCCAGAAACTTGTTGCCTCTGTATAGCTGGACTGGGCAGTGGAAAGGTGCAAGGCAGAGGACTGCTACTTTTCATTATAATAAGCCTTCTGTTTCATTTGATTTTTAAAAAAATCTGTGTGTGTATTTCTTTGACAGAAGTCAAGTTTAAAAACAAAAGACAAAGCAAGCTAATTTTCAAAATAAACAAAGAATATATCACCACTTCAGTATACAGACTTCACTTAAATAAGCATATGTTATTTTTAGTAACTTAAATCTCAAGGAAAAAAAAAAGTAAAACCTGTCATAGATTACTGATTACAGGAATGATAATGATCACCATCAGTGGCTATTTTAATTCTTAAGTGATCATTTGGTATATGATGATCACTTAAGAATTAAACAGTCACTTATATAAGTGAAAAAGAAAAAAACCCAAAAAACTTAAATCAGTAAAGGAAATTAAGAAACTGGAAAAGTCAAAACCAGAGCTGGGGAGGTTAATTTGAACTCTCTTATGTGTATACACATTCACACATGTGGGTTGGTTGCCAGGGTTGCCAAGTCTATGCCAGGGACTGTCCGGGCTCTGAGCACAACCCTGCTCTCATGGAGTGTGCAGTATAATGTAGAATATGCAAGGGCGATTATTTCATTGTGCTGAGCAACATGACGTGTGTGTGCCGGGGCAGTATTCATTTTAAGCCAAGACACTCAAACGCGACATTCTGGATAAAAGTTCACATTTACAAACATTCCTTTTTCTAATTTCTTCTAGCCTTTTAAATTGGATGACAAATTTATTTAAGGTTTGTTGTGGGAGGAGAAAGGAGCATCACCCAAACATTCCCAGAGAGTTTGAACTGTCTTCTTTTAAGGAACCATATTAGATGAAGTGAACAATTACTAGGTGGCTTAGTTTTGTTGTATTTTTTTTTTCTAGGAACTCGTTGATAACTCAAGAAAGAGATTCAGTTTTCTAATATGCTACTTGGAACTCTTTGTTAACATTTTTTTACACGCCTGTCTTTTAATTAACAAAAATGAAGATATGTCCTAAAAGAAACACTATCATTTAATTATTTTCTAAATAAAAGGAAAAAAAATTACATTGTGCAAAGCTTAAGTATAAAACAAGTACAAGTGTCTTTTGAATTATACTGCAAAATAGCACAAAACAAAATCCTTTATCTCGTGAATTTCACAATTTGGAAAAGATACACTAAAAATGTGAATAATGAAATACATTTGTTATATAGGTCATAATGTGTAACTGATGTTCAAAAGTAAAAATTACACTAACATTTTAAGTATAGGTTTCATATTATAGGGCATAGGTCATCATAGAGGATGATGAGAACTAATAATTATTTTATTATCTCAAAACAAGTTAGTTAACTACAGCCAAATAAGAGGACATAAATAATTGTCCACTGTTTACAAAGGCTGATAGTATAATTAACATTTCAGTGAAAAGAAAATAAATAAACAACCAAATCCATCAAAGCAACAAAACTCATAAGTTTAATTACAGGTGTTGGGTAATGAGGATATATGCTACACAGGATGAAAGAAACAGGCTTCTGAGGAATGGAGAAAGTTTTTTTTTTTTTCAATTATTATTCCAAAGGCAGTTCATACTCTATATGAGTAGTTAGTTATTCTATTCCTGCAAAAATTTAGGAAGGGTTAGGAGGTATTCTGCAGCAGACTTTTTTTTCATCCAGCAATTATGTGAGGGGACCATCGTATCATTATCATTTGTACAGATGTTGTACGTATCAAGAGAAGAAATAAAGATTTTTTTAAAACTGGTTCTGCAAAGGCTAAATACTGTGAAACTGCCAGCAGAAATACAGAGTGCTGCCAACAATCAGCATCTCAACTCTGATTAACGTAGTGTGAACTCCACAAGGGCAGGGATGCTTATCTGGTTAATGCACCTTTGAGTCCAATAAACCAAAATTACTGCCTGGCACACAGTAGGCCCTCAATAAATACTTTTTAAATGGATGTATTAATCTACAGGCTTATCAACATGGAACTGGACAGGCATGGAAATTTATAACTGAAATGTTAAGTAGAATGGACAATGGCTCTAAACCAGGATAGAGATACTACCCTTAGGTAATCCTGGTTCAAATATTCATTCATTGATTTTCTTCCCAAAGAGGTAAGATATGGAAACAAAGGTGTGTTCTGTTCCACTGCCTTAACTTAATATGGCACAATATTCACTTTATTTTGGCATTTCAAATAATCTTAATTGAGAACATACACTTTGGAGTTAAAAATATAAAATATTGTTTTAAAAGCTTGAAAAATACTGACTTAACCTATACATTAATAAAGTAGGATTTGTAGTTTGGGCAGTTAATACTGGAGGCAACCTGAAGTGATGACGGTATATAATACACAGCTATAGTGCATATAAACACACACACATAAATGTAAATACTAATCATAGCTAATCTACACAAGAATTATTCCGTGAGTTTGGTTCTCAAATTATCCTTCTGTCATCTTGATGCAGCACAAGGTAAAAGGAGATTCTTCAGAATTCTAAGAAGAGGTACTTTAATTATCAACAAAAACTTGTATTTACTATCATTTAGCTACCTCAGGTAAATCATGTAAGCACTATCTCAGCAGAATGGGGCCTCTGTGAGATTTATTTTTGTTTGGTTGACCCACCTCCCTGTTAATAGCATCTGCATCTAAGAAAGTGGAGCAAATAATGCTTCAGGCTTCATCATCTCCCTATCAGGTCATTAAGGAGATGCATTCAAAGGAACTGAACTGAAATAAAAGTTCACCTTGAAAACAACTGATGCCACAATGAATGTTAAGTTCGCTGATATCAGGGACATGGTTCAAAATGTACTTATTCAGGGATAGGACAATCTTATTTCTAGTCACTTTTGACATGTATACATTTGTCTCTAGCTTTGCATTGAAAATATCTATATTTTATTGGTGAGTTCAGTCAGAGAAAGTAAAAATCAAAATTCAGTCAACGAGCAAATACTGTTGGCAAAGTAGGAGGTAACCAGGCAGTCATTAAAGGATGAAGTAATGCTGGACAGTTACATATAGGATTCTGCTCCCTTGGATTTCTCTCAGAGCAAACAAAAGTCAGAGCTGCCTGATGGAACTGGGTAAAAATGCATTACTATATTTACACAGATATGTAAAAATACTTTAAAATCAAATTTCATTTGTTTGTATTTTTTTATTGTGGTAAGAATATCTTACATCAGATCTTGCCTCAATAAATTTCTCAGTGTGCAATACAGTATTGTTAACTGTAGGCATAATGTTGTACAGCGGATCTCTAGAAAATATTCATCTTGTGTAACTGAAATATTATACCTGATGAACAGCAATGGTTGAAATTTCAAACTGCATAAAGGCCTTCCTTCCTCATCACTGCAGTTACTGAACATCTGCTAAGTATCAGGCTTGCTATCTGCTGGAGACACAGATAAAAAATACTCTCCCTACTGACTGCTTAAGGACATGTTAAGCATGTAGCCAATATGCTTTTGAAAGAATGATACTCCCCAAAGCCAGAGACAGATTCTAAGTTAAAATGCGATATCATGTAATAAGCAAAAGTAAACAGGTGGTGATTGCAACTATAACAGCAATTTGCTATGTGAAAATAATCATCTATGAGGCAGAAGGAAAAAGTGACATCTCTGTCTGAATCAGAACTAAATGCCCTTCAGAATTTCTCACGAAGTAACAAAAAGAATAATTCTTATACTCCAAAAGCTGGAGACTTTTTAGTACATTTAAAATTTCCTCTACTTTTTATAAAAATAATTACTGGAAATAAATAATTTTGATGACATTTAAAATTAGAAAAAAGGTTCATAAAGTGAACATAACTCCCTTTCACATGCCACGTAACTTTCATGAAAGATTTTCAAGCATATTGAAAATATTTTTACTAAAATAATTGTCAATTATTTGAATCAGAACTAGTGAAGTCATATAAACCATAAACACACAAATACATGCTGCTGTAACAGTCAAACTGAATGATAAATTTCCAAAAAAACCTCCCCCAAACCCCATAAATACTGTTTACCATTTCCAATAGGTTGTGGAAGAGAGAAAAATTACACCAGTACTCTTGACACCATTACTAATAGAGTAAAATACTAAAAACTAGAGAAGGGAAAAAAGCACTTCAGGCAATAAAACTGAAATATGAATTCTGACCCCACATTCAAAAACTTTTACAACTATAGGTAATAGGTTGAAAACAAGCTCCTGGGTTCAAACACAGGCTAGAGTTGACTTTATTTAGTTCTACAGAGGCATGTGCTCAGTGGGAGCTCAAAAAACACACAAGTGAGTTAATAAAAGAGCATTTCTTCCAAAACCACTTTAGTTTTTATTGTTGTTTTTGACTGAGAGTGTAAGACTAAATTAGAGGGAAATGGTAAAGAAAAATTCAAGAACGCTAGTACCAGAATTAGTAAAGCAGGTTTAAACACACTCAGATTATAAAGAATAGCACGTAGATCCAATTTCCTTTCACGTTCTTCCTTGTAGTAGGATGCCTAAGCCTTAAAAAATGCATCAGATTTAAAAGTGCTTCCTTTGTTTCCTTTTCTTCTCTTGCTCATCCCTTCCTGTTCTGATAATTCCCCCCTTTCCTTTTTACTTGCATAAGAAAATTACTATGCCCATTCCTTTCAATGTTGACCAATAACTGTTTTTATTAATACAGGTACCAAGTTTAATAGCAGATCAACATTTATTATGATCCTCAGAACAAATCCCAGGTTCTATAATTTTCTTATTTTCCTCTTTTACTTTCAGTGACAAGAAGGTCTCATTTGCAGCAAAATAACAGGCTGCTCAAGTCTGTAAGTCAGAGAAGTAAGTGGACAGGATTCATGGATGAAAACGACTCTGCAGCTGCTTTCTTGAAGCTGGAGATGCTTTGTCCACCTCTTTCAAACCAAAGGAAACGTGATGCAGGCAGTCTAGAGAACCAGAACACAACTCTCAGGGAAAGTCTTCTAAATTATGTAGCAAAGACTTAGGGTCCTGGGAGTTGTAGGACTTCCCAGTCACTGGAGGGATACATAGCCACAGCTGTAAGAAGTTTGATAACCCTGGACGACTTGGAATTTTCAGGCTTTCTCAACCACTGGTCAAATGATTCCATCCCCAAATCCCTCCTTTGACAAATTCATAATCCTAATCTTATACCAGTTCTCTCAGCTTTTACCACAATACTGTGTATTTATCAAAAAGGAGACTCTTTTACATACTGAGGTTTTATGATAAATACTTCTCAAGGATAATACCAGTGTATTGTCACCCAGGACACAATATTTGTTTCATTAATGTTAAATTAATATTAAAACTACTTAAATTTATGAACCATTTGTTTCCTGCCTATCCACTTTTTATTCAATACTCCCATTTTTTTTTTGAAATTGATTATTCAGGGGAAGTTCCACCAACACTGACCTACTTCTATCATCTAACCTAATTTACACATAAGCCAAGATTTTTAAAAAAAATTTTTCAGAATTTATAAGCTCTTGCAACTTAAATTGAGCAATGTTGAGAGCAATGATTAAGAAAATCACTTTCCCTGGAACATGCTGCGTCAAGCAATGGATTCTCTTCTGAAGCCAATTTATCTTTAGCAAAGAATAAAGACAGAAGGTAGGTTCAAAGAAGCTAGCTCAGGTGAGGAGACACGCCCATTTTACAATATTGAATCTCCCTTCCATTTCTGCTTACTTCAGAGATGTACATATTTCATCTATTTAAAGATGCTATTCTATACATTTATTAAATTAAAACAACACAGCTATGAAACAAAATGCTTTGATAGATTCTAACTTAACAGAAGAATGCAATACAAATTGTTCAAATTTCAGGCTGGCAGCTTTAATAAAAACATTATCTTCTCTTTCATTTTTTCTTCTTTTATTAAGAGAGCAGTCATCCTTTATCTGATTGCTGTCTCTTGTTTATTTATTTATCACTGAGAATAATTCATAATCATCATTTGATTCTGGGAGTTTATTTTATTCTATGTTCTGGGTGAATGCTCTTATAATTCTTGGATGAGATTCATATAAAAACCCCCCAAAGCATTCAAATCACTAAGAAATAGTCCATTTCATAGATATAGCCATCTATTTTGCTAGTTCTTCCTTTTTGTAAAATCAAAAATTTGTGCATATTTTACCAACATACAGTATGAAACAAAGAGAATTATCAAGGTCAACAAGTGAGAAGATTTTTGTGAGCTAAAATTCACAAAAGTATCCTTAGTTTTAGAATTAAAAGAGATTGTGATTATATAAATATATTGCCAGAAACTTCACAAAACACTATCTTTGTAAATAGTCAAATAAACACAACTTGAAAATTGACAGAAGAGAGCACCAACTTGATAGGTCTGTACCCTTTTATGTACTTTTTTTTAGTTTTATATTTTATGTGTGTTTTTATTTAGATGAGAATCTGTAGGAAACTGGCCTCCAACTATAAACTGGTAGGTTTTTTCTAATGACTTTCAGCCACAAAAACATATATACAGGCCAACATTGAGGATTTATTATGTGTAAGCACCATGCTAGGAGCTTCCCAGACACCAAGCCAAAGAGACAAGAAGTTTGCCAGGTACACACAATAAACATATACCCCTGAAATTTCATCAGGAAATCCAAAATCTCATTCTCACACTGTTTTCTGAATTATGTTAAAGTACTCTTGGCTGCATACCAAGTCAAAAAATTTAGAAAACCATTTTGAGGGTACGAATTTGAAGATCCACAAAGGCATATCAAAGATAAGAAAAATATTTGCAAGTATAGTCACTTAGCTATCAAAAGTGATTCCAATCAACGATTCAACCCTGCTAGATTTTTATTCACCAATATCAGCCCTCCTTAAAAAGAACATTCCTGATGAACTTAATTATTAGTCAGTGTGTTCTAATTTCTAAGCACTCAGGTGTATGGTTTATGAACCTATGTGAAAGGGAAGAAACTAGTTAAACTCTTTAGGCTTTCTTTAAATAGCTATATCCACTATTTCAGACATTAATTTCAGCAAGCCAACTATTTATTTTTATTTCCAAAATTTTCATAGATTTATTAGATTAATAAAGATTTATTGAGATATCTGCATACAATGTGTTTTTAAAAACATAAACAGTTCTCTCATTTGGCCTATTTATCTACAAAATCTCATAGAACATATATAAAGAGACATACATACCTCATAGATGGTTAGAGAACTGTTACAGTTATTATTTGTGTGGGTCATGTTACATCATACAATGGGAAAATTAATTTATCATTGAGTAAATTATAGAAATATGAAGCTTTCTAGATAAGCTAACTATTTCTGTATTATATAAATGAAAACTAATACTTGGAAAAATATAACTAAATCTGGTTTACTTCTTGGACAAATAAACAGTAATTTGAAAATTTACTGAGATTTTCAACTACAGGATTTTAAAAATAAGTGGAATTTCTGGCTCACTCTCAAATACAACCCAGAAAATTCAACTTTACAGAATTATTTTCCTTCCATTAAGACTGATCAAATTTTTTTCTTTTTGTTTTCTTGGGTTTTTCGTTAGTTTGTCAATAAAAGTACCTGCCACAAAGTAAGCTCTAAATATTTGTCTGAAAATGAATGATCATTACTTTGAAACAATATGGCTCTAGATTATAAAATGAAGTCATCTTTGATGGACAGTCTTAAATATATCCCTATCCCTGGTGGGAGGAAATACAATTCTGAAGTTCATGTCTTTTTGATAGTGATGAACAACAGAATGACCAAAAGGCTTTAAAAGTATATTTTAAAAGAGTTGCATTAACTCATTTAAGAGATTCATTTTAGTAGGATCACAACTTAATGCTATTAAAGTAAATCCTGAAATAAGCCCAGCAGAATCATGTAATTTGCATATCAAATACAAACTATTTAACTGACAAATATGTGCTAATAAATAAGGAAAAGGAGATCCTATCATTTTTACTTTCTCATTCAGCTTCTTTAATTTTCATTACAAATGTAGAACATTTTCCTTTCTACAATTTTTTTTTTGCAAATAATTATTTTCTGGGTTTCTATCCCTATTCAAAATATTAACAACATGACTACTCTCCAAACAATTTACATTTATTTACAATTATATATTGGTCTCTTGTATACGCCTAGGTGTACCCTAAGCTCTAAAGTACATTAAACTCTGTCAGCAACTTACCAGCAAATTGTACATAAAGTATGTGCACTATTTGTTTATTTACCTAGAATATCCAGTTTAAAATGACATGCCTTCATGAATTGAAACAAAGGAAATATCTCTATGGAATGTTCAGCTAGCCCGAGGGAAATCAAACTTGTAGGACTAGTACTTAAGGTTCAGATAAATAGGTATATGTCAATTATATCTAAATAAAAAAGGTACAGATAAACACAGTGAGCTAGTATTTTCTCCATATAGTACTTAATCACTGGTCTGATTTCTCCAAAACAAAGGGAGAATCATTTTCTCCTCGATTGTTGATATAATTCCTTTATAATACACATTCAATGTAATACACACTCAACAAATGAAAAAGTTTAATTCTTCATGTTTTTCATGCCACCCATAATTTAGTGCTGATAATCTATAGTTGTAGAAATCCACAAACAAATACTAGAAAATAACCTCCCCACAACACACACTCAGTCCCTGAGTAGTCCAACAAATGATTTTTCCAAGCCGTGCCTTCTGTGGATACTCTGAGTGTCTGAAATTGATTTTCTTCATTTTAGCCTGTGAAAATTGTAGACTCTACCAATCATCAGAGTGAGTAGTGGCACTAACAGAGCACATTAAGGAAACAACAGCTTTAAGAACATTAGAAGCAACAGTTCTAGGATCACAGCCCCAGTAAAAAATGATGTGTGACTGTTCGCACCTGCTACGGGGTTTCTTAAAACACTATATCCTGAGAGATGTTGTATTTTGTTGATGAAAAAAGTTTAATGCAATAGCTTGCAAAGAAACTTGAGTGGTAGTTTTCAAAATGTGAGGATGTTTGAACCCAATCTGAATTTTTAATCTGAATTCTTATTTGCCTAGATTCTAGTCAAATAAATATGTTCTAATATTAACCTATATATGAGGAGATTCCTTCTTAAACAAATACCCATAACAACATAATGGCCTTAACTCTATGTCCTACCAGGTAGTCTATAAATATAATGCTTTGTTGATTAGATTATAATGAATTCCATACATGAAAAGTAAAATTCCAGTTTACATATTCATGTGCATCAGCAGATAAATGAACAAAATGCGGTATATGCATACAGTGGAACATTATTCAGCTTTAAAAAAGGAAAGAAATTCTGACACATGCTACAAAACAAATGAACCTTGAAGACATCAGCGCTAAGTAAAAGAAGACAGTCACAAAAAGACAAATACCACGTGATTCCATTTATGTATCTAGAGTAGTCAAATGGTGGTTGCTACAAGATAGGAGAGAGGGAAGTGGGGAATAATTATTTAATGGGTACAGAGTTTAAGTTTCACAAGTTGAGAAAAGTTCTGATGATGTTTGCACAAAAATGTGAATGTGCTTCATGCCACTGGACCATTTATTTAAAGATGGTTGAAATGGTAAATTTTATGTTATGTATATGCTATCAAAATTTTAATTTATTATTAATTTTTTTAGAACTTCATGTACAAATCTGTAAAATTAAGATATTTTGATACTTCTAGGGCAGAGCAGAAGAAAAGAGTGGAGGATGTTCTTTGAAATCTGGCAAGATTTTCAAATATTTGTTCAGGAAATTTTGTAGGAAAAATTATCAAGAAGAGGATTAGTAAAGGCTGCTTTTTCTAGGGCCTAGGAAGTTAGTATTTCTAAGTGCTGAGAAGATAACTTTTTCAGGTTTAGCAGTGTACTGGGTATGTGCTCTATGAAGCTCCAAGCAGTAAGAATATAATTTGAGGCAAGCAACATTTTCAAGTAAAACTTCTCTGAAGCATTTTTAACACCTTATTTCCATAGGAATGTTTTCTCATTTGCTATTTTTCTTCTAATGAACTCCACTCAAACATTTTATACACGTTATGAAATGATTATGACACCACTTTTTTACATTTAAGCACCTACTATGACACATTAAGCTAATCAAGGGCCTTTCAAATATCTACCTCATAGTTGACCCTAAATAAATTTTTTTTGAGTAGACTGGTGGCTGAACAATTGAATAATTTTATCCATAAACAAATAATTACTGACTTCCTAAAATATGTAAAGTTCAGTAGAAATACAAAGATTAAAAATTATATGGTCCCTGATAAAAAAAACTTTAGTAATCTCCCAAATACATTAATACTATAAACATCATTTTTTAAAAAATAAAAGGATACAAATAAAGCACTACAGGTAGTGTTCATAAACACGAATGATTACATACTGTTTTAGGTGAAGGTGGAGATTGGGAAATTCTGATGAAGGACTTAGCGTCACACTAAACAGTAAAGAGAGATGATATTTAAATAGGGGTAGGTAACATATGATCCAGCAATCCCACTCCTGGGCATATATCTGGAGGGAACTCTAACTTGAAAAGATACATGCACCTCAGTATTTATAGTGGCATTATTTACAATATCCAAGATAGGCAACAATTTAAAAGTCCATTGGCAGGTGACTGGATAAAGAAATTGTGGTATATTTATACAATGGAATACTACTCAACCATAAATAATAATAAAATAATGCCATTTTGATGGCCCTGGAGATTGTCATTCTAAGCGAAGTAAGCCAGAAAGAAAAATACCATATGGAATTACTTATATGTGGAATTTAAAAAAAAAAAAAAGACACAAATGAACTTATTTACAAAACAGAAATGGACTCGTGGAAAAATAAAACTGGATAGTCATATTAGGTTACAACAGAAGTTCTTAAATCTTTTTGCTCTCAGTGTATTTTTTTTTTACACTTTCAAAAATTATTAAGAATCCTCCTTCAAAAACAGCTTCTGTTATAGAAAGAGATCGTCTACTTAAAGTAATTTATTAGCTATTAAACTGAGGGGTTTTTAAATCACAAGAATAGGTAAGTACATATTCCATTTATCAGAGCAATGACATCATCAATTGTCATTTAGTCTCTAAAAAACTATATTGCATATTCATGAGACAGTAAGAGTGAAAAAAAACAAATAAGATCTTAACATTAGTATGAAAATAATTTTGATTTCACAGCCACCATAAAAAGGTCTTAGGGACCCCTTTATATTCCCTAGACAATACTTTAAGAATTGCTGGGTTACAGAATGAAAAAGATGTAAGAAGACTAAATAGATAGAGCTGGAATATGCCTTATTTTATTGAAGGCCAAGCTATAGATTTTAAAACAGAAAAGCATTTAAGATTTTAATACAAGCAATCATATAATGGTGAGCTGACTTTACAAGGAATTTATTTAGCAGGGCAGAAATGGGTGCAGAAGTATGGAAAGGCAATCCAGAGACTAGTTAGAAGCATATAAAAGAATTTACCAAGGGCAAGTAGTAAGTACATGGGGACAATGCTGGAAGAAAGAAGAAAACAAAAACATCTTAAAAGAGCCAAAAAAGTTACAAAAACATCACGAGAACACGTAGATGGTATAGTTTTTGGAGGCCAAAGGAAGAATAAGTTTCAGGGTGAGACTGGGGAATTATGCCAGGTATTTTAAAGTCAAGGAAAGTGATGATTAAGAAAAGAAATTCATGAAATCACTGGTGATCTATAAAAAAAGAAGGATGTGAATGACCAGATGACAAGGTATTTATGGAAAAATAGAAGATGAAGAAGTTTTGGTATTGATATAAAATGACTTATTTGAGACTTTGATAATGAAAGGAGAGTGAGCAATAACTTACAATTGAAAGTGAATGAAAGAAAATGGTGATGGATAAAAGATTGACAAAAGGAAGAATGACAATGAAGCTAGGTTTCAAAGGAGCTAGAAGAAAATTAGGTCAAGAGAACAGATAGAAAAGTTCATTTATCAAAAGAAAAAAAGCACCCCCCTTTTCCGGGCAAGGCAGAGCTAAAAGGAGAGAAGTACAGAGAATTAGTCATTAAGAGAAAAATGAGTAGAAAACTGCATTGAAAGGAAGTATTATAGAAGTTGGCAGGGAGAAGATCCTGAGCAGAAATAAAACTAAGGGAGAAAGAAAAGAGGAAATTAAAGCAGAAAAAGGGTAAGAAAAATTTTATTTATTAGTGTGTCTGATCAACAGAGAGGAAAACTCCATGGTGAAAAACTAAAAGCTTTTCCTCTAAGTCAGAAACTAGACAAGGATGTCTACTCTTATCAAATGTATTCAACATCATATTGGAAATCACAGCCAAAGCAATTAGTAAAAAAGAAAGGAAAGAAAGAACGAAAGAAAGAACGAAAGAAAGAACGAAAGAACGAAAGAAAGAAAGAACGAAAGAAAGAGAAAGAAAGAAAGAGAAAGAAAGAAAGAAAGAAAGAAAGAAAGAAAGAAAGAAAGAAAGAAAGAAAGAAAAGGTATCCAAATTGGAAAGAAAGAGATCAAACTGTCAGTATTTGCATATGATATATGTTATATATATAAAATCCTAAAGACTCCATCAAAAAACTGTTAGAATTAATAAATTTAGTAAAGTTGCAGGATACAAAATTAACACACAAAAATATGTTGCATTTCTATACTAGCAGACTATCAAAAAGAAAAATTAAGATAACAATCCCATTTGTAGTTGCATCAAGAAAATTAAATACCTAGAAATAAATTTAACCAAGGTGAAAGATCTGTATATTAAAAACTGTAAGACATTAATGAAAGAAATTGATGAAAACACAAATAAATGGAAAGCTTTCCATGTTCATGGACTGAAAGAATAAATATTGTTAAAATACCCATACTACCCAAAGCAATATATAGATTCAGTGTAATCCCTATCAAAATTCCAAAGGTATTTTTCATAGAAATAGAACAAACAATCCTAACAATTGTATGGAACCACAAAAGAACTTGAATTGCAAAAGCAATCTTGAGAAACAAGAACAAAGCTGGAGACATCACAATCCCTGATTTCAAAGAATATTAAAGCTATAGTAACTAAAGCAGTATGGTATTGGCATAAAAATAGAAACACAGATCACTGGAAGTGAATAGAGAGCCTACGTGTATACAGTCAATTACTTTATGACAAAGGAACCAAGAATATACAATGAGGAAAAGAACCTCTTGAACAAATGGTGTTGGGAAAATGGAACAGCTAACAAACAAAAGAATAAAACTAGACCAACATCTTAGACCACATACAAAAATTAATTCAGAATGGATTAAAGACTTAAGCATAAGCCCTGAAACCACAGTACTCCTAGAAGAAAACATAAGCAATAAGCTCCTTGACATAGTTTGTGGTCTTGTTTGTTTTATTTTAACTGACACTAAAAGCAAAAACAACAAAAGCAAAAATAAATAAGTAGGATCATATCAAACTGAAAAGCTTCTGTGCAGCAAAGGTAACCATCAACAAAATGAACAGGCAACCTATCAAATAGGAGGAAACAACTGCAAATCATATATCTGGTAAGGAGCTAATATCAAAAATATACAAAGAATTCACATAACAGCCCCCCCCAAACCCAACAATTTGATTCAGAAATGGGAAGAAAATCTGAATATACATTTTTGCAAAGAACACATACAGATGACCATCACGTACATGAAAAGATATTCAGCATCATTAATCATCAGGGAAATGCAAATCAAAACCACAATGTGATTCTACTTCACATCTGTCAGAATGGCTATTATCAAAAAGACAAGTAACAACAAGTATTGGCAAGTATGTGGAGAAAAGGGAACCCCTGTGCAGTGTTGGTGAAAATGTAAATTGGTGCAATGACTATGAAAAAGAGTATGGAGGCTTCTCAAAAAATTAAAATTAGAACTACTATATTATCCAGCAATTCCACTTACAGGTATTTATCAAAGAAAGTGAAAACAGATTTATGCACCCCATATCCATTGCAGTATTATTTACAATGGCCCAGGTATGGAAACAAACTAAGTGTCCACTTATGAATGAATGGATAAAGAAATTTTGGTATAAATACACTATGGAATATTATTCAGCCTTAAAAAATGAAATATTACCTACCATTTGAGAAAACATTGATGAACCTTTAGGATATTATGCTTAGTGAAATAAGGTAGACAGGGAAGGACAAATACTATATATCATCTCTTCTATATGTAATCCTAACAGCAAAAAAACAAACAAAAAACCCAAACTCATGGATACAGATAACAGATTAGTCTTTGCAAAAGGCAGGAGTGGAAGGTGGTAGAAATGGGTAAGCTGGATTTTAGTTTAAATAAACTGAATTTATAAAAAAGAACACATAATAAATGTCAAGATTAATAAATATTTTGATAAAAAATAAAACCAACAATTTTCTAATTTAGTTACAACTTTTGCTCTCTTTTTAAAAAGTCAAATTTGTCTTTTTATTTCAGACTCCCTATCTAAATTTACCAGAGATCAAGAACTGATAAATTTGAAGACCATTTATATTGTTCAATTACTTCTAAAATAGAAGGTAGGAAACCTGCAATTAGTTTATGATTCATAGTCTTCAAATACTAGTTTAAAAAAAAAAACAGGGAGAAGATAATGACAGAGACTGAAACCCCAGGATTCCAGCTGGAATGTTAATAAGATAGTTTCTTAGGGGGGGAAAAATAAAGGCTCATACTAGATCCACATTGTCCAATATGGGTTGTCTGTACCCACATGTGATTATTTAAATTTATTGAAATAAAATTTAAAAATCAGTTATTTAGTGTCATTAGCCAGATTTCAAATGTTTAATAACTATGTGTGGCTGGTGGCTACCACACTGAACACTGATGTTAAAGATTTCCATCATAACAGTAAGTTCTATTGGACATAGATGCTCTAGATGCATTTCGTATCAGGGTGGGAAATAATGCATTATATAGTAGCTTGTTTTTGTGTATTTACTGTGCATCAGACAGTGTAGTAAATAAACACTTCACATATATGATTGCTTTCAGTTTTCACAATGATCTTTTGAGATAGGTTCTATTACATTTTCATTTTACAAATGACAAAACAGATTAATAGAGATGAATAACTTGTTTTAGATCATGTGGTAGCAGAGACAAGGTTGAACCACAGGACTTTCTGACTCCAAGAACAGAAGAATGAGGAAGAAAAATAATCCTGTGAAAGTGAAATATGGTAGTTTAAAAGTAAATTATTTTCCTTGGATATTCAGAATACTGTGAAATACACCAGTAACTACAGTGGAGAAGGCTATGTGAACAAATACAACTTATATTTAATGGAAATAAAATACCTATGCAATATTAAGGCACAAACTTGAAATGTTTTAAATTAGAAAGTGTAAAAAGTTATCATAGCAATTTTAACTCACTCGCCTTACTTTGTAAGTTCCTATCAGGTAAGAAAGTTATTACTGCCATGGAAACCACCACAATACAACTACTTTACACTTATATAACACCTTTCAACTGATGAGCTCGAAGAGACTTAGAAACATTAATTCATTAATAGTCCTTTTTATTGAAAGTGCATCAAAATTTACCTAATAGCATACAACAATTGCAAATCAAACAAAAGGAAGCTTCATTGCTCTCTAACAGATTCACATGGATTATACTCCATCTCCTACTATTTAAAGAGAGAGAGAGACAGTAATCTTACACAGGCATTCACCTTCTTGTTTCTTGTACCAAGCTGAAAACTATCTCCTATTGTTTTATTGTCAAAAATATGCAGCTCTTCTTCCACCCACCCCTTAATTTCTTTCTTCATATGTTCAGCTAATTGCCTGGGAATGTCTTTTATTACACAGACTTACCTGTGCAGCTCTAACCACTGAGATGTTCACTGGTACAAATCGTGTTCCTTTTTTAAAGGATGTATGACCTCATTTAAAATAGGAGGAATAAAACTAAAATCTGAAGGGTTTTCTTGGTGTTTAATTAAAAGTTTGAAAACTGGAAAATATAAAATCCTTAGCTGTTCATAGTGATCTTTAAAAATAAGGCAAATATTTGTTTCAATATTGTAAAAATATATTACTAGGCTAGAAAAATTAGGGCAGTGAAATGGTCTGTTTAGCACAGTATTTTGTTTTTAATAGAGTTATCAAAGGATATTTTATGATTACAGCTTCTTAGATGATTTTAGGAAGTTGGCTTCAAAACAATATATAACTCGCCTCCAATAACTTACTAGGATCTATCACTCATAAATGTAGGCAAACTGTTTTGGAATCTGCTCATATTTTTCACTTGGTGCACTTCGCTGTTTACTGAGCTAAAATCACTTCTGCCACATTCTATTGGTCAGATTAAATCACAAGACCACCCCTGATTCAAGCAAGTGGAGAAACAGACTGTTTCTATGAGAGGGGCTGCCAACTCACATTGTAAAAAGACATGCATTCAAGGGTGGGAGAAATTTGTGGTCATTTTTTTTGTTACCCACCTTAGATAGAACTCTTTCTGAGATGTGCTATGCTCAGATTTCTTATAAATGAGAATTGAGAATTTGTTGACTCAAGATTATTATTAGGAAAACCCATTGTTAACAAGGCTATCATTTTACAATTCAGTATTTTAAGCTTTGCCCTTTTTCTCAATGTCAGGTTTCCAATTGTTACCACACTGCTTCTGCCTTAGTGATCCCATTCATTTCTTCCCTGTTAATCCTCTTCTCCCAACATACACACACTTAACCTGCTTTTCCTGGTGGAAACTTGTTTTTTGACTGAGAAACCATACAGCACAAAAGCTGTTCATCATATACTCTCCAAATAAAGGCTGAACTAAGAATTTAGTAGGTACCTCTGAGACTCAAACGTCTTTTTCTGGCTACTCTTATGTTCTGGCTATATCTTTCATTTTAAGTCAAAAAGATCACTTTATATGGAAGGGAATATTATGAGGAATTCTTTTAGAGATTTTTTTATCCTCAGAAACAAAATCTGTTTTAAAATCTTAGGTAACTGAATGTAACTGACTCAAAACAGAAGGTCATTCAAATGGCCTATTTTGGTATAAACAGCTTTAACATATCTTGGAACAATTATTCTTTTTGTAATTCAGTCTGCCTAAAATACTTGTTAAACAGCTGGTGAGTACTACTGAATTCTGTTGCTGTTCGTCAATAACTTCTCCCCCTCATTTGTATTCTCCCAGTTATTCTACTTCTACTGTTCATCGGCTGAAATGGTCATCAAAATGTAATAAGTTGATTGAAGAGTCTCACATATTACTTTAGAATAAGCTTATTCCTTTTTATGAAAGATGCATCTGTATTTGACTTTGTAAAACAATAAATTCAGGGAAAACTCAACTGGGACCTCTAACATACTCTTCTACAATATATGAATTTTATACTAAGTAAGACTATAATATTCTCCCCTTCAAGTGGAAGCCACATTCCCACAGGGAATGAGATACTAAACTATTAATAGCTTACCCAGGCTTCCTCTGCCTGCGATGGAACCTTAAGCTTCATCACAGGCTCAGGATTGTTTTACAGTACAATTTATGTTCGCATAAATGAAACTCTCTAGATGTTCTTCAGCTAGTCTACTCCTCAATGTTTCTGATGTTTTTAAGACAGAAAACTTCTTCACATTCAACCTGAGAAAAAGACAGTGTCAGACTCAATTTAAAAGTCAAAAAATATTGTCATATGCACTGCTATAAGGCTTGTAATGTTTTAAAATGTTACGGCAAGAAACTGAATAGTTACGATAAGTAAAATTACTGATTTTTTAAAAAATATTTCAGTATATGCATATTGACACTGCCTTTATTGTTGTCTTAAGGTCCTCTCTTTCATTTGCTCATATGATTCTGATACACTTGGGCCATTTTAGACCTCTGACACCAGCCTATACAACTGCCGTTTCCCTACACGTACTCTTGAAGAAATGGTTCTATAATACTGTATTTCTTTGTCAACAGATAATTTACATAATTGGTCAATCCCTGGCCTTCTGCTCCTGCTTTGCACGAGGACATCAATTGATTATAAAATATCCACCAAACACAGTATAACATAATGATTAAGACACATAATCCTCCAGCAAACTCAACTGTTTCTACCTTGAAAATTCAAGCTCTTAAACTACCATCCACCACTACCTCTACCACTACCATCTAGGTCCAGGGCACCATTATCTCTAACCTGGATTATCGCCATCCCTTCCTAAAGAGTCTTTCTTTATTTCTCTTGCCTCTACTGTCTCTCTCAATGCAGCAGCAGCGGTAATTACGTTAACACAAAAGTAAGATCATATTTCAAATTCTTTCTTCTCCAATTTCTACAACAGATTTCATTTTAAGGGGTTAAAAACGAAAGTGCTTGCAATAGTCTAAAATTCTCATAGGGTTTAGCGCTTCTCTGCTTCTCTGGTTTCATTTCCTACCACTCCTGTTCCTCTTATTCACTGGGCTCTAGTCAGGCCGGCCTCCTTGTTGTTCTTTAAGCATAAAAGACCTACCTAAGGCACTCTGTTCTTGCTACTCCACCTCCCTGGAATAGTGTTTCCCAAGATAGCAGTGTATCTGACTGGCTCACTTCCTTCATGACTCTGCTCAAATGTGACTTTAATAGAAAGATCTTCTTTGGTTACCCCGTATATAATAGTAACCACCACTCTCCCTCAACCCAAGCACTCCTTTTCCCCCTTACCCCATATTACTATCTGATATCCTACGCATATGCATGAGTCACATATTTAGTAGGAACACTGTCTTGTTCATTACTGTATCCCCAGAGCCAAGAAGAGTGCCAGGAACATAGTAAATATTTTTGAATGATGTACTGGATTAAGTTTGAATCCATCCTGTATCAGCTGTTTGACTTTGGGGAAAAAAATACATTTAGCTCCTCAGTGGCTCAGTTTATTCACTATAAATGGTAACACAAATTAATAATAATAGTATCAGCTATATTTAGCTATTGTGAGGATAAAAACAAGTGTATACATAAAACATGCTTGAAACAGTGTCTCGCACAAATTAAGTGTTACATAAAGTTTTAGCAATTGCTAATTTTTATAAGCCTATAAAGGGAATTCCATGTAGCTGCAGTCTTTACTGGGGACAAGGATGGAACTGAACAATAAGCTTACTCAATATTTGCCTTTTTCTTCTATTAGCCTTATATATTTATTTAAAAAACCCGTTGTAACCAATAACAAGCAAAAACTCACATGTTCTGAATTAAATGACAACAGGAAATTTTCCAGGCACAAAGAAACTATAAACAACCATGCACCAACTTTTTTTTTCTGTTTTAATTCATTTTTATCCCAAGTACTTCCAAAAGTTTTAAGACAGACTCTTCATTCTTTTGCTCCTTCCAGCTATTATTATATCTCCTACACACTAGGCACTATGCAATGATTGGAAAGCCAAGCCATCCTTCTATCCTTAAAGAGCTTCTAGCCTAGGAGTGAACTGTAAACATGAAAAACAAGTAAAACATCAATTATAATGGGTGTCATGTTAGACTCATGCTCAGTGGACACAAGATCACCATTCATTCCGGGACTCAGGAAAGGTTCAAGGAGGAGGCAGGGTGCCAGTGAGAAGAGTAATGGTAAACAGAAATGTGATTCTCTAAGGCAGTAGTAAGAGGAATGGAGAGGAGAGGGTAGTGTTACAGGAAGTCTTAAAGAAATAGAAGAAATAAGACTGTCACCAAATGGGTGTGTGAAACAAACAAACAAACAAAAAGAAACACAGCTTAGCACCCATTTGTCTTTCTTGGGCAGATGATGTTGCCACTCCCAAGTCAGGTATCATAAGAGGAGATCTGGGGTAAAAGATGACGGATTACCACTTTTACCAAGTTGAATTTTTCATGTCTGTGAAATATTAAGGTTTGTGAGATATGTAGGTAGATAATGAGATACTCTGCTGCAGAGCTTTAAAAAACATTCTGGATTATAAATAAAGGTTTGCAAGTCCCTGTAATATAATGATAGATAAAATAAGTACCCTAAGAACAAAACCATGTTACATAGCATTTAGGGAGGAAAACTGTATCTCAAATCCTGTTTGAGTAAAGTTGTAGCTTTAGAATTCTGAAAAGAATTTATCATGAGATTACTTTACAAGACACAGTGATTAAAAATAAAAAATGATAGAAGACAACTTTACACAAAAATGCAGATTCCAAATATACCTGTCGACATAAAGACATTTGAAAAAAGCCATGTGTGAAATACTAGAGGTCTGAAAAGACAATTCTACATGATATGACATAATATGATACATGATAATTTAAAAAATAAAGTGTGGATAACTTACTGAAAGTGTAATTAGCATATCCACTGCACTTTGCCTCTCAAGGATCTGGTACCTCTGTCTACCTTTAAAAAGTGAGCTAATTATGAAGACAATTCATTCAACAAGGGTTCTAAAAGGCATCTTGCAAAAAGCACAAGTTTTAAGAGTAAGACAAGAAGCTGAATGATGACCTTGATACTTACTAGCTGTGTGATGTGAATCCCTGGTACTTAGAACTATGCCTAGTTGCAAGAGCTCAATAAATATTTCTTAAATAAATTAAATGAATGACTTAGGACTTCACTGAACATTAGTTTCCTTAAACATAAAATGGATCTAACAGCCCATAAGCCCCCAAATTCCTTGTTTGTAGTAAGGTATAAATGACATATACAAAGCCCTGTAACGTATCTGGCCAATAAATTAATAAATTGTATTTCTCTTACTTTATGTTTCCTTGATTTTTTTCTTAATGGTTTAAGGATTACACCTGAAGAAGCACCTAGGTATGCTTAAAAAACATAGAGCAGTACATTACTAAATGGAATAAGCCCAAGATTTTAAGTTTGCTAAGGATATTTTTATGTTGTTCACCACTTTATCCCTAGTAAAAAGACTCAGTCAATAAATATTTGTTAAATAAGTAGATTAAAAGATGCTCTCATTTAAAGTGATAACTTAGCCTGACTGGAAAAAAAAGTTGTTTAATTTTAAATATATACTTTGCAGTCACTGGAAGCAACTTTGGCTTCCACTGTCTACTATTTCAAATCCATCATGTCACTGTACCTGTGTAGATATGTTTGGTGAATCTTCAAACCATCTTTATTCTTTTTTTTAATGCCAGAGGGCAATTACTTTTATATTATGTCTGTGAATAGCTCATATTTGTGTTCTTGACTCATTCTTACAATTTCTTCTATAATAACCCGTTAGCACAGTTTTGTCCCAATGTGTTTCAGAAAATGAAATAATTCCTCAGTAAGAAAAAATTTTTTTAGGATGTTAAACCTTTTTCTCCTGTCTTTTTTAATAGAATGAATCTCATATATAAAACTTTTAAGTGTATAAATACTATGCACCTATATAAGTCTTCTTATAAAGATGAAATCAGAAAATCTGTCAGTTACAAAACTTGCATGCCATCTTTGGTATTACAAATAATGTGCATTTTTATTTGTGAGATGAATTATTTTGAAAAAGCAGTGTGGAAACTAAAATGCCAAGTGAATGAACCACTGAGAGACAACAGTCATATTTTAAGTGTGGAAAAAGAGAGCTATGATTATTGTCCCTCTATTTCTTTTATATAACGTTGGCCATTGGATATGTTTAGCTGGGTATACAGATATTCACAGCTTCTTCAATTCTACAAGTTCCATGAACGTGGGTGAGTCTTTAGAAGATAGGAAAAAAACATCTATGTGTTTTATATATGATGAGATTAGCTGGCTCTTCCATAGAAAACTGCTTATAGTACACTTCGGGCATTCACCTTCTCCTTCTCTCATTCTTTTTATAAATAGGTTAAGAATATAAAATACATATATTCATTCATTATATTAATTCATTCACTCTCCAAATATTTGAGAATAAATTATGTTCAAGGCACTGTGGAATTCACTTTGCAGAGTGAAAATAGGATGGCAATATTAATGTCAGATTAGAAATAAAGACAAATAAACTTACACTAGACCAAGAAGGCAAGAAAAGGTACATCTCATAATGAAAAAATGATTATGAACGTTTGTAAAATGAAAAAAGTAGAATGTATGTATAAGGAAAATACTGTCAGAACTGCAAAGAAAAACTGACAGAAACACAGGTTTTTAGAAAGATTTTTAACATGCCTGTTTACCAGTAAACTGCATTAAATAAAAATACATAAAAAGGTATAATAAAGTTGAATTTATGTATATATACAAAAATCTGTATCAGAAGTCCTGTCCTTTATAGAATACACTACACTGACTAGCATTTGTACTTTTTATAGTATTGACCATATCATAGGACACTAAGAAAATGCCAAGAAATTTCAAAAACTAGATTACTTGGGGCAAATACATATCTATACCAGAGGAAAACAAAAACCACCAAAAATATTTCAATGAGTTGAAAATTATATTTTACTAAATAATTTGGGAGACAAAAGGAAACCAGAATTTCTCAGCCAAGAGGAGACTAAGGCGACATGATAATTAAATTTTATGTGTTATTCTAGATGTGGTGTCCAGAGAAATGATACTAGGCAAAAACTAAGATGTACATAAAATATGGACTTTAGCTAATAATAATACATCAGTATTAGTTCATTAATTGTGACAAATATACCATACTAATGTCACACATTAATAATAGGCGAAATTGAATGCATATGGGGGGCGAGGTATATAGAAACTATCTGTACAGTTTCTCAATTTTTCTGTAAACTGAAAAGAAAGTTTATTTTTGAAAGAAAATTAGTTAGAACACAATGTAAATAAAAATATTACGTATGAAACTTCCTAGAAACAGAAAATACTATTGCTTTACTAAAAAATGTTCTAGAGGATAAGAAAGGATGGTACATGGCTTAATTCATTATATGAAAAAAAACCTAAATACTGAAATTTGTCAGTTACCCTTCTCTTACCATCTCCTGATAAACAAAAAGGCTCCTTATCCTGGCCTAGAAGGTCACACTCCATCTGGCTCAGATTCCTCCTGGCTCACTAGACAGGTACCTTGGCCTTCCTATGGTTGTCCAAACATATCAAAAGAGTTTACTCTTTCCTAGGGACTTTCCTTTCACACACACACAGAAATTTCAAAGAAAAGAAGTAAATAATGAAACAGAGTATTATTTTCTATGGATCCTAACAATACAACCTGGAAAGAGAAAGGAAAGACTACTGTTAACTTTCAGACAATGTAAGTTTACACTTTTAAATCTCAAGAGACTACACTGACAAAAACTTAGAAAAATAAAGGTCAGTAGTCAGATAAACATATAAAGTCCTATATCTTTTCTAAAAGCCAACAAATGGTTCAAAACCATAATGCAAAAAAGGTCTCATTCTTAAGAACAACCTCCTCCTTATGAAAGGAAGGAAAGAAAGGAAAGAAAGAAAGGAGGGAAGAAAGGAAGGAAGGAAGGAAGGAAGGAAGGAAGGAAGGAAGGAAGGAAGGAAGGAAGGAAGGAAGAAAGGAAGAAAGGAAGAAAGGAAGAAAGGAAGAAAGGAAGAAAGGAAGAAAGGAAGAAAGAAAGAAAGAAAGAAAGAAAGAAAGAAAGAAAGAAAGAAAGAAAGAAAGAAAGAAAGAAAGAAAGAAAACAAACCTGGACTCCAGGCACTAGCTAGAGCATAAAGGTGACCTATAGGACAGATAAAGATGTTCAGTGCAATCATCCCAGTCTTTAATTTCAAACTTACTTTGATCTGGTTTCTGTCCCGGATTCAGAGCTCTGTCCCTCTTTATTATCCCTCCTCTTTCCCTTAAACTTCATCTGTGTATTTGTTTCCTCAGGCTCATGTTTAATACTTTTTAACTTCAGTGTGTTGGGCTGTCTCCCTCTAATTTAGAATGCTTCAGTGGGTCATGATGAACACCTTGAGAAACAACCCTGAGTCCTAGCCCCAGCCAGCACACACCTGGCCCACCTTATTCTCCTGAGAAAATCAGAGACTCACTACAGTGTGGTATGGATAAATATATAAAGGATTGGCACAACACCTGGCCAATAACAAAATGCACCTGACAAAAATTAATGGAATCTGAATCTTAGTGACTTTCAGATTTCTGTACCTAAGACAGGATTCTCTTTTGAATTGGAGGCTTACAATTTTATGTTAGGTGCTAGATATTCCCATCTAGGAATCCTACCAGAACCTCAGATTTGACAAGTCCATGGTCAATTGCATTAGGCAGTGCATTTCTACTTACAAGTAGAAGAAACCAGCCTGAGCTAGTTTAACTACAAAAGAGGACTTAATTATAGGAATTCAGAGATAGGAATGTAGCCACACTTCAAGAAGTGTGAAAGAAGAAAGTTCCCTCTCTCTTTTCCTGTCTGTTTCTCTCTGTACATCTGTTTCAGTCTTCTCTCTAGAGAGCAACTTGCTACCAAGGTTATTAGTCCACAAAGTAAGTGAATTAATTAAAAGAAGATTGTCAGCTCCCAAATTCACACTGTAAGGGTCCCAGCTACAAATATATTGACATAGTTGTCTTAATCTTAAATTCTGGGAACTGATCTCTAGTCCAATCAAAAATGGCCATAGGTTCATTTATCTTTTTTTTTTCAGATTCCAAATATAAATGATATCATATGGTATTTTTCTTTCTCTTTCTGGCAAACTTATTTACAAAACAGAAATAGACTCACAACACAGAAAACATACTTATGGTTACCAGCGGGGGAAAGGGGTGGGAAGAGATAAATTGGGAGTTTGAGATTTGCAGATACTAACAAATATATATAAAATAGATAAACAACAAGTTTATACTATATAGCACAGGGTACTATATTCAATATCTTATAGTAACATGTGGTGAAAAAGAATATGAAAATGAATATATATATGTTCATATATGACTGATGCATTATGCTGTACACCAGAAACTGACACAATATTGTAGACTAATTATACTTCTGTAAAAAAATATATATATAAAAAAATTACCATGAGGATAGGGTCAAATTATGAATGTGACACAAGATTCCACCTCTGTAGATCTGTATAGTGAGGATATGGCAGTGACAAAGACCAATTATAAAAGGGATTATGAGTTAAGCAGACATTCCAATTGCTATATGGTACCTAATCCCAAACTAAACCCAAAACTAAATGTTTATATCCCAAACTAAACTACCTTTCCCAAACTATTTCCCAAATTTTATTAATAAAACCTTTGTTTTTTTTCGTAACCTAGGTTTAAACATCTTTCCAACTGTGGAAGTCATTTTTCGTATCTTTCATTTTTCCTTCTAACCAATGACCTATATAGGCTGTAAATTTCAAGTTACCTCCTTTCATCCCATCCCCATTGCCATGATTCCAGTAGAGCCCCACTGTTTCTTCCTCTAAATTTCTCCAATAGTCTCACACTGGTTCTCCAGCCCCCAGACTTTCTCTGCTTCATGACTGACGCTTAGTGGGTCGGGAAGAAGCTAAAAGATAATACTGCAGAGGCAGACAGACAGAAGTGAAATCATCTATCAATCTGTGTGAATTGGAATAGGAAGTTGTGTGTTGTATCAAGCACAATGGAAAGCCAGTGGACAATTTCAGGCATAGGAGTGATTTTAGTTGTGGGATAAATGCAGTCAGAAAGAGCAGTAATGAGAATAACATTGATAGCTTGGCTTGGGCAGATAGTAATGGAGGTAATCTAATTACGCTATTCCCTACTTTTAGTCCTGTAATGGTTTCCCATTATCTACAGAATAAAATTAAAATTTTAACATGGCTACAAATCTCCTTTTTCAGTTTTATTTCCTATCATGCCACTATACATCATGCCCAACATTATAACCAAACCAGATTTTTCACAATCCTTGAGCTCACCATGTATTTTCACACATTTTTAGATGTGTGTTCACAATGTTAACACAGCCTATGATGCCTTTCTTAACATTATATGGTAGTAAAAATCCTACTCATATCAAGGCCAATACCTCTGTCACACCATCTGTGGAGCTTTCCACTATACTGTCCAACAGGATTAATTCTTTAGCCCTCTGTAACCTCATTGCTTTGTGTACATCTTAAGTTCACTATTTTTAAAATAGTAATAATTAGCATAGATAATCCTTTACCTAATTTGATTTTCGTTCCTTGAAGGGGGAAATTAAGTATTATTCATCATTTGTAACCTTAGCTCTGCCTGGCATACTTACAGTAGATATTCAAAACATCTCTTACTCAGTGAACATATGGAAGAAAAACAGGAATATAAACAATCCTTTTCTCCTAAACCAGAGTGAATGCTCTTAAAAGGCAGAGGATATCTTACATGTGTATTATTTTTGCATTAAAGTTAGTAAAAGTGGATGCAAAGAAATACTTCATTGTGGTGAAAAGTCTAAAAACTGAATTTGTTATCAACATTATTCTATGAAAAAAGACAACCATTTATGTCATTAGAATATCAGAAAAGTATTAGAAATTCAAGAATAATTAATCCCAGATTCATGGATCACATTTTATCAAATTCCATTATTTATTAACAAAAGTCACAAAATCCTATGGAAAGAGTTATAAAGTGCTAATTTAGAAATACCTGAAATGCTTAAAATCTCTTTATGATTAATGAAAAAACCATAAGAATTGTCAATAACTTGCAGAAGAGTAATCAATAAGCATTTAAAATATTAAATATAGAAATAAAACAAAGACTGAAGTGGTGTTAACAGTGATATAAATATTCATGCAACATATCCGGCTAGAAGGTCCTGAATCATCAGTTATTCAAATAAAATTTAAAGAGAAAAATCAATTTTAGAGAAAATGGAAATGAATAAGAACAGTCTAAAAGTCATTACTGCCTGGGAAGAGCAGTTTAAACTTTAAAAAAAGGCTATTTTTAAAAAATATTTTTTAGTAATATTTACAGCAAAATGAGGCATAGTTCTTAGAGCTATCATGTAAAAACAATTTTCCTCTCTAACTAGAATAATAAATGATTAAAACAATTCCCATAGCAACCTGTCACATAATGATGCACACAATACCCATGAAATAAAGAATATGTTTTTAAAGAAACAAACAAAATATAATGAAACAATGCACAGTTTTTATATTTTAAAGAAAATTATTTCTTAAGGAAAAGATATTTAAGAGTAATATATCCATATTTCGTGAATTTATTATTCTATTGATCAAAAGTCTGTACTTATAAAATACAACTATTTCAGGACATGATATGAAATAAATACGAAACAAATACAGTAAAATCTGAATATAGTGAAAATGCATGTACTTTAAAATTTGAAGACAAGTTATTTTTAATCATAGGTTACATAGAAACGAAGTAGAGTTTTCCTACCAAAAAAAAAAAACAAAAGTGAAACACATAATTCTTCCCAGTGCTATTGTTTCCCTTCCTTTGCTTCTACAGAAGACAATACATCTTTTAGCGTTTATAAAGGTAATAAATGGGACCATACCAACCCTGATTATGTGAATATTTCATGAAAGAGTCTTGAACATTGTGAAAGATTAAATGCTGCCTTTGTCCTCAAGCTAGTGCTTGCTTTGAAGGTGAAAAGTTGCTCTAAACTCTTGCCTATATTTGGCAAAACACACGTGAAGTATATTTTGTTTTCCAAATCAGGCATGCCATATACAGACATATACACACATAAAAAGTTCCACATGAATGTCACAGAATATATAAGATGTTTTAAATAAAACTTTAACTTAGTCCAGACCTTGGAATTTCTGGCAGAAGAGTGGTTCCTTATAGAAGACTCCTTTAGAGATCTTTTCATGTTTTCTTTAATTTTTTTTTTACTTCTGAAACCAAAATGTTCATGTAACTATGGTAAACCTGATGATATCTTTTCATTATTTTATTTATTTATTTATTTATTTATTTTCTGAGTAGGCAACTCCCATATTCTTGAAATCCTTGCTAGCATCCTACATTCACTGGGCACTGGCTGATGAAGACAGGGTCTAAAAGCCACTCTCTTCCACCCACATTTCAACCAAACCAAACATATTCATCTCCTGCTTTTTTTTCCTAAACCAGTGTATATCAAAACCAATTGCCACCACATTTAATTCATGACCACTTCCTACCAAAACAAATAAATACCTATATACGTATGAAACATACAAAAAGAGTCGAGTCACTCACAAAAGTTTCTGACATGAAGCAAAAACCTTAACACAAACTTGCAGGGATTTTACAAGAACTAGCATTAAAGACTACACATTTACTATTTGAAATTCACAAAATCTGTCCTTATGATAAAAGATATCTCAATTCAATTACTCATTCTAATGCAAAATATTTTGCTAAATCCCAAAGAAATATCTGGCAGAATTAGTAACAATATAATATGGCAGTTTATTTACTAGATGTTAACACTTTTGAATGACAAAAGGAATAAAATAGATGGAACTTGAAAAATGTAGAACTTCTTTCTCCTTCACTTTTAAAAATTAAACAAGAAAGAGCTGCTGTAATAGTCTGTTTCATTTGTGATAATAGATTAATCAGTTAATCCACCTAACCTTTAGGAAATAAATCTTAAAGTACTAATTTTTTGTCCAGCATTTTTACACAATGTAAGTTTGACAAGCTGCACTTTGGACCATAATACTAAAATTCTAAAGAATGCTGTAAGACTATTTCTTAGGATAGTTTTAGGTTCACAGCAAAATTGAGAGAAAGGCACAGATTTCCCATGTGCTCCCTATCCCAACACATACATAGTCGCAACCATTATCAACACCCCAAACCAGAGTGGTGTATTTGTTACAACTGATGAACATACATTGACACCTCATTATCACTCACAATCCAAAGTTTACATTAGGGTCATGGTGTTGTTCATTCTAATGGTTTGAACAAATTTATAACAACATGTATCTATTATAGTATCAGAGTGGTTACACTGCCTTAAAAATCCTATATGTTCTGCCTATTTATCCCTTTCCCCCACCAACACCTCATAATCACTCCTGTTTTTACTATCTTCAGAGTTTTGCCTTTCTAGACTGTCATACGTATATAGCCTTTTCAGATTGATTTCTTTCACTTAGTATTATGCAATTAAGTTTCTTCCATGTCTTCTCATGGCTTAATAGCTCACTTCTTTTTAGCACTAACATTCCATTGATTGGATATACCATGGTTTATTTATCCATTCATCCACTGAAGGACATCTTGATTGCTTCCAAGGTTTGGCAATTATGAAAGACGCTTCCATAAACATCTGTGTGCAAGTTTTTGTGTGGATATAAGTTTTCAGCTCCTCTGGGTAAATACCAAGGAGAGCAACTGCTGGATCAAATGGTCAGTGTTATGTTTAGTATTAAAAGAAACCACCAAACTCTCTTTCAAAGTGACTGTACCACTTTGCATTCCCAATAGCTATGAATGAGAGTTCCTATTTCTCCATATCCTTGTCAGCAGTTGGTGTGGTCAGTGTTCTGAATTCTGGCTATTCTAATAAACTTATAGTAGTCTCTTTGTTTTGATTTGCATTTCCCTGATGACATACGGTATGGGGCACTTTTTCATCTGCTTATTTGTCATCTGTATATCTTCACTGGTGAGGTGTCTTAATATTAACGTTTTTGGCCTTTTTTTAAATCAGGCTGTTTATTTTCATATTGTTGAGTTTTAAGGGTTCTTTACATATTTTGGATAATAGCCCTTTATCAGATATGTCTTTTCCAAGTCTATGGCTTCTCTTTTCAGTCTCCTGACAGTGTCTTTTATAGAGTAGAAATTTTTTATTTAAATTCACTCCAGCTTATCAATTCTTCCTTTCACAAATCATGCCTTTGGTGTTATGTGTAAGAAGTCACTGCCAAACACATGGTCATTTAGATTTTTTCTGATATTATTTTCTAGTTTTCTAGTTTTGCATTTTACATTAAGGTCTGTGATCCATTTTTAATTTATTTTTGTGAGGGGTGTGAGAACTGTGTTTAGATTCACTTTTTTTGACTGTGGGTGTCCAGTTACTTCAACACCATTTGTTGAAAAGACTATTATTTCTCCACTCAACTGCCTTTGCTCCTTTGTCAAAGATTAGTTGACTATACCTATATTTGTCAATTTCTGGGCTCTCTCTTCTGTTGCACTGATCTATTCATCTATTCTTTTGACAATACTACAATGTCTTCATTACTGTAGCTTTATAGTAGTAAGTCTTGTAGTCAGGTAGTATCAGTCTTCCAACTTTGTTTTCTTCAATATCATGTTGACTATTGGTCTTTTGTCTCTGCACATAAACTTTAGAATCAGTTTGTTAATATCCAAAAAATAACTTGTTGTGATTGTCATTGTGCCTGAATCTATAGATACATTTCAGAACTGACATCTGACAGTATTGAGTCTTCTCATGCATGAACATGTAACATCTCTCAATTTATTTAGTTCTTTGATTAATTTCATCAGTTTCATAGCTTTCTTCATATAGATCCTATACATATTTTGTTTGATTAATACCAAAGTATTTCATTGGGGGGGTGATAATATATATGATGTGTTTTTAATTTCAAATTCCATGTGTTTATTGTTTGTATATAGCAAAGCAATTAACATTGATATATTAACCTTGTATCCTGCAACCTTGTTATAATCTTTCACTAGTTCCAGGAGGGTTTTTTTTTTTAATTTATTCAGATTTTCTGTATAGATAATTATGTTATCTGTAAACAAAACATAGTTTTATTTCTTCCTTCCTAGTCTATATGCCTTTTATTTCCTTTTCTTGTTTTATTGCATGATTTAGGACTTCCAGAAAAATGCTGAAAAGGAATGATATAAGAGGGGACATCCTTGTCTTGTTCTTGATCTTAGAGGGGAAGCTTTTAGTTTCTCACCATTAAGTATAATTTTAGCTCTACGTTTTTTAATAAATGTTCTTTATCAAGATGAGGAAGTTCTATTCCTAGTTTAATGAGAGTTTTTATTATGAATAGATGTTGGATTTTTCATGCTTTTTCTGCGTATCTATTGATAAGATTATGTAAGCTTTTTTTTTTTTTTTTTTAGCTTGTTGATGTAATGGATTATATTACCTGATTTTCAAATGGTGAAAGAGCCTGATATGCCTGGAATAAACCCCAGTTAGTCATGGTGTATAATTCTTTTCATCGTTGATGGATACAACTTACTAATCTTCTGTCAAGGATTTTCACATACATGACCATGAGAAATACTGGCCTGTATTTTTCTTTTCCTGCAATATCTTTGTCTGGTTTTGGTATTAGGTAATGGTGGCCCCAACGAACAATTTGGTAAGTATTCCTTATGCTTCTGTCTTGTGAAACATATTGTAGAGAATTGGTATAATTTCTTCCTTAAATGTTTGATGGAATTCACCAGTAAATCCATCTAGGCCAAGTGTTTTTGTCTGTAAGGTTATTAATTATGGATAAAATTTTTTAATAGACAGACTTATTTAGAAATTCTCATTTTGTTCATGCCTTTTTTTCTGAGCTCACTGAGCATCTTTATGGAGGTTATTTTGAATACTTTGTCAAGTCATTCATATACTTCCATTTCTTTAGGGTTGATTTCTGGAGATTTATTTTACTCCTTTGATTGGGCCATTTCCCCATTTCTTCATGCTCCTTGTAACTTTGTATTGATATCTGTGTATTTGGAAAAAACAACTACACCTCCAGTCTTCACTGACTGGTTTCATGCACGGAAATCACCAATCAGCCCAGCTCAAGATTCTGGGAATTTTTCAAACCTTTTCTGTGGCTAAATCTTCTCTGGACTTGTGCCTACTAAGATTCCTAATTAAAGGGATTTGCCAGTTTTCTTTTTTCAGCAGTTTGTAATCTTTTGCTCCCTCTGGTGTCTATCTGTTATACTGCGGGTCCTTATGCCTGGCAATTTTTTGTTCTCAGCCGCCCCCAGACATCAAGAGTAGGCTAGGTTCCAGCAGCACCCCAAGTTGAGCTAGTCAGAAACTAGTTCCTTAGGCAGTCCTCTGAAAAGCTAGAACATTGGGCATATGCTCCATAATTCTTTGCCTCTCCTAAGGGAGAGGCCACCAAGCTCAATGGCCTCTGCTGCTATCTGGAGCAGCAATACGGTACCGAGTTCTTCTTTGCTGTCAGCTGGGATATCCCTTGTCCCATCAGCACTCTAATACAGGTGACAGAGAAGCCAGTCCCTCAGGCAGCACCCCTCTCAACATCTCCGAAAAATCAGAATGTTGGATATATAGTCTAGTCTTTTATCTCCTCTCCAGGGAGAATTTGGGAGCTGGGTGTCTCCTCCTGATCACATGGTGCTGTGCCAAGGGGAAGGAAGTACGGTGAAAGGTACCACAAATCTCCTATCAGCTTCAGTACAGTGGTTTCGTGCTCACTTATGGTGCAAGAATCTTTTGACTGGTTTCTGGATTTCGCATAAATGAAATTAGTCCATATACTGTTGCTGAATCTGTGTTTCTGTGCAAGGAAAAGAAGGTCAGGGTCTTCCTCTTCCGCTGTCTTGCTTACTTTACTTCCAATCATGCTTCTTTTTTTTTAATATTTTTACATTAGCAACAACTAGATCTGGTTCCAATTTTTTTTTAATTTCACATTTTATTTCATATTTGGTTTCAGGAGATGACATAATTTTACAGTGGTAACTCACATGGATCCAAATGGCAGTGCATCTTTGTTCACTAACTCATGATGCTATTTTTCCAAGCTCTTTCATCAGTTACACAAAGGTTTTTGCTTCACTTCATCTAGCAAACTTTCATATTCCCCACAGTCAGTTGTTTTTGCAAACTGATGGGAACTTCTACAGTTTTGATAAATGGCTTCAAAGCTCATGAAAACACTTCATTTTGTAGGTTTTAAAAATAGATTTAAAAAGCTATTTCCAAATGTTTTAAGTGCACAGGTTTGAGAGTTTTTAATAGGTGACACAATATTCTCTTCAGCCAAAAAAAAAAAGTTATAAATAATGATGAAAACATTTCTAAAATCCATTTTTAGAATGGTCTTGCCACAGAATAAGTTTCTTTCAATAAGTTTTTTCCTCATTCATTAATTCACTCAAAATTTAGAAAGAATGTTAAGTTGAGACGAATTAGAGCCATCCAATTATATGGCAAACTTCTTAAGACAGGGAGAATATGAGACTTCCCAGAGGATATGCTTTTTGCCTTTTGCTATTTAAAAGTTATGAATCATAAAGGGGACTTCTGAATATTTATCATTACGCTTAATGAAATTTTGTAAAATACTTGGTTGAGTATCAATTGAATCTAAACTGCTGAGGAAAACGCCATTTGTCTTCATGTTCTGGATATTTAGTTTTAAATGTATCATGTAACTTATAATAGGTTTATAGTATACACTATTCCAAGGCACAATAGGTGCATATTTAAAGATAGTAGAAATAAATCTTTATTTTAAATAGTCTTTCTGATAATCAGATATTTTTGAATAACCTCTTGTTAGAATTACTTAGATTGTTTCAAAACTAGTTTTGTTAATGGCAAAGGGCTAAAAGTAAAAGTTGCACTTCTTTTCTTACTGCTGTTTGCCTGTGTTTGACCTATTACTATTATTTTCACACTACAACTTCTTTAAGTCATCTATTTTATGAGGATTGGTGTAGGTAAAACAAACTTAAACATTCCAAAAACCAGATATTGCCCAAGCGCAAACAGTAAACAAGCCAAAATTAAACCCTGCTCCTCGTGGAATACCCTTTCTTCTCTCGGCTCTTGAAACTAAAAGGACATGTGACCATCTAACCAAGGCACCAACTGAGTACAATGGCCTCAGTCTACAGAGCAACATTACTAAAGCTTAATATTTATTTTTCTTTCATTAAAGCTGAAACAAAATTAAAATGCAAAAAAAAAAAAAAAAAAAGCCTGATACGTTATTCCAACAACACCCAAAGATACTCCTGCCGATCCCATTCTGGGTGCTGCACATTGGCATAATCTGAAATTTACCCTCTGATGTGGTCAGATGACCTGATAGCACTGTACTATCCAGGGTCCCTGCCTTAAGATGGTTCGACTTACAATGTTTTGACTTTAAAATGGTGTGAAAGAAATGCGTGTTCAGTAGAAACTGTAGTTCACATTTTGAATTTTGATCTTTCCCCAGACTAGTGATATATAACACTCTCTTGTGATACTGGACAGTAGCAGCGAACTGCAGCTCACAGTCAGCCATGAGACTGAGAGTAAGAAAATGGTACACTTAGAACCATTCTGTTCCCATACAATTGTTCTGGTTTTCACTCTCAGTACAATATTCAATAAACTACATGAGATATCGAACACGCTATTATAAAACAGGCTTTGTGTTATAAGATTTTGCCCAACAGTAGGCTAGACTAAATGTTCTGAGCACATTCAAGGTAGGCCAGGCTATGCTATGTTTGGTAGGTTAGGTGTAATAAATACATTTTTTACTTACAATATTTTCAACTTCCAACAGGTTTCTCTGGACATTATCTGACTATAAATTGAGGAAGAGCTGTATACTAGAGCAGTCTGATCTTTCAAAGAACTGAATTTGTTGATATGAGCCTTTTCTAATATGCCATTAGAATAAATTGAGAAACAATAAAAAAAAAAAGTCCAGTGGAACATGTTATTGCATGTAAGACAGTGTATTACTGAAAGTGTTTATTTCACCATGCCCTCAGTACCCTGGTACTACCAGTTTGCTGTGATATTGCAGACCCTGTGTGAGTCATGTAAATTACTGTATTTCTTTTTTGGCATCTGTGGTTAAGGAGAGCCCAGTGCATGGCCCATCTTTAGAAAGCATGTTAGACTTGATATTGTCTATGTATGTATTAACTTTCCTCCTTGCTTCATTTTAAATTTCCCACTGTTATTTTCCTTTTGCTTTGTCGCTTTGCTTCATAATTTTTGTTGCACTAAATGTTGTAAACCACCTCAAACCTTTTTTAAAGGGCAGAAAATAAGTTATTATAAGAGAAACAATAAACAAATACTACCTAAATAAATAAATAAAATTCCCTCTAACTCTGTAAAAATCAAGTTTCACAATATAAGTAACATGCAGAAACCTAAGACAGGCATTCAGGAAAGACTTGCAACTCCCAGGTCCTTGTGTTGAATTACAACTGCAAGCAATATATTTTTTAAGTGTTTATTAAAGAAAAATAAAGCAAAAAGCTTCAGGGAAGTAAATGCATTAGGGACTAGAAGAGAGACAAATCAGAATGCTGTTTGGGTGTATGGGGTCTTTGCTTCAAGCACAAAACTTTTTTTTTCCCCCAAGAAACACAAAATAAATAAATAAATAAAGACTGACTGATTTGAAATCTAAAACCTCAGCTAGAAGGAAACTGAACCTCAACCCTAAAGTCAGGCCACAAACTCTTTGAAGTTTTCCATGCTCACAATGATTCCACTATAACAAAATAATAGAAATCTTGTAGCCTGCCTATAAAATCTATAATTATTGAGACACTCTAAATAGTATTCCTTATTTTTACGAGTGATCACAATTAAGTAATTATTACGAATCTACATACAAAAATTTGATCTTCATGAAATGTGACACAGACCACTGGTTTAGTAAACCAACGTTTCAGGAGGAGAAAATGATTGCCTTTTCTCCTCTTGCAAAGATATCAGTGGCTCAACATATTGGAGCATGTAATTTCAAAATAATCAAGTAGCTATAGGTAAAATGGACTTCAGTGAAGCCTGTGTTACTGTAGCTTAATACTAAAATAGGTAGGAATTTCTATCTAGGTTGACTCAAGCAGAAATCAATATTGGGAAAGACTGTAAGAGAAATTACATACCAGTGATGTTGTTCTCTGCACAAAACCAAGAAATTACCAAAATAACAAAGAAAATGATTAAGATAAATCAGATAGACATAATAATGACACTTGTACTACCTTATTTGACAAATGGGAAAGAGATAATGAAATGGCAAACTTTCAAAAGCTGAAAGCTTAAATGGCTACATTAATATATCCAAATAACCTGGAAAGCTGGAAATTCGAGTTTTCTAATCTGCTAAACAAAGTAATCCTAAGAGCAAGCCGATCTTGCTGAAGCACATTAAAACAAAGATGAGATCAAGTAAATATTTAGAGGAACATAAAACAGCCTAGCCATTGTAGAGAAAGGTGCCAAATGTTAGTGGACATATAAAAATTGCTGAAGAGTTTCAAGTTTCACATGAATTGTTCCATCTTCAACAGAGTGGCTGAGAACAACCAATGACTATATTTGGGGGAAGAAAACCATCAAGTCATTGCACAAAAGCATCCCAGAGTCACCACAATATGTTCCTGTGAGTCAAACAAATGATCTGAGGTTTTATTTGGTGTACAAAGGGAAAAGCTACAATAAGAATATTTCCATAATAGCATTTTTTAAAAACTCAAAATAGAATCTATTAGGATTTTCAATAATGGATAAAAATGTAAACTGGAGTGCTTTAAAATGTGCTTCAAAGTCACAGATGGAAGGCAAAATATTTTATGAGTTGGTTTTTTTCCCTCCAAGTTGACTCTTTCAGACAAATGTCATGGCTCACTTCCTCCAACTCAGGGATTAGAAAACGGACATTGTGTTCTACTGACAAGAGCCTGTGTGATTCGTAAAGAAAACAAGTTCAATTCAGTTCCACCACCAACTATGTGACTTTGGGCCAGTTACTTATCCTCTTGGAGTCTCTTATAAGTAAAATGGGAAAAAATAATGTAATAATTTTTGAAAAAAATTTTGGCAGACTGCCACAAATGAAGCATTTACTCAAAGTTAGAGAGGAAAGGGGGAAAGCAATTCAGTGGAAAAGTAGCAGAATAATATGAATATTATGACAAAATACAGACAAAAGTTAAAAATTGCTAGGAAAAAATGTAACTTACTAAAAAAGAAGCTGAAAGGCAAAATAAGATGAAACAGTAATTAGTTGTGTTTTCTAAAAAAAGAAAGAGAAAAAAGAAAAGCCAACAAAAGTCCGAGATGACTTAACAGGCAAGAGCTACATTCTATCCAACTTTGAAGGAATTTATCTTTCCAATCTTACAAACTATGCCACAAAATACAAAACAAAAATAAAACAAAAAACACTCCTACACTCATACCTCAGTCAGAAAAGTTCTGTATGAGAAAGGCAAAGTATAAACCAAAATCCTAAACAAATATAGGCAAACCAAAGCCACAGGATAAAAGAATAGTAAGAGTATCTTTTGTGATCAAGTAGGGTTTAATCACAACATTCAGAAAGTTAACAACAGGAACGTTGTAAATTAAATTCAATAGCAAATCAGGGAGGGAAACTCTTCTCCTTGAGTGCAAAAAAAAGCAGGTGACAGGGGTCACACCTATGTGGGTTTTTACATCTCTTAAAATCTAGTAATATAACTTTTAAATCTTATCCAACTATCATCCAAAAACACTTGAAATACTCTCTTTAAAATCAGGAAGAAAACAAAGAAGCCCACTATGAGTGCTTCTTTCAACACTGTAAACTCTCTTTGAAATTCTCATCAGCTGAGAAATAAAGAAATAAGTAGTAACAGGCAGAAGATTTAAAAAGGAAACAGTAAAACTGGTGACTTGTACATAACATAATTGCTGAGACAGGAAATGTATTTTGTATAAGAACTAAAAAACAAATCTTTAGAAATTTGTACATATTCTTTATAAAGAAAATTGTAAAACTATTGAAAGATAATTAAGAATGTATAAATAGAGGAATAAAATGTTCATCACAAACTGTTCATCAGTTTGCTATACACCTGAAACATTGTAAATCAACTATACTTCAACAAATTAATTACTTAAATAATTAATTAAATGTTCATCAATAGGAAGACTCAATATTGTTCAGAGTTCTCCCATACTGATTTATGGAATCATTATTATTCCCATGGAAATCCCAAAGACTTTTCTGCAAACTGAGAAGCTGATTATAAAATTCATATGGAAAAGCAACAGCCTAGGAATAGTCAAGACACTTCTAAGAAAGCAGAAGTCTTGGGAAATCTATAGTAGTTAGAACAGTGAAGTTCAGAGATGGGCTAATTTACCAATAGAATAGAATAAAGCCAAATAATAGAGTTATACATAATTGGCAACAGTGTAAGACAGAGAAGTTACGGACTTGTCAAAAATAGTGCTAGAATTATTGGTTAGATGTAAAGAATAAAATGAAATTGATCTCTATCATATCAGATACTATATATATAGTATTCCATATATATTCCATTGTGTATATATATACACAATGTGTGTGTGTGTGTGTGTGTGTGTATTCCCAATGCAATGAAGACGTAAGTGAAAAAGGAAAAACTTTTAATTTCTAGAAGAAAAGTAATTTTGTGACTACAAAATTGGAAATGTTTGCTTGAATACAGAACAAAAAAATTCTAACCATAAAAAAATAGATAAATCTAATGAAATGAAGACTTTCACCACACCAAAAATTGTGTAAAGACAGTAAAAAAGACACACCATAAATTGGGAGAATATATTCACTATGTATAATCACAAATTAAGAGAATGTTTTTGTTATCTATCCAACAAAATACTCGTATTTATTAAAGAATTCCTTCAAATCAAAATGCAAGATGCATAACCCAACAGAAAAATGGAAGAAAGAAGGAAAAACTAAATGCCCAGTGACTAATAAACAAAGGCTGATCAACCTGATTAGTAATCCAAAACATTCAAATTAAGAACCTCATGATTTATCATTTTTTACCTATTAGACTAATCTGAAAAAAAGGAGTTGTCTGACAAATGTTGATGAGCATATACAGCAAGTGGAACACTTATATGTGCTGGCAAAAGTGTAAACTGATGCATATATTCAGGAAAATAATTTGGCATTTGCTTTTAAGGCTGAACATGCAAATCCTATGGCTGAGTTATTTTATTCCTAAGGAAAGACCCCAGGGAAACTCTTGATCTGCAACAAGAAATATGCATGAAATGTACAAAAATGTTTTAGTATTGTTTGCAATAGCAAAAACAGACAAAAAATGTCTACAGGCAATAAAATAGATAAGTAAAAAGTGGGATAATTATACAATGGAAAATTAAATAGTAAAAATGAATTAATGCATTTTATTGGTAATGTTCTGATTCTTCTATTGGGTCTAGATTCACAATGTTTGTCTTACTATGTTTCAGGACTTACGAAAACATTACATACATTCTTTTGTATGTACCAACTATTATATTATAAAAAGGGGGAAAGAAATAAACCCAATAACCATAATTAAAGCACCTCCTTGGAATACAACAGTTACCCAAACCACTAGGGAAAACTTTTGCCAAATTTTTACTGAAATTTTCTTGAATATAATTTTTAAAAACTTGATTTATTTGCCTGAGTATTTAACGAATATATGGAAAACCTTACAGGATAAGAAACTGCTAATTTGGGAAGAGTTAAAAAGATCAATACAGAAATCCTAATCTAGGTATGAAGAGCCAGGAAAAGTCTGAGGAAAGAGTTCTGCTGGTGGTTTAGAGCCCCAAACAAAGTAGAAGCACTCAGCTCACTCACAGTGTTTCTCATTCTCATTCCTTTTATTACACACACTGACTGATGCCCATAACACAGTGAATGTGAACACATGTGACATGTATACAATTCTCCAGTATGTTAAACCAGGACCGACTGTGTCGGTTCCTAACTATGCCAAATATCTTTCACTTGCCTGCCCAGAGCCACTCTCCACTCTGCTCTTTCTCCTGTCGGTTGTACCAAAGTGAGCAATGTCATACATATCAATATACATCTTTGGCTTCCAGTTGGGTCCAGCCAGTGAGAAATCAGAAAGATACATATAACTTGGGAATAACCATTCCTGAGTGTTGCATAATCCCTATGGTTTCCCTGCACCCTGACTACATCTTTGTTATACAGGCCCTTTACTAACCTCTCCTTGAATTAATTGAGTATTCTATTTCTTACTGTTTGAACTTGTTTATTCCTATTGAACTTGTTATTGTGATCCCATGATTAAATCAAACATTAGGTAATACAATAAAATATGAATTCAAAAATCAAAGAGCAGAAGACTTTGGAAAATGAATGCTTTGAAAAAATCAATACAGGTAAGTTCATTAGAAAACTACTGTTGTATTAGATATGGATATAGAACTGTAAAAAGTGGAGAAAAATAGTAAAGATCCCAAAGAATTTTACCTTTGGATTGTTTTCTGAGGGTCTTTATATTCTAAGGTTCCAGTTTAAAGACACCAATACTAGAAAGTACAGATAATGAATTCTGGGTGTGACTAAATCACAAAGACCACATGGAATCAAAACCTCAAATAATTTCTCAAAAAAAAAGACTATGGCCTTATTACACTTAATAAGAATAGTTAAAGAAAGGCATGACAGAAAATGATACATACAGATCTGTAACATCTTAAGTAAAATCACATGAATATATTTATAAACAGATAAAAGATAAATTTTACTACACACTTCTAGTAAAAATACTAAACAGCAATAATTGAAAGAAATTTCTTTAATATGAAAAATATCTATTTTTAAAATAATAAAAGTAGACAGAAAGAAAATAAGCATTTACAGAAAAAAGAGTAGGGTACTGTCCTTACTATTCCAAGAGATTATACAAACTGAAAACACAAAAATCCAAAAATATATGGAAAAAAACAGTACTGCTGAAAGGCAAGATGGAAAAAAAAAAAGTCTATCCTCACTAGTAAAGATTGAAATACATTTAAATATCATTGATAATTGATTTTTATTTATTCAAGTAATAAAAAATATTACGATAAATTACAATGCATTTGCTGGCAAAGCTTCAGGGAATTGGCATTCTCATTCTCATCTGTTACTGGTAAGAGTAATCTTTTTGTCCATTTATTCAACACTCTTTATAGCTCTCTGAAATTACACTATCTCCTACTCTCATTTTCTTCTGGGATCCCTTTCCTCTTCATCTTGTAACTATTTTTTCCACATTCTTCAAAACTCAACTCAAACGTGCCTTCTTCCAGAACCATCACATCCTTGGGATTATTTTAAATACTACCACTATGGCATTTATGACAAAACCACAACTAACATCATATTCAACAGTGAAAAGCCAAAAGCTTTTCCTCTAAGATCAGAAAACAAGAAAGGATGCCCACTTTTCCATTTCTATTTAACACAGCATTAGAAGTCCTAGCCAATCAGACAAGAAAAAGAAACAAAAGGCATTTAAATTAGAAGAAAAAAAATAAAATGTCACTATTTGCAGATGACATGATACTCTACAGAGAAAACCTCAAGCACTCCAACAAAAAAACTATTACAACCAATATATGAGTTCAGTAAAATTGCAGGATACAAGATTAATATACAAATATCTATTGCATTCATATACACTAATAATGAACTCAGAAAGAAAAATTTTAAAAAATCCCATTTATAATCATATCACAAAGGATAAAATACCTAGAAATAAATTAAACCAATGAGGTAAAAGACCTATACTCTGAAAACTATAAAACACTGATGAAGGAAATTGAAGATAATACAAATAAACGGAAAGATATCCAATGTTCATGGACTGGAAGATTTAACATTGTTAAATGTCCATACTACCCAAAGCAATCTACAGATTTAATGCAATCCTTGTCAACAATCCTTTTCACAGAACAAGAACAAATAATCCTAATACGTATATGGAACCATGAAAGATCTTGAATAGTCAAAGAAATATTGAGAAAGAAGAACTATCTGGAAGTACCATGCTCCCTGACTTAAGACTATATTACAAAACTTGAGTAATCAAAACAGTACGGTACTGGCACAAAAACAGACACACAGGTCAATGGAACAGAACAGAGAGCCCACAATAAACCTACACACATATGGTCAATTGATCTATGACAAAGGAAGCAAGAATATACAATGGGGAAATGACAGTCTCTTCAATAAGTGGTGTTGGGAAACTGGACAGCTACATGTAAAAGAATGAAACTGGAACATTTTCTCATACCACACACAAAAATAAACTCACAGTGGATTAAAGACCTAAAAGTAAGACCTGAAGCCATAAAAATCCTGCAAGGAAACATAGGCAGTGCTCTCTTTGACAATTATCTCAGCAATAATTTTTTGGACCTGTGTCCTCACACGTGGGCAGCAAAAGTAAAAATAAACAAATAGAACCTAATCAAACTTAAAAAAGGCTTTTGCACAGTAAAGGAAACAATCAATAAAACAAAAAGGCAATCTACTGAATGGGAGAAAATATTTGCAAACAATATGTCCAAGAAGGCATTAATATTCAAAATACATAAAGAATTTTTTTCAAAAATTCTTACATTATATTTTCCCATTTTATTTATAAGAGACACCAAGAGGATAAGTAATTGGCCAAGGGCACACAGTTGGTGGTGGAGCTGAACTGAACTTGTTTTCTGAGACAAGGATGGCACAGAAAGAAAATGGAGAAATGCCATATGGAGGCGTTAGAAGAAATGCTACCCAATTGCTGGGAAATAAAGGAATACACAGAAAACCAGGAGGATATAAAAGGAAAAAAAGTTATTTGCCATAAAAAAAAAATGTTTTGCCTAGGTCTGATCCTTATACCCTCTTTTCCCTTGGCGTGTTTGGTCCTAAGTATAGTAAATCCAAATATTTCTTATAAAAATATTGGAATTACTTATTTGTTTCTAGGCCATAAACTTTAGGACACTTTGAAGTACAAAAAAAAAAAAAAAAAAAAAAAAAGGTCTTGGCAGTATCCATTCCCCCCACCACAATTTCCTGAAAATTGTATCATGAAACAGAAAACCACAAAGTGAACTGTTTTTACTCATATGAATGATATTATAATTCAGAATTTAATACTGACTCAAAGGGTTAGTATCAAAATTGTGAAAAATAATGATAAAAACTGTCTTAAACTAAAATCACAAAGTCATAAAATGAAGTTATGTAAATAATAAAATTAAACTTCAATAACCACAGATTGGTGATAGACATTTAAAATAATGAATATAAAATATACTATAAGATATTTAACAATCAGCTAACACTGCAAATTTACTGTATCATAAATTTATACTAAAACTAGTATACTTCATCTACTACTACTCCTGTGCTTATAAGAATTACGATAATAACCACATAATTGCAACTAAATTAATTTAGAAGTTTGAGTTTTCTTTTAATCAAAAGAAGTTTAAGTGGATACTCTCTCCAAATAACACTTCGAGAAAAAGAAAGAATATTCAAAAAATGACATTCATCCATTAACCACAGGACTATCTCCATCGAAGTCAATAAAAGTGAATACTGAATATATTTCTATCATTTTGTAGTATCAGTGAAAGTGGTGGTTTTTCTTTGACTAAAAATTTCTTGAAAAGTTAAGTCTGAACTGCCATTTTTTTCCCCTTTCCTTTTTCTTCTAAGCAGAGGTAGCCTGAATTATATCAAAGAAGGGCTACCAACCAAGTGTAAGAGAAACTACTTGAAATAATGTCCATTTCAGGTAAATGATGAATTAATGTTCATGTGAAGTAAGGAAATTCCCACCATGAATAAGAAGGAATAGTACATATTCATTAAGAGTAATAATTATCAAAATAGTATCATAAAGTAAAGATAATGGAACAATTAGAATACAAAATGGTACATACACAATGAACATATTCTTGAATGCATGTAAATATAAGGACAACAGATAATGTCACATAATACTATAGATTTATCAATATTTTCCCTAGTATTTTCTTCTATATTGTAATATTTTTAGGAGAAGAAAAGAAACAACTACCACCAAATCCCACCATCAAACTTTCTAGAAGACTTTTTAAAATTCTTAGCATTATGAAAACAGAAATCTCATGTCAGCTATGGCTACAGTGTGCTTAACCTGTGCTTGGACAATGAAACTAAATAAATGGCTGGATAAAATGCAGAAATTATTCATCAAATAGAATGAATGAAGGGTCAATACATTGGAGAGACAAAAGGTATGACAGTCATTAAAATGATTCTTTAGTGAAAATATTTTATACACGCAATGAGTCTTGCTAAAAAAAAATACAGTTAAAAAATCATACTCACAAAATAAGGTGACCCAAAATTCCAAGTAAATATGGAGAATGTTTTATCTAGTAAAGCAGGTGGTTCTAAGGTGCTAACAAAGATATATAACAAATATAGCTGTTATTGCTGAAAAGAGAAACTCAAAAGCAGAGAAAAGAATATATTTAACATGACCAAATTAAGTATATTAAAATGTTAACAATATTCTAAAAGGGAAAGATCAACACTGTTCTAAAAGGGAAGATCATATGTTATTATACTCCTTTAAAATTGCATTTTCTTATTTAACTCTACTAAGTAATAAAGAACTACTATTTCCATTTTTTTATTGTCATTGAAATCAACCTTATGTTCTTACTATTAATTAATTTTTATCATTAAAATAGATTTATGGTTTAAATGACAGTATAATTAAAATTTACATAATCCTTTGTATTTGGAAAACTTTATAAAATTAAAAATTTGATTAGTGTATAACCTACTTATGAAAATTAGTATAATTAATCTATTTCAAAAATTAGCAGCTTTTCAACTAAAATAAAATGGGGCTTCAGTTGTTTAGATTCAGTTTGGCGTTTCACTTCCTGTGTTACTTGCCCAGACTCAAGAAATAAGGGGGGGAGGGACTGCCATTAGGCAGTGAATTTTATACAAAACTTGTGTGAGTTTAGGAAGGAAACTGGTACCAAAATATATCAAGCATGATTTGATATAATAATACATAATTGCATAAACATGTATACTGTTGCTATAGAAATATGGATGGTTGGAGATAAGTAACACTACTGCTAATGATTGACACTGTCCAAGATATGCAACTGAAATAGCACCCAACAGAACCATGCATCAGCTATTTCAGACAAGTGAAGATTATTCCTTCACAGTTAATACATTCAGTGCTTGACAGTATTTCAATTTTGCTAAAATTAGGCTATTTTTTTATTTGTTTTTATTCTACCTTCCTTCCTCTCAATTTCATTACTGCTTATTATGTGCAGGAATAGAGAATGTGGCCTTCTTGATGAGCCTCCTGTCTTTAAATACTACACAGCTCTGAAGAGTCACTCCCACTGCATGAAAAATATCATTTTCAGATGGTCTGGGGGTATTTTCACACACTCTACTGCTATAGCAAGATCTATATTTAAGAGCTGCCTTATAATTCCTGCTGTTTGGTGAGCAGGGATGCAATGGAAAGAAGAATTCTTCTGGGGGCTGAGGTTGAGGGCCACCTCTACTCCTCTAACAGCACATGCAACTCTAACCCTTGAATTTGGACAGAAAGATGTCACACTGCTTTCAGAGTGTAGAGGTACTGTAACACAATTACAGTAGGCTTTTACATAGGAGGTAAAAAAACGAGCACTTTTATAATACACATTGAGAGTACATATGCATTTTAATACTTCCTAAGCTGAAGAGCATTTCAACCAACTTTCATGAGCCTAACACTTTCTGAAGCATTAGGGATAGAGCACTCACTATCTAGTGGAGAAAACAAGTAAAATAACAATCAATTGTAATATATGTAGTATGGACATGCATATATGCACAAAGTACGATCTTAAAATTACACAGATGCTAATAAAACTCACTACCATAGCATCCAGGCCTAAACTGAGAAGAGGTCTTACTTGGAGAGGGACTTAGAATCAACACAGGCTACACATTTAAAGACTCATCTTCACATAGATAAGGATAAAATGTTTCCTAAATTCTGGGAAGTATTTTTTTTATAAAAGGAAGGTTTTATAACTGCATTGAACAGTTTTTAAAGTTTTATTTTTAATACCCCTCTTTGAGCACGAGGGCTCTGTGACCAGAAGTGTCCTATATTCGTCTTTTTTTTACTCCATTTAGTTCTTAGAGCAACCCTATGAATGTATTATTATTGACTCGTATTTGCAACTGGGCAGATTTTATGCCCTTTACTTTGTGTAACAATCCTACTTCGGAATTGATACTGTCATTCCTATTATGCAAACCAGGAAATTGAGGTTAAGAAATTTACCAGAGATTAAAAAACATAGTAAAAGACAGAGACGGAATCTGAATATAGGTTTCTGGATCCAACCTCAACTAGTTCCCCAACTCCATACTGACTGGTCCTCAGACTCCAACCTGTCATTCCAGCCTCACATCTCTCCCCCATTCCTGCCACCAACTTTACAGTCCAGACAAATCATACCTCCTTACATTTCAGCATGCTGCTCTCTGTGCATCTAGTGAGCTTTCTAGCCTTTAGAGAGGTTCAAAATTTATTCATCTGTCAGAATCCCGTTCACATGTTACCACCTTCCTCAGTACCTCCAAAATGAATCATTATTCTGGCTCCTAAAGTATTTTATTTGTACTTCTATCAGATTACTTTGATGGTGAAATATTGTAGAATGTTATGTCTATTTCAACTCTTGAGCTGGGAACTCCTGGGAGGGCGGTGAATAAGACATCTTTCTGGTGCCTAGCATGGATGACGGTACCCAATTATGCTATCAGCAAGGTCTGTTAGTTTTATACTAGTTCACATGTAAGGTCTTCCACATTATGATCATTACCTCTTTTTCCACTCTTCTCCAATATACTATTTGCCAGAACCAAGACCACTTGGTATTTCTCCCACAAGTGACTCCAAAGTTCTGCTTTGCTCACAAAATCCCCTCTACACATTGTACCATTCCCTTCTCAATCCTGTTTACCTATAAAATCCTGCCTACCCTTCAAGATTTAACTTTATTGCTGCCCATTCAGGAAGAATCCTTGTAAGCCTAATTATAAACTTTTCCTTCTTGTTAATGCACTCTAGAGGTATCTGTCAGATATACCACAAGTGGCATATAATGTGGTGATTATAAGCCTTCTAGAGAAAAAGAATCATGTTATTCTTCTTTTCATCCCCAATTATATCATAAAGCCTTGTAACTTGATTTAACTTGAATCCCTTGAGTTATAAACTACAATATAGTATAATAACATGAAATAAATCTTCCGCCTATGTTCCCACACTATTTTGCACTGGCATACACCCTGGTAAGAATTACACGGCAGTGCATTATAATTATATGTGTAAATCTGAAGGCAGGGAAGAGGCTGGTCAACCTCAGTGGTTAACAGTGTCCAACATGCGCAACTAAATATCACATAAGCATGCCCCAATTCTGCCAGAAAAATAAAGATACTCTTTTAAAGTTAATGTATTCATGTATCATACTATTTGGATAATTTTGCTAAAATTAGGCTAGTTTTTGTTTTTTATTCTATTTTCCCATATAGATCCCATTTACATGCATGAAAGCACAAGAAAACAAGTCATAGCCATTACTGGAAATGTTCACCTAAGTGCTGTCTGAGGTAACAGTACTTTAGACATTATATTTGGAATATTCTTCCCCTAACTGGTAGGGGTTGCAGCCAATAGGCTTTGTTATTCTAATTCCAGTGGCAAGACTACACATATGGTGGACATGGCTATATCAGATGGTGTTGGCCCAATACCATAAAACATCTGATACACCAACCTCCCTTCAATTCTGATTCTACAATCCCCAAGCAACCTTGTGATTCTGATTGTTTTTTTAGCTTCCAGTGTCACTCTGTCTAAAGAAAAAGAAATTTTCTAATGACCAAATTCCTCATTTTAAATTTTGCATACACAGGTAGAACTCACAGATTCTGTATATTCTAATTATTTTTGTCCCTAGAAAAATAATGTATCACCATAAATCAGTAAGTTAATCTTTCTAGTTTTAAACTCTTAACTTCATGGGCTTGCTCAACATAAGTCTGTCCTCAGAAATGTGAGTCTATTTTATAGGCTAAGGACTTCATCCCAGACCTGACAAGAAATAAATGCTAGTCTTCTGGTCCTACAAGAGAGGGCCTACCAATCCCTTCCTTTGATGACAATAAGATGACAGCATTAATTTTTATAAACCATGTATCTTACTTCCTTTATTGCTAATGCAAAAGTATAGACTGGAAGACAGTATCTCCTACAATGAACTAGCTCACAATTCTACGTTTTATATGGTTTTTTTAAAACATCAAGTATATGTCCTATATGATGACAAACAGTGCCAAACTATTGTTATCCATGCACTTGCCAATCGATCAGAAGGATTTTCATGTTAACAGGTTAAGGTAATTATTTTAATATTAGCAAATCACAATGCTCTTATTATTTTTAAAAGTGATAATGATTATGATTTCATTCTATCAAGGATAATTTACTTATGACATTTGGATAAAACCAGACAGCAGCAATATATTCTATTTGCTTTATGAAGTTTTTTATTTCATCATGTTTGAGATGGAAAGTGGAAACAGGGGACACAGAAGACCCAAATATTTTCTCTCACAATAATGATCCGCAAAATAGAACACCAACTCAGCCACCAGAAATCAGAGATGTGCACTCAGATAAACCTGAGAGGTTTTTTTTAATATATAATGTTAGCTATAAATATGAAGCAAACATGTTCTCTAGTAGAAATCAGATCGTAGCAAATGCATGAACCACATATATCGCATGTAAAAATGGGAATATGAATAAGCTTCTTATTGTTTTACTCTTTAACTTATCTTGTCCAAGTCTCCACTGTATCAGATTAGTTAAATGTCTATCTCTGTTCACTACCATAAAAAATATTCATCTTAATAATTTGCAAATGTTGGTGTATATATAACAATAATTTAAACTGAAGTTTATGAAGGCCAAACAAGAGCTGTAGAAAAACTTTAACAGTATAATTGGTTGGAGGGATTTATGTTTAATTAGTGTCTTGGGGAACCTCTGCTTCTTTTCTTCATATTTTCACAAGGGAACTTTTGATCAAAAAATACTGTTGGTTTTATTCTGTCCCTTCATTTCTTACCACTGACTCATCTCATTGGTGAGTTTAAGAGAACATATGAACGCGTCCAGCTCAACTCCTTTTCCTCAGCTCAGGGCTACCTGTAGGGAAGAAGCATTCAGCCCTGTTTTCATCCATTCCTCTGTGACAGAGGACTGTGGACATCCTGCTGTGCCTGTGGCTGGGAGGGTACAACTGTCTAATTCAGAGCTGAAGCCCATTTCATCTGTACACATAATGCATGTCCTCCAATTCAGCCTCTACCGGTAATAAAACTGGTACTTTGATCTCCATCTGCCTGGCACCTGTGTCTGTCTCTCTGAAGTTTCCAAAGTCTGGAGGGGACATGATTAATGTGATTCATCCAACCACTAAAACCCCAGCAGAGTGAACTGATGACACAGAGGTAGAGATCTACATAGACTGAATACTGCTAAGACTGCCAATTCTGATTTGTTCATTCAGTAAATATTTACTGAACACTTACTATGTGCCAGGTACTATCTAGGTATGGGAATATGGCAGAGAAGAAAAAACAAAACCCAGTACCTTAGGAAGTCAACACTAAGCACACACCACCAGGCTGCAGGTAAATCAGCAGGGAAGTAAGAGGAAAACCACATCTGTGTTTTCTTTTTTGTGGATTTTAGACTGTAAATTACAGTATTTCAATAAATTAATTGCAACAAAAATTAGTAAGAGACTGATGTAAAAATGTAGATACAAAAATAGGAACTGTCATATGGTTGAGCCTAACCATTAATCTGACATACAAAATTAAGTGAGCAAATTCCATTCTCTTGAAATGACACAAAAGACCATATAAACACTGAAAAATCTAAAATAAAACATGATTACAAAGAGACATTTTCATTTAAAATAGGCTTTAAAGTATATAAATAATAAATTAAATACAGTTTGATGTGGGAAAATCACTTCTACAGACTGGCTGAATCTTATGAATTCTGGGTAATAATACCATTTCCTCTTCCATAACAAACTACCAGAAGCAGCATTCGTTTTCTTTTAATACAACTGAATATTAAAGATTAAATATCAAAAGTAGCACTAATTTTCTTTTAATATAATGGGATATTAAGGATTTGTATTAATAACAACACTCATCCCCTCTAAAGTATTTCTCACATTTAAAGTACTTTACAAATATTAATTCTGAGAAATCATTAATAGCGTCAATCCAAGATGGGTAATTTTCATGTTTCAAAGATAGTCTATATCCAAAATGCTAAACGTCTGAAAACAAGACTTTACCAAAATTCTGACATCAGGGAAGAAGTGGTATTTTCCCAAGTGGTCTGAGAGTCGTTCTGCTCCCTAGGAAATTAAAATTCTTTAAAAATTGTATACTCAGTATGGAATTATTTAAAGTTAGGACTGAAGGATAGCAGAGGGGGAAAAATGGTTTTGTCAGTGGGAACTAGCAGATAGGCAGTCACTGAACAGTTACCCCAGCAGAGGCAAAGCCAGCTTGCAGTGGCAGCATGAGGTCAGCCTGAGGTATACCAACCAATGCCATGTTGTTTGTTACTGCATCTATCTAAGTCTGTACACGCTGAGAAAAGGCACTTTAGTTTACTGCAAGTCTCTGAGCATCAAGAGTAAGCAAAATAAATAGGATAAAAGATGATTTCCTGCAAAGCCATGAGAAATTTTATGAAATACTATGTAGTTACTTTTTCAGATAATTTTTCATCTCTGAAATCTCAGTTGGAGATAGGATCATGAAAACTCTAGCATGATGGTAACTTTTCACAACAAAAGTGACAGTCTTAAAATGAGCATATCTGACAGAAACATATGTCATAGCTCATCTTCTCATTTTTCCTTTCTACAAAATTAACTGAGGTGATTTAAAGTACATTTTCACTATAATCTATTGCAAAGTGAGATCTCTGGTGTAGTTCAAATACTTCTATATATGCCCCTCAAGATTTGCTAAATTTTACTAGTTTTCCATACAGCCAATCCTTTCTAATTTCTCTAATGGTAAATTAACTTTCAAAAATTTAACATGTACCGTTATATGTAGTTAGTTATTTTTCAGTTATTTTAAAACGTAGCATTGAAGTGAAACTTGAGTCAAAATACATAATACTATGGTTCAGGTAACTAATTGTTGGGTCATCTTTAAGGGTCATCTGAGAATATAAACTCTGACAGAATACTCAGTTGTGAAAATGACAAATTTAAGTTGCTATAAAACTTAGAGTAGTTTTTAAAACTTTCTAGAGGAGATTTGAGTCTGAGAGATAAAATCCAATCCCTGGGAAGAAATTAATTGCATATGTTTACAAAATAAGTAGGTCAATGAGGAATCTAGATGATGTCAACAGGCATTACAAAATTATTCTGAGTATTACTTGAGTAAACATACACTTACATCTCTTAATACTACTCTGAGATGCTTACAAACCAAAATGCTTTATATTTATGAATTTTAAACTCTTCAAAATGTACAACCTTTGTTTTAAAACCCAGTAAAGACAAGAATTGAGATGGAGAGTACATGATTGTGGTGCAACCTTCAGATGCACAAAACTTACAGACATGCTCAACTAGAAGACCATGTCTTTCTATAACACTTCTCATATGAGGTGATCTCTATGTGTACTTATATAAATGAGTCATAAGCATTTCTGAAATAACATTTTCAAATATAGTGTAAGTCAGGAAGACAAAGGGATAGTGTTTACAACAAACAACACTGAGAGAGAAATCTAAAACTCTGGACTATTTGACTTTTAAGAAAATAACTTCTAACCAGCTTAATAACATAGGAATGCTGACCATAAAGTTCCTTAGTGAATTAAGTTCAGCAATCATTTATGAAGGGCTTACCGTGTACAAGGCACTGTGCTCGGCACTTAGAGGAAGCAAAGCAAGTAAGACTTCGCTTTCTCACATGTATTATGATTGGAGCAGATGCCAAAGCTGGCACCGAGTAAGCCCGTTTACTTCCAGAGCCTTTTCCAGCTCAAATTTTTCCAGTCCCCGGGCAATATTCACTTACAGGATGTTGTTGTTGTTGTTTTTCTGGGAAAAGGACTTTCCCCACCCTTGTTTTTCTGTTTCATTTTATTCCTAGTTTTAATTTATGCCATCTTGTTGGATTTTATGCACTCGAAGTTGCCTTAAGACCATTCTAGAATGAGACAGGATATAAAGAAATAAATAGAGAAAAAACAAACCCAGGAGAGGAGAATCAAGTCAAGATATCCCAGGACACACTTGAAAGTCAAATCGTAAATGTCAAACTCTTCTTTCTCAGCCAGCATATTGGCCTTGGATTCAGAATATCTAGATTTGAAAGCTATCTTAAAACATACAAAAGTTTAGTCATGATTCTGACCTCATTAAATCTTGGTTTTATCATCTGTAAGTAAAGGTAAAAACAGCCAGGTCATAAGATTTTGTCTTCATATTACAGAGTAGCTGGTATAGAAGAGATGTTCAACAAAACAATCAATTGTATTTCCTTTCTTTACAAACTCATTAGCTATCTATTGCATTACTATTGCGTTAAAACATCAGTAAACAATACGGCATGCTTTGTTAGTAAGAACAGAACAAATGTAAAAGCAGGACATGGATAAAACAATTAAGACAGTAAAAGCAACGAAATCAAGATAAAATTTAATTTAAAAATCCTTCCTACATTTTCTTATAGTTACTGCACCAACTTCAGATACTTTGCAAAATGAAACAGATATTTTTTAAGGAAAAAAGTGGTCAATTACTTCCTGTAAATTTCTGCTTCTTAGGGTACATATATAACCCCCAGAGTGTACATAAGAAACCAAAAGATGCACATTTTCCTATTGTATTACTTTTGAAAAACTGTTAACAAACTTTTTAATATAAAAATAGTATAGCTAGATTACAAAATAGGATTCAGGAGTCCCTTGAATTTGGGGAGGGGGTGAGCTATCAGTGATAATTTTCACTAACTGAAGTGTTTTTTCAGTTAACTTTCCCCAAATTAATCTATACAAATTTATATTTAAAACAACCCTGATTGAAATCTCAGCAGACTTTTTGTTGTTGTTGAAACTAAGCTGAATCTAAAATGAATAAGGAAATTCAAAGAGCTTAGAATATCCAAAACAACTTTTAAAAGAAATAAAAAGTTGGAGAACATACACAATCTGGTTTCAAAATTTACTATAAAGCTGCAGTTATTGAAGAGTGGTATTGGAATAAAGATAGACATAGAAATCTTTGAAATGGATATGCAAGCGCAGAACTATGCCCTTAATGTGTACAGTCAACTTTTTGACAACAGAGCCCAGGCAATTTAAGGATAAAAGATTGTCTTTTTCCCCTTCACAACATGTGCAAAAATTAACACAGAATGAATCAGATCTAAATGTGAGAGCTAAAACTACCAAACTTTAAAAATAAAAAATATTATAAAATCTTTGTCCTTTTAGATTAGGCAACAACTTCTTAGATGTAACACCAAAAAGATAATCCATAAAGAAAAAAAATAAATTGGGCATAATCAAAATTGAAATATTTTGCTCTTCAAAACACCATTAAGAGAATGCCATCAATTAGGAGAAAAATTTTGGAAATCATATCTTGGATAAGGGACTCGTAGTATCCAGAATATATAAAGAACTCTTACAACCCAGGTAACAAAAAATCAAACAACCCAATTAAAAAATGGGCAAGAGACTGAATAAGCAATTTACCAAAGGAAATATATTAATGGCCAAATGAATATTATTAGTTATTAAAGAAGCATAAATTAAAACCACAATGAGATACCATTACATGCCTACCAGAATGGCTCTTATCGAAAGGAATCAAAATACTAGAAGTTTGTAAAGATGAGGAAAAACTGGGATCCTCATACATTTCTGGCACGGATGTAAAAAACAAAATAAAGTAAAAGCCATTTTTGAAAAACAGTTTCAGTTTAGTAGTTTCTTAATGGATATACATAAACTTACCATTGAACCCTGCATTTATACTCCCAGAAAAATACCTAAGAACATGAAAAGATAAGTCGACACAAAGACTTATACACAGATGTCCATAGCAGCGTTATTTAGAACAGCCAAAAAACAAGCAGCAATCTAAATGTCTATTAACTGGTGAACTAATAAACAAAATCTGACCCATACAATGGACTACTTCTCAGCAATAAAAGGAAAAGCTTCTAAGCATGCTACAGCACTGATGAATCTCAAAAGCACCATGCTAACTGAAAGAAGCCAGACACAAAAGATTACATATTGTAAGATTCTGTTTATAAAAAATTTCTAGGAAAGGCAAATCTGTGAACACAGAATGCAAATCAGCAACTGCCTAGGCTGGGAGTGGTAGCAGGGCTTGACTACAAACGAGCATGAGCGTTTTGGGGGGTAATAAAGAGTTTCAGAACAGAATCTGGTGATGATTACACAACTCTAAATATACTAAAATCACTGAACTATACAACTGCAATGAGTGAATTTTATGGTATGAAAATTATACATCATCAAAGCTGTTAAAACTAACACAACATTGTAAATTAACTATACTTCAATAATATTTTAAAAATGACAACAAAGAATATGCAAAGTTCTAAATTAAAGCTATGGACTATTTTTGCAAAGATTAATCAGTAAATTATTAGTTCGAGATATTTAACCCAAAGAAGTAGACACAAAGTGGAAATATAAGTATTTTCAAATACTTGATATATTTCTAATATATGATATATCTATATATACATATATGTGTATACATATGTAATATGCCCTTCAAAGAAACAACTAAGGCTGAGTCTTAATTAGAACAAATAAATTGTAAAAATCCAAATACAAACCAACACACTGAAGAACTCTCTAAAGTTTCCAAAAAATAAGACTCGTCCACAATTAACAGGCTGTTCCATGAGTCAGCCTACTTCTTGTTACTAAAACTGTTTAAAACGGTTAATTGATCAACTATTTAGGACTGTTTAAAGCAAGTTCCTACATGGAATGGAACTGAATGATAAATCAGATGACCTTCAAGATTTCTTTGATTTTTAGGATACTATTATTATTATTATTTCTGCCACTGAACTGATTCATTAAAAAAGAGGGTAGCCTTGAGACAAATGGAAACTCAAAGTGAAAATTACAGTCCAGTCCAGGGCCTAAAACAAAGCTTCTTCTTGGCTGATGATCCAAACGGGTCTAGAAGTGAAAGTGTGAAGGTTCTGGATGTATACACTGAGATTGGCCTAGGAAGCTACTGGGGAAACTTAATTTATCTGTATCAGCATAGAGGGTCATCTTATAGCCAGTATTAAACTGTCTTTTGATCTGGTAAGCTTTGGGGTACACATTTTCAACAAAAACTATCAAATTTTTAAAAATTTAAGTAGGTAAGTTACTAAAGGTAAGATATAAAAAGACTGTTATTCACTTTTCTCTTAATAAAAATAACATATTTCAACAGGACCAAAATGAGTAGAATTATGTAACTATTGTGCTATATTATAAGTAATAGTTACTATCAAAATGAACCTCTTGTTGCTCTGAAAAGCATCTGACCTGAGCTTGAGTAAAACTATTATTTCATAAATTCTCTCTGTAGTAGCCTACATGTCCTGTAGTGGAGGGGTGGTGGGGGTGCATAGGGTATATCAACTAAAGCAAATAAAGTAGATATGACGTTATAGACAGAAACACATAGTTAAAATTTCAGTGAAATCTCTGAGACTATAGCTTTTGCCTTGGCAATTAAAATCTTCAAATTTTAATAAGGCAGTACTTATTTTTATAAACTATTGGAACAAATACCCTTACTATGACATTTTCTCCCCTGTTCAAAACCAGAAAATACTTTACATATGTGTGCATGCATATGTGTTTTTGGTTTATACTTTACTAACTTCAAATTTTGTATTAATTAGGTCATTTTACTCTTTAATGAGATGAGATATTAAACATGTCAGGAAGACATAGTTGAACTAGACAGCAAATAACAGCTATTGGCTTGCTCTTGGTTATGTTTGAGCCTACTTCAGTGTGTTTCCTGTGTGTGTGGGTGTGTGTATGTGTATTCAATTAGCTTTGTTTATTTTTCAAACAACTTAAGATGATCATCTCAATAGACAAAGCTAAAGCATTTGATAAAAAACAGTCAGAAAACTAGGAATAGAAGGAAACTCCCTGGATCTGTTAAAGGACACCTCAAAACAAAACACATCTAACATCGTATTTAATGGTGAAAGATCAAATCCTTTTCCTCTAAGATCAGAAAGAAGAAAAAAAATCAGCTGTAACATGTATTTAACACTGTACTGGAGGCTCTAGGTAGAGCAATTACATGAAAAAAAATGAAAAGGCATAGAATTTGGAAAGAAAATAACAAATGTATCTGAAACAATGTTGTATATAGGAAATCCTTAGGAATCTGCATAAAAAATCTGTTAGAACTAATAAATAAGTTTAGCTATGTAGCAGGACACAAGGTCAATATACAAAAGTGAATTGTATACTACCAATGAACAATTTGAAAATAAAATTAAGAAAAAAATCAATCAACAATAGCATCAAAAGAGTAAAATACTAAAAATAAGCTCATCAAAATAAATGCACAACTTATTCCTTGAAACATATTAAATGTCATTGAAAAAAATCATGGAAGACCTCAATAAATGGAAAGACATCCACTGTTCATGGATTTGAAAACTTAATATTGTTGAGATGGCAATATTCCCCAAATTGATCTACAGATGCAATACAATCCTTATCAAAATCCCAGCTGTCTTTTTATGCAAAAATTGACCAGCTGATCCTAAAATTCATATGGAAATTCTGAAACAATATTGAAAAAAACCACAGAGGACTTGCAATTGTTGATTTCAAAATTTGCTAAAATGCTAGACAATGCAGTACCAACAGAAAGACAAACATATAGATTAATGGAATAAAACTGAGAGCACAGAAATCAACACTTAATTTATGGCCAATTGATTTTTTTTAAAAATTTTTTAAGTGAAAGCAAGTTTATTTAGAGAGATACACACTCCATAGACAGAATGGGGTTCATCGTACTCAGAAGGGAAAGTGACTAAGGAGATATATACTCCATAAGCAGAATGCAGGCCATCTCAAAAGGCGAGAGGTAGATAGACTGAGAGGTGTGGGGTGTTCAGTTTAAAGTTAAAGTAGATACACACTTCACAGACTGTCTCAGGAGGCAAGAAAGAGAGCGACCTACAGTCAACTAATTTTTGAAAAGGGAAGACAATCCAAGATAGTATTTTCAACACAAGCTGCTGGGACTACTGGATATACAAATGCAAAAGAATGAACTTGTACCCCCTCCTCACAGATACATAAAAATTAAATCAAATTGAATCACAGACCTAAATTTAAGAGCTAAAACTATAAAATTCTCAGAAGAACACAACTTTGTGACCCTAGATTAGGCAATGATTAATTAGATGTGACATTAAAAGCACAAGCAACATAAAAGAAAACAAATAAATTGAACTTTGTCAAAATTTAAAAATTTTGTGCTTCAAAGGACATCATAAAGAAACTGAAAAGATAATCCACAGAAATGGAGAAAGTATCTGCAAATCATATGCCTGTTGAGAGACTAGTATCTAGATGGTATAAAGAATTCTTACAAATCAACAATAAAGAGATACATAACCAATTTTTTAAATGAGGACAGGCTTTGAGAAGATATTTCTCCAAAGAAAAAATGGTCAATTAGCACATGAAAGATACATATTATCAGTCATTAGGAAAATAGAAATCGAAAATATGATGAAATACTATTTCCCATCCACTAAGATGGCTAAAATTAAAAATACAGACAATAACAAGCAGAACCCTCCTACATTGCTGGTGGGATTACAAAATGGTGTATCCACTTTGAGAAATAGTTTGGCAGTTCCTCAAAGTATTAAGCACAGAGATACCGTATGACTCCTAAGTATATACCTAAGAGAACTGACAAAAGTATGTCCAAATAAAAAGATGAATGTTCATATCAGCATTATTCACAATAGTCAAAAAGCGGGAATAATCCCAATACCTATCAACAAATGAATGGATAAACTGTGGTATTTATATACAATGGACTATTACTTGGCCATAGAAAGGTACAAAGTATTTTGATGCCTAGTACAACATGGATGAACCTTCAAGAGATTTTACTAAGTGAAAGGAGCCAGACATAAAAGGCTGCACATTATATAATTCCATTTATATGAAATGAACAGAATGGGAAAATAGAAACAGAAAGTAGAAATGTGGTTTACAAGAGCAGGAGAAAGGGAGAGGTGGTAAGAGACCGCTAGTGTGTGTGGGGTTTCTTTCCGACGATAGAAAAAAGTTCGAAAATTTGATAGCCCTGATAGTTGCACCAATCTGTGATTGCAGTAAAACAACACTGAAGTGTACACTTCAAAATGAAGAATTTAATAGCAATTTGAATTATGGCTCAATAAAGCTGTAATTAGAAATAAGTTAAAGCAAGTGGGCCCTTTAAGATAGGTCAGGACCATCATTCAGTAATGACATCAACAAAAACATTATCAAGGACCTATTACAGGAAGAGGCGTAGAGTGGGAAAACGACTCACAGTTTTCATTCCAACAGAAGAAGACAGAAAACAGAGGGAAAAAATCAAATAAACAAGATAACTACAACTTGTAATAAGGGCCATGAAGGAAAATACAGTGATGTGATAGAGAAAATTTTTTGGAGGCCTACATTAAACAAGGTAGTCAGGGAAGGCCTCTATGGGGATTTGATACAAAAAAATTAGACAAAAACAATCACGTAAGAGAGGAGCAGGGGTGCATGTCTGGCTGGCAAACAGAAGTGCAACTAACTGCCCTCAACTAGAAGACAACTTGGCACGTTTGAGAAACTGACAGAAGTTCCGGTGTGTGTAAAACATGACATGTGAGGGTGAAGGTGGCACAAGAAAATGCCGCAGAAATAGACGAGAGCCAGATCAGGCACAACATGGAAGTTACTGTCATGGATTTAGATGTTATCCTTCCTTCAACTGGAAGCCATGGGAAGATTTTAGGCAGAAGAGTGACACAATCTGATTTACACGATCCAATTTCAAAAGCTTGCTTTGTCTGTCATTTAGAGAATTGTCCTGGAAGAGGGCAACAATGAAAATGGAAAGAGTAAGTAAGCGGCTCTAGCTGTTGTCCTGGAGAGATGGGTGGACTGGACCAGGACCAAGAGGGTCTTTTTATGTAACTATCTAGAACTTCAGAGTCTAACCTACTCTGAGTAGAGTGGATACTGTGATGCGTTGCCCAAACTCACTTCTGGGGTGAAGGACTTAATTCCCCAACTCTTGCTTCAGCTGAAGAGAGACTTCATGGAGCAGGCTTCATCCAGTGATCACTGCAAAGGTATAGGGCCCTGGCCTCTGGCCTGAATGAGCCACCCAGGTTCAGATCTCCCCATGTGGTCCATAATGCTTTCACTGAGACTACAACCCTCTCCTCACTTCTGTGTCCTTCCTTGCCCTCCAGAAGCTACTAATCTCAAGTGTTCCCTGGTCATCGTACTCTGATGCACTTCATCTCATTGTCTGCTTCCCAGGAACTCAATCTGACATTGACTAAATAAAACGCAGAATATAGTCCTCAATTTACCTTCTAAAGATGGTCAATCTATAAACACTAATAAAGTTGAAATGATACTATACCATTTTAAAGAATCCTTAACAAGGCAAGTAATACTTTACAAACAAGACTGATATTTTTACCACAGCTCATTCATATTACATGTATCCCAATTCAATCTTTTGTTTGTAAACAGGTTTGAATGTTACGTTAGCAAAAAGGCAATAGTAAAAAATATGATAAATGGCAAAATAAAGTGTACCATTAATCACTCTGAAGAACCCATGAACAAAAGTGTACAAGTTTTCTAAATGTCTTTTATTTCTAGATAAGAAGATAAAGCATTATTTGCAATTGCTGATCAGATTAATCAATATGGACCATTATAACTGAAACATATTATCCTACTCTATACTAATCCAAAGTAAAAATTCAATGGAGTACCATGTTTCTATTAATCCAGAATATTATTTCCCACAATCAGAAAAACATTCTAAATTTGCATTTCCAATTGCTATTCTTCTAAACAAAGATTGCTCTCTATATTTATAGGGATATAATTTGTGAAACAATTTGATGTACATAAAAACAACATATAATCAAATTATGATTATTCAGGATGGTAGAAGAAGTGTTTCACTTAAATCTACTCTCATTTAACTCATCACACACAATCTTCTTGCCTACCAAACAATTTTCCCAGACTGCTTGCTAGTAGCTAAATAATCTCATTTGAATTTTACCTTTTTCTTACTTCATAAAGGTTCTAAAGCATCAGTGAATGGCCAAAGGGCAACAACATGAAGAAATTAAGTCAGAAGTAGCAATGTCCCTACATAATCCTCAAAGTATTCTATATCCTAAATAACTTAAGAGTTTACTGTTGGTTGTGTTGGCAAAAAGTTATTGAAAGGATCTTTTCTCTGTAGTTTCAGCCGAGATCAGAATTTTACTGCCTTTTGCCCAAGACCATTGCAAGGCTTCCAGAGCAAAAAGAATGTACAGTGTGACCCTTAATGTGAGTTTTGAAGGTCAAAATAGACCAAAGAGAGGATTCTGGAGATTTAAAAATCAGTAACAGTTTTTACAGAAATTGGGAAATATGTCTCCATATTTTCACTTTATGTTATAATTTTCCCTCTGTTTTTGAAATAGCCAGGCAATAAGTTATATGTGACTGTCTGTACTTGAAGGTGGAAAATATGACTGGATCACTTCATTTCCAACGTGTCATATGGAGCCTGGAGCATAGCATTCAACAAAAGAAACAAAAAAGGAAGATCCTTTAGCTCTGTGCTTCCACATACACAATTTCCTTGATGAAGAGAGTGTATTTGAAAACCAAGTGTAAAGAAGTTAAGTTAGTAAAAATCAGATGACCATGCAGAATGAAGTGTTTATTTTTCAATCGTCGCAACAGCTTTTGAGATCCCATGTTACTTACGAGGGGAAAGGGAATAAGGTTCAGAGATAAGAAATAATTTACCCAAGATCAGGTAGCTAATAAGTTGCAGACAATCAAATCCCGGCCTTACTAACTCAGTTCTCAGAGTTTTTCTATAGCTGCATTGTCTAATATAGTAGTCATTAGCCATATGTTGTCAAGGAGGACTTGAAATGTGGCAAGTCTGAATTGAGTTGAGCCAAAAGTGTAAAATACACACTGGATTTCAAAGGAGAATGTTAAAGAAAAAGAATGTAAAATGTGTTTTTATTATCAATTACATGTGAATAATTTTTTAATATATTGGTTAAATAAACTATTAAAATTAATTTCACTGTTTTTTTATGTGGTTATTTAAAAATGTTAAAGTACATACATGGTTTGTATTCTATTTCTATCAGCACACTGATTTATAGGAAAATGTAGAACAAGAAGACATATTTCCACTGGGGAATGAGATTGCAAGAAGGGAAGAAGTGATCTTCTAAATTTTAATTTCTCCTTTTACTACTGTATATACTGTTTGAGTTTTTTAGCATGAACATATAAAGAACTATTTACAATACAGCACAGATTCAGTAACAGACATATATAAAATACTCTGATGGCAGTGATCAGCCCTACCCATAATCTCAATGTAGTTTTTATATTTAGGGTGTTAAGCTATGTCTAAAGCAATGAAGAGAATTAAAGGAGAAATAAAGGAAATATGAAAGGCATTCCAGGTAGAGGAAAAGTGTACCCAATAGTAATGGGGGAAGAAATAGGCAGCTGAGTAAAAGGTAGGAGAGAACAAAGGCCAGGGGAAAAAGGGCATAGGTAGGTAGACTAGGGCGAGGAAAACCTGTGAATGGCAGGGAAGGAAACTAATGTTTACTGAGTTCTGTGTATCAGGCTAAGTGCTTTGCCTATATTCTTTAATTTGGCATCATTGTCTAAAGCTGAAAAAACAAAACAAATAAAAAAAAAAAGAAATCTTCCATGACCACACAGTTGGCAACTTATCCGTAGAAACAGGAGGGAGTAATAAGTATGGTTGCTGATATAGGTAATTTGAGAAGGGGTGGTAGGAAAGTTTGGAAGCATCGTATCTTTATTTTTATCTATAAATTAAGTGATGATATTCTGTTAAGCCTAAAGGACTGAAAATGGATAGGGGACTTGAAAATAGTAGAAAAGACTTTGTAGTAGTGTAGAAATGAAAGGAATGGAAGGAGCTAATCAGGAGGAAGTAGTAAAAGGAGTGGTAAGAGGTGCTGAACATCTATTAAATAGTAATAAAACTGGATAAAATTTATTGAGATCTTATTATGTACCAGCTACTGGTTAAGCATTTTATATGCATTTTCTCATTTAATCTTCAAGACATCTAATTAGATGAGTATAATTATTTATCCCTATATTATATATGCAAATTAGAGATGGAGTAACTTGACCTCTCATCACAAAGGCATGATTCAAACCCACTTTTGTTTGTCCCAAGCTACTTAATCAGGTCTCCAAAGTCACTGTAATGTTAACAATCTGAAATTCAACTCTATTACAAGGGAAGAAAGACGCTTATTTTAGAATTGAAGAAATACTGAGAGGCCTAAGGAGCTTGAAGTGACCTACTTAAAGATCTTAAAAAGAGTTAATGCCAATCTCAGGATTAAAATCTGGGTTTTAAAATTTCAGATGTAGATAAACAAACTACGGTATATATATATACACAGACAATGTTACATTATTCAGTGCTAAAAAGAAATGGGCTATCAAACTTTGAAAAGACATATTACTGAGTGAAAGAAAGCCAATCTGAAAAGGTTACATTCTATACGATTCCAACTATGTGACTTTCTGGAAAAGACAAAACTGTGGAAACAATAAAAAGATCAGGGGTTTGGGGTAGAAGGGATAAATAGGCAAAACACGGAGGATTTTTTAGGGTACTGAAACAACTCTGTATGATACCATAATGACAGATGTCATTAAACATTTATTCAAACCAATAATGTACAATACCAAACGTGAACCCCAACATAAACTATGAATTTTGGATGATTATGATGTGTCAACGTAGGTTCATCAATTATAACAAATGTTACAATTTGTTGTAACTCTGGTGGAGGATATAGATAATAGGGGAGGTTGTGCATGTGGAGGGGTAAGGAGTATATGGGAAATCTCTGTACCTTCCTCTCAATTTTGTGGTGAACCTAAAACTGCTCTGAAAAAATGAAGTCTTGATTAAAAAAAAAAAAGAAGAAGAAGACTGAGGGATAATAAAAGGTTACAAATACAATATGAGGAAAAGTTTTTAAAATTTCAGACACAGTGTTAGGATGTATGTATTAAACTGGCTCTTTTAAAAAAAATTATCTGCATGGTTGTAATAGACCTAAAATAGGCAATGGCATCTATGAATCCATGTCTTATAACCTGTAGGATGCACATGTTAGCACAGTGTCTTGCACAAAGAAGGAACTAAAAATATTTCTTAAAGGAAAAGAGAGAGAGAGAGAGAAAGGTGGATGACAGGAAGGAAAGAGGCGAGAGGAAGGAGGAAAGGAAGAGACAGAAACAAAAAGACAGACACAGAGAGAGATGAGAGAACGTAATAGAAAAGAACAAATCTGACTCCGTATTAGATCTGTTCCTATGGCTTTAACCCTGTGCCCTTTTTTCTAGGCTTAATCTTGCTAATTCTGCACCTTTTGTAAAAGACTGTTGCCTATAGCCTGAAATACATAGGAGAGCCTATTCTCAAGGCTCTGATCTTTAAGGATATTAATACTTTTGCATTCATATAAAGATAACAAGTTGCAGAATAGAAAAATAACGTTTGTTTTGTTGGAGGTTTTACAGGGCACCATGATCTGACCCATGTGGACAGCTGCAAGAACAAAGGATTACAAAAAATAGGAAGTCCTACACCAAGAAGCTTGCAACAACCAACTACAGCCTCTAAAAGGAGCCTTAATTCTGACTTGGGAAAGATGGCTCTCCAGGACATTTGTTTGCCATCTTCTCGGTCTGCTGGCTTTCCAAATAAGTCGATATTCTCAATTTATTGGCCTGTCATGCAGCGAGCAGAATGAGTGTGGACTCGGTAACAAGAATAGTTTTCAGCTTTCAGAGAAGATGTTCCATTTCCTAAAAAGTTTGGTTGTGACCAAATTCTTTGAAATTATTTGACTTAGAACTGACAAGGCACTTGAGCCAAAATTTTTTACTTTAGGGTACTATCAAGTATGGTTTCAGATTTTATAACAAGTTAAGTGCCCTATGTCCATACTCTTGCTACTTATGGAATTTTCAGCCATTGTTTAACTACAGAATTTTCCTGCTGGATACAGTAGACGAGTCACTTTATATTCCAATGAAATTTAATATGGTTGTAACCTTTTTAGTGACTCTAGCACTATATTACCAGGTCTATGGTTCCAAAAATGCCTTTAATGAAAATAAATCCCTAGACTGTATACATTCAGCAGGAAACAACTATAATTATTTTGTGAACAAGATAAGGTATAACTAAATAACAACACATCAGTAAAATTATCAATTCAAACTTGCTATGTTTCTTTTCAAATTCCTTCAATTAAGTTATCTATTAATTATGAAGGATATCTCTTAAAAATGGTCAGTATTTGGAAAAAGCATTTTAAGTAGTAAGTTCAAATCATTATCCTAACATAGGGGAAAAAAAGTGATTTATAAAAACAAATTGAAGGGAAAATGTAGATACGTAATCTTTAAGTAATGTAATTTAAATGAAGTCAGAAGAAATGTGGGGTTAAAACATAACATTGCTTCACAGTTCTTTGTCATATGACATCAACTCCAAAACTTCTATTTTGTACTAGCAAACAGAAATGATACGTCTATCAATATTGATATTAGCTAAATTGTTCCACATCTGGATTTTACACAAGTTGTAGGTACTGTGAGATCTATAAATGTCACTTTAGTAAACGAATAGATAAACGTTTAATAAATAATGTATTTGTTTTACAGTGTTTCCTGTCTTCCTATTCACCATATGGAAAACCTCAGACATCTCAGCACAATGTGTTCTCCAATCATAGTTAGTATAGTGGACATGATAGGGAGTTCAGAATAACTTGTGATAAATTGCTCAAGAGGCCAAAGATTATATGTGTGTCAGGATTAAAATTCAGAGACATACAGAAGCAGTTTTAAGAAAAACTAAGTAGTGTTAACAGTTTGATCAGGATTCTTCAGGTAGCACCCTACCAGAAAATCTCCCTTAACAACCTGTTTGCTAGTTCATACTTCTGCTAACTTACCAATCAGTTTATCATTAGAGAATATTACTTGAAGGCATTACTCCCAAAGCTACATGGTGATGCCTACATTTAAGTCAATTGAACGAACATTAATTGAGAGCGGATTTTGTGTGCATGGGACTAACCAGAGGATAAGATTCATAGTCTAAAGCAAAATAAAATTTATTACAATTTTCAGCCTATTAGTTATAAGGCAGGATATGATTTAAGTGACATATCTCCTACACTGCCTTACTTATGACAACCTTTGATTTAAAAAAGTCTTGATCAAAGAGTTGATTATAATGTGATAAATTTATCTTTTACCCCATATTAGGCAACAGCTGTGTTGAATGTACAATCTGTTTTACAAATTCCTGTAATATTCTGTGGTATTTTATATTGGTATGTTTCTGTGTCATTTTCATCTACACTTGTACAACTTTCTTGAAACTTAAGAACAAGATTTTATATTTATTCCATTAATTTTCATCTTGCTATTCTCAAGCCACTCTGCCAAAATCCTTATTGGATCTCAATTCTGACATTCAACACAGTTGCTTCACTTCCTTAGTTTATGTATTTAGCTTAATGTGATAACCACACCAGGTAAGGCCATAGAGCTCTGTGATTCATCATTCAGTCTGTGAATCAATGTGCTCTACACACACTTCTGTTAGCTGCTCCATTTTGAAAGTTTCTACAAAGTTGAGAGGAAGCTGAATTGTTTCTTATTAAATAATAATAAAGGTACTATATATGGTACTGATCAATATTTATCTATCCATTCATTCACTTATATATCTATTTATTATGTTATTTTCATATCATTTCAAAATTAGAAAAGTTACATAATATTTTAAAAGTAGAACCGACCCTAAATATTAAGGGATGCTGTGATGGTTACTTTCGTGTCAACTTTGCTAGGCCACAGTCCTCAGAAATTTGGTCACACACCCATCTAGACCTCACTGGGAGGTAATTTTTAGATGGGATTAACATCTGAGTAAAGCAGATTACCCTCCATATGATGGGCCTCATCCACTCCACTGAAAGCCTTAAGAGAAAAAAAGAGAGAAATCGCCCAAGGAAGAGGGAATTGATTCTGCCTCCAAACTGCCTTTGGACTTAGGCTGCAACACCAACTCTTCCAAGGATCTCCAGTCTACGAGACTGCTCTGCAGATTTCAGGTTTGTCAGCCTCCAATTCCTTAAAATCAATCTCTCTCTCTTGCTGTCTTTCCATAAACACACACCCACACACACACCCACACACACCCCCCATATTGCTTCTGTTTCTCTGGAGAACTCCATTATAGGGACTGAGCATTAATTCCAAGCCATGTGTTGGATGCTCCACAGGGCTTCAGACAAAACAGTCTAGATGATCTCTATGATCACTTTCAATGTTCCTTCATGACTGCTAGTGACCTATTCTTTCCAATCAGTACAGTCTTCGGGTGTCATATAGCTCATTGCTTAGACGGGCCTACAGCTGAGACACAGGTAGCTGGCATATGCAAAAAAAAAAAAAAAAATACTGATCAAAAATTATAATAACCTGAAGGTTAAAGTTGTTATACTATGTTGTAATCTATACACCACTCTTTCACGTACCCATTACATTTGAATTTCCCAAAAACCCCTGCCTTGTATAGCATCTATTTTTATTATAATTTCAAGCAAAGAAACTGATTTAAAAGGTACACTCTTACTTACGGAAAGAATTAGGACTAGACTCCAGAAGTCTTTTTACTTTAGCATCACCTCTTGTTTTATATAAGAAATGAATCCATGGAAATTGGACCATTATGGACTGAACTATGTCTTCCCAAAATTCATATGTTGAAGCCCTAATCGCCAGTGTGATGGTGTTTGAAGGTGGGGCCTTTAGAAGGTAATTAGGTTTAGGTGAGGTCACAAGGGTGGGGCCCTCATGATGGGATCAGTGTCCCTATAAGAAGCTCTCTCTCTCTTACCACCACATGACGACACAGTGAGAAGCAAGCTAGGACGAAAGCTCTCACCAGAACTCAACCAAGCTAGGATCCTGATCTTGGACTTCCAGTTTCCAGAACTGTGAGAAATACATTCCTGCTGTTTAAGCCACGCAGTCCATGGTATTTTGTCATGGCAGCCAGTGCTAACTAATAGACTTACAAATTTTGGGTGTTATTGAATACTACAATCCATTCAAAGACTATATATTAAGAAAACTTATTTTTAAAAACTAGTAAATTATACTAATCAAAGAGAAAAATCACATAAATAAGTGGAACTCAGACTTGAGGTTACATCAGAATCACTCACAAAGTTATTAAAGAATAGATTCCTGGACCCACAGTCAGTGTGTGATTCAACAAGTTTCAGTTGTGGCCCCCAATTCTGCTTTTGTAACAATAGTTTCCAGGTGATACTGATGTTGGATCATGTTTTGTAAATGACTGCTATATACTGACAGGTGGTGTAACTCACAATCTATTAAGGGCACTAAGAGTGCATTTTAAACACACACACACATATACACAGACTACCCAACTGCATTCCTAAGGTTTTAACCATGGGTATCTTGAATGGGGCATGTTTTCAAAAAAGGAAGTTTTAAAAATCCCTCCAGTTTGATTTAATAATTACCAGGTATGAGGAATTAATAAGCTAAAATTACCAAAACAGCAAAAAGCATAAGCTTTTTTCCTTTATCTACAAAAGAAAAAATAGGTTAAGATATTATTTAGTAAAAGATACTTTCAAAATTTTCTTTACATTAAATATAAAATCAAAATGCCAAGTTTTATTTCTAATGTACATTACCTGTCAGAAAATAGTTTGTTATTTTGAACGTATTTGATATGTATCATTAAACTCCTGTGGCCATTACTCATTTACTTAGTAAGCTCCTTCATCCTGGGCAGGATAAATGTAAACTGGTTGAACCCTAGCCAGAGGGAAACCAACAGATACAGCAGTAACACTATCAAAGAAAGCAGAAAATAATTTAAAATTGATCATCTGACAGGGGAAAACAACTCTAGCAGTCAGCTTTAACAGTAACAAGCATCAGAAATGTTGGCTCAATGAAATTAGTGGATGAAAGAATTATTGTTTAAAATATCAAAAATGAGTTATATAGAATGAATAATATGCATAACTTATAAATGATAACTTGATATATATTTTATATAAATATTATAGAGATAAAAAGCTATCAGCAGCAGCAATGAAAAAATACTTGAAACTAATATATTCTGTCTACTGAATGAACCACTAGTAAAGTTAAGCTGGAATGTGGTTCAGAATTGCTTTCAACAGAATGTATAAACATATAAGATAAATATGAAGCAGGATGTTCAATAAAATAAATGTGAATTCAGTTCCTAATTTCCATTTTCTACGAGTGAACTAAGGCAAGACACTTGATTTCTCTTGGTTTCTTTCTTCAACGATAGAAAGTCCCTCAAGAAATCTCTTGCTTGAAAGCAGAAATGAGACACCCAAGATTTCAGGCACTTCTGCTCGTCCTTAGAATACTTCCATGAAAAGTGAGTATCTCGATCTCTACCTCACAGTTTTATTTCTCAGAATGCCTGAGGATAGACTCATAAACCAACTCAGTTTAGAAGAGTTTGATTAATACATTTGCTTCAGATCTTTCTTAAATTCCAAGAAAATGAGTTATGAAATACTTAAGAATTAGCGTATATGAAATCAAATGTATAGAATACTTGGAAAGATAAGGAAATTTTGTGGAAGAATAACAATTCCACTATAATCTCTTATTGTTTATTATGTCCTTGATTGGCACTCATAATAGTATTATAAATGTATTCATTTAACCCCAAAGATTTACTAAAAGGTACAAATACTTGTAGTCTAGCTACAAACAAATGTATCATCATCAAATGTTTACATCTCAAGAGTATATTTTGTATACAGTTAAATTTAGCATATTAGAAAAGTGGGAAATAGCTGAATTTGCCATATATCACCACATCAATTATTTGGGCTTTAATTCAAGAAAAATAGATAAGAAAAGATCATGCGTCATAGAAATCTTTCCTTATTCACAAAATATAAGTTTGAATAAGCACTGTGGTTCTTTTTTTCCTGTGCAGTATAGAGGATTTAGTAGTATTCTCTGTCTTTAATTCACTATAGGTAGGCAGAGTAGGTTTTCCTTATATACAAAGGAAAATGTAAAATTAAAAGATAAAACAAAAAAAATCAATGAAATAACACAAATGTTAAGAAGAAGTAACACTTAAGAGGAAATCAAAGGAAGGGAGAGCAGCTAAAAAGACTGAAAGAAAGATAAAGGGCAAAGGATTTAAAAATTAAACAGAAGAGAAAAGATTAAAGAAGGAAAGGCAAAAAGCAATGCAGCAGGATTTAAGAAACCAGTAAAAAGAAAAGACATGCAGTGATGACAAAGGAATAGCAAGTGCCAAAGAAAAGACACTCGAAGTAATGAAAAGAAGAGAGAAAAAAAGATAGTCAAATTAAAGCAGTTGTAAATTAATTTTAAACACAATATAGGAAAGATACAATGTTAATGGGCTTTCAATTATTGTTTTCTGTTTTTCATCTTCTTGGCTCTGTAATTGATAAAAAGAAAAATTGTTCTCTATGCACTGGAGATTTAGAACAGTATTTCTAAAGTACAGGGACACAGCATGGGTTAGTAAAGCATGCACAGCCACTGGTCGGCTTTGTGGTGCCATGTAAGTAACTTACCTTTTCTGCCCCACACTACATCTCACAATTTTCTAATTTACATATTGAAGTGATTCTCACCTTATTTCTGACGTCCTTAGCTGACTGAATGTTGTGACTTTATATATAATCCATCACTGACACTGATTTGGAAATCATTAACTTACTTTATAGTGAAATAAAACGTATCATAAAGGACAAACTGAATCACAAACAGACTCACCTTTAAATAATCAAACAGTCTTTCTCAGCAACAGTAGCATCATTGAGAGCTTCAAAGATTTGAGGGGGATATTTTTGGTTGTCATAATAATTGAAGGGAACTGCTAGTATTTAATAGGTAGGGGTAAGGGATGCTAGATGTCTTGTAATTTCCTGTGGGATATTCTTTTAGGTAAAAACATATTTGTAATTACTTAAGCCTCTTTAAGATCAGGGACTATTGGTGTTCAATGAATGTTTACTGAATGAATAAACGAAGTCTAAAGCAAATAATACATCATCATGCCAACACAGTCTACAGTTCTCCATTTATGTATGTCTATTTCTATTATACAGTAGAGAATATTTTGACTAAGTGGAAAGTAAAGTATGCTGATGTGATAACTTTAAAATTACACAGCACCTTCTCCGAACTAGAATCCCTCTTCTACCAATGTTAGGGTCAATGCAACATTAAATAGTAATGTAGCAGTAACTACTAAAATTATAAAACCTTTAAAATGAATTTTACTTGTGTAAACAATGGCAAGTGAAATGCAAATTACTATTGATTGCCATGTGTGCTGCTTTATAAAACAATCTAGATTATTTCCAAAATACAAAAACAAATTAATCTACAGCCACTTTGGAAGAATTTTGTAGTTTACTACAAAGCTCAACATAGGTTTACCACACAACCCAGAAATTATGCTCTAAGTATTCATCCAAATGAGTCGAAAACTTACGTCCACACAAAAGCCTGTACATAAATGTTCACTGCAGCTTTCTTTATAATTGCCAAAACTAGGAAGCAACCAATATGCCCTTCAATAGGTGAATGAATAAATAAGTTGTGAAAAATCCATACAAGGGAATTCTATTCAACAATAAAAGAAATGAGCTATCATATTAAACCATGAAAAGACATGGAAGAACCTTAACAAAGAAGACAGTCTGAAAAATGCTACGTAGTGCATGATTTCAACTACATGACACTCTGGAAAAGGTAAAACTATAGAGACAGTTAAAATATTAGTTATTGCCAGGGGCTGAAGTAGGGGGATGAGGACAGCAATGAATAGGTGGAACCTGGGATATTTTAGGGCAGAGTAATTATTCTCTCTGGAATGGTGGATATATGACATTGTGTATTTATCAAAACCCCCAGAACTGTACAACACAAAAAATAAACCCTAATGCAAACTCTGGAATTGAGTCAATGATGATATACTGATTTCAGTTCATCAATTGTACCAAATGTAGTACCACACTAAGGTAAGATGTGAATAACAGGGGAAACTTCTTTGAGGATGGAGGTAATATGGGAACTCTCTGTATGTACTGCTCATTTTTTCTGTAAACCTAAAAATTCTCTGAAAAATAAAGTCTACTGAAAAAGAAGTTAATGAGTCAGGTTATGTGTTCATAATCCTTCAATGGAAATATGGGCGAACTGACAACATATGCCCTGTAGGCATTTAATTGTTGGGCTGCATTTGTGCTTCTAGTGAAAGCTCAAGTTTTATCCCCATCCTCACCTCACATCAGACTCTAGGGAGGTGAAGAACTAATAGGTATGAGTGAAGTTAAATACTTTTATTAGGCCACAGGGCATGGTTTCTCTCTTGGGATTTCTGGTTTTTTGAGAATACTTTGTTCTCTCCTTCCAAGTGTAACCAGACATCTCGTGTTTTTCTGTCAGAACTGAAATCAGAACGTCCAGTTCAAAACAGAATGGAACACATAAATTTATCCCTTCTCCCTCCATATACCATACAAAAATGACAGCCAAGGACTGTTTAATAAAGGAATAAACCTACAAGGATAGAAAGTTAAGAAAGAAGAATATAGCAATAAAATTTTGGAAGCTGGAAAGCTAACACATGAGTTATACTTGACTAAACAAATCTCAAAAAGCTGAATCCTTGGCTAACACTGGGACAAGCCAAGAAGCTACTTGATTCACACTGCAGAAGCCCAACACGTGGAAGCATGAGGTACCTCTGAAATAAGACTGAAGATATTTAAGAGGAAATCAGATTTTCCCACTTCCCCTCCACTGGTCCATACAACCAGACAACACTCCTTCCTCATACCATACAGAAACTCATTTCACTATCTGACATCAATTTTTCTTTTAATATTGATTGATTTGCTTACTTTCTTACATTTTCTAACATCAAATGCATCTCTTCTACATCTTTTTTGGACGAAGGATAGGAATGGAGAGAGACAGAGACAGAGAAAGGCAAGGAGGAAGGGAAACAAGAAAGATGGGAGGGAGGAGGGAAACCAATAAGACATAAAAATGTGAAGAACTGGGATCAGACATGACTTTGCTGCATTAAAAAAGACCAGGAGAGAACCAGTAGCTGGTCATGGCACTTGTCATTTAAGTAACAGCCCTTGTATTCTCAGGGACTTAAAAGGAATCGGGGAGGTGCATCAAATGAGCACATACGCTTTCTTTCCCCTTCCTGTTACGTCCTAAGTGATCTAAAGCAAAACTTCCTCCATAAATATGCATTTATAAACATATATTCATCTGCATGAAATTCTCTACAAAGAATCAGTACAGTCGAGAAAAGAACAAAACTAAAAGCAATCAATTATGTTAAGCCACAAGTGAAATAAAGAAAAAGAATATCTTTAACCATTATTGGAACCACCTGGCATTTAATGTGCTCTAAAGAATTAAAGGATAAAACATAATATAGTCAAAAGCAGTCATTTTCTCTTCAAGAAGAAAATTACCTATTTTTCTGACCCACAGAAATCCTCTAAATAATGATCGAGGTGTAAACTGTATTTTACTGTTTTCTTCAGTTTTACAGATAACAAGGTCATCTAGGATAAATGATACTAGTTATTTAGACAGTAAGGAAACTATTCTCAGGTTATCACTAACCTAGTTAAAGAAAGTACTGTACACAAACAACTCTACTGAACACCTTTTCCTCAAAAGAGAGGTGTAAAATAGGAGAGGATAGCTTTGTGGGACTTATTTCCACGTATAATATTAAACAGTTACTGTTCAAATCTATACATCACAGAAATGTGTCTTCCATTTTTATGAAGAATCAGCTCAAATGTACTTTCAGTTAGAGAATAATAATAAAAGGCAGTTGACTTACTCTGTAACAGGATCAAAAGTATTTAACTACCATAAGTTTGAGATATCACTTTTCACACAAATGGTAAAACATTTTTTAAAAGTAAGTGTTACATATGACAGAAAAGCAGTTTCAATGGATGCACACATGATTTTGGTATTTGGTAACCAAGCGAATCAATCAGAAGACAAAGTTACCATGAAACACAGTTAATTAGGTACAGGCTTGGGGTCTGGCAGATGGAAGGTGTAACATATGAAAGAGAGTTAAGTACATTTTTTGAATTCTGATTTTCTGGGTGGTTCCCCTTGTCATATAATGAACTATTACATTTCATTTCTGAATAACTGAGGAGATTAAAGCATTCAACTGTAGCTCATGAATTACTCTGAAAGCTATTCAGAATTTAAATGTTATAGCTGGTCTCTCATTGTTCATTATCTGATAAATGAGTTTATGAATAAACAAAAGAATTTATATATCCAAAGAGCAGTCATGCACCCCCAATTCACTCATTCATTCATTCATTCAGTAGATGCTTACTGAGCTACAAAGGACCAGGTCCTATACTAAATGACAGCCTGGAGAAGGCACACATTCCATGCCTCCATGGAATTCACCAAATTGTATGAAATAGACATTAAACAAACGTATTTATTTGCTAACAAAGAATGAAGTGGATGGAATGAGATGTGGAAAAGAATCAGAAAATAGAGGAGTGAGGATTTACTGTAGAAAGAGAGGTAAGCAAAAGCTCCCAGGGAAGGCATCATTTAAACTGAGACCTGAAGGATGGCAGGGAGACAACCAGGCAGGGAGAGGGGCAGTCCAAACAGCAGAAACAGCTGGTGCAAACGCCCTGAGTCAGGGAGGGTTTCAAGAACGATGAGGTAGGAAAGCCAGGCAGGCGCCGTTACACAGGGTCTTTCAAAGCCAAGGTAAGAAGTTTATATTTTATTCCAAGTACACATGAAGGCTTTAACACTGAGGAGTGACATGATCCAATTAACACTTTTAGTACAGCACCATGACTATGCTCTGCAGAAAATAAATTAGATCTCTGGTGGGGATTCTTGGCTGTTTGGGGCACCAGAAGACCTTCTGTCAGTCTCATGAAGCCTACAACTCTGTCCTTGGAATAATACTTATAGACACATACAATAAAATACATACAATTACAAAGAAAATTATACTGAAATTCATTTCTACCAGCAACCCATGGAGGCAAAGAACCCACGGTTAAGAACACCTGCCGGTGAACACAAGTGAAAGTAGCATTTGAAGGCAACTGTGCTGGATATGGAGAGGAGTGGACAACTCCAAGAAAAAGCTGAAAGTTGGGTATTCTTTGCTCATTAGGTAGGTCCAAATTTTTGAGCATGGATAAAATGTGTGTGTTTTCTTTTTAATCAAACGCCTCTGAACTATGTATTTGTTTAAAGAGAGACATATTTTCTCTCATATAGAACCAAAAGGCTTATATTAGAGAATTTTTCTAATAGAAGTTGTTCTGAGGGCAATCCTTCACTCTGCAAGCACTGATTGATTATAATGGTAAACACTAATAACAAGAGTTATTTAGTGAGGACTTCCTATGCTCCAGATTCTAAGCAAAGTGCTTTATTTATATTGCAACGTCTGGTTTAATTCCCATAACACCCCCTTTGAGATAGGCTTTATACGTATCCCCTTTTCACAAGTGAAAAAATTAAAGCTCAGAGACATGAAGTAACTTGCCCAATGCCACACAGCTGGTAACTAACTGTCAGTACTCAGAATGGAGGCTGGACTAAATACAGAGTCAGGCGTTATTGAGCATCCACCAAGTGCTCCGTATTAGGCTGGCAATAACTGAAACCCAAAAATGTATAAGCCAGGACCCAGATCTTAAAGCACCAACAAAAGAATTTAAAAGGATAGCAAACACACGTATACCTTTAGTGGAGTATGTGAGATCATAAAAATACATACTTAACGTTAGTATTGTTAGCACGAAGTTTGCAGCAAAAGGAGAGCACTGAATTTTGTGGGCAATGTTTCTGGGCAAGTACAAGACTTGAACTATTTCTTGAAAAAGTAGGTAAGCTTCAGATAAGCTTAAAGGAGGAGGAAGCAATTTTGGTAGTGAAAGCAATGAATCATATAAAGTATTAGGGTACAGTCAAAAGACAGTCTTAATGGCAGAACTTCCAGATTTTTAACCTCTTAGCTGTGACATTTTACAAAGTTACTTAACTCCCTTGATACTCAATATTCTCATTGTCAAAATGTGTTTAACAACATCTACGTATGCAATGACATGAATGCATGTTGCAAACCAAAAAGCAGCTTACCTCAGCAGTTTTATACATACATTAAACAGCGCGGGAATTGCCGAGCTTCATTTTGCTGAAGGGCAGGGACCTTATATGAAGTTTTTTGTTTTGTTTTTTCTTTCTTTTTTCTGATGCAGCCCCAGTGAAGACTGTTGTGATACATTACACGATTCTTTGTCATGTTTCATTTGAAACTTCTTATTTCTACACATCTGTGAAATGCTAAAGGCAAACCTAACCGGAAGCACCCCCTTCCTTCCAGTCACCCTCTTCTTGGAATCCAGTTCCATCAGACCAGCTTCTGAGAGATGATGATAATGGCTAATAATGGCTTAATGTGTTATTCCCTCCATAAAGCATTTATGTTTAATAATAGTCCCCAATGTCCTATAGCTAAAAATTGGAAAATAAAATAATTTCAGGTCTTATGGAAATAATGAGAAGGAAAGCTGAAATTCTGGGACAGAAGGGCCTTTGGGTCTTCTTTAAGTCGTGCTGCTCAGGAGTTGCAGCCTTTTTGAGGAAACTATATTAACCAGTAGTACAATAACCAATATCAAAATCAGAAAGAAGTATCAGTTAAGAGCCTCAAAATTTTGCTGTCAAATAACCAGTTCAGACAAGAGCATTTCAAGACTAAAAAGGAAGGCTTTGATCTTTTAAGATTTCTTAATAAAGAGACCTAAAATTAAAATAGCAATATAGCAACATCTACAAAATCTGAATGGTGGGTACATGGATTCTGCTAAATTGATTTTTGTATGTTTCTGTATGCATTTCTTAACCTGAAAGTAACAAATCTTAAAAAGCAAAAATAAAGACGTTCTTATTACAATGGACACAGAAGTATGTTCAACAGCTAATTCCAATTTTAATATTTCTCTTGTTTTGTACCACATTACTAATCCTCTGGCGATTGAGTATGACAGGTTGGATAAAACACATCTGGATGCAACAAAACACTTTATCTCAAATTCTTACAAATTCAAGACTAGGTCAAGATAAGGCTTTGGAGACTTTTCCTAAAACCAAGAATTATAACAGAGTATCACTAATTAGCAGTTTTTTGTTTTAAACTTAAGAACATAGTCAACAAAACTATGTTGAGAGGATTTGCTAAAACTTGATATAAATATTATAAAGCACACAAGTAATATCATATTAACCAGACATTTTAAGAAACTTACATAATGTTAATTTATATCTATGCTACAGTTTCCAGTTTCCAGAACTTTCAGCTATATTATTTCACCTAACAGTAGAAACCATAACTCGCATATTATGTAGGGAAATGATACACATGTTAATTCAGCACAAGTCTTGACATGCCAGCTGAAAAAGCTGGCCTCTGGCATATTTTCAGTTAAAGAAGGCTTTCTTAAGTAACCTGAGTTAACTTGTTGAAATTGCTTAATATGCTAATTGTATAAATGACAGTTGAATGTATGATGTGAAATGGAATTTATTTATATTTTTCTAGAAAGTTTAAATAACAGTTTAATAGTCAGTAGTTCTTTGCTTCCACATTTGAACATGTAAACCTTAACCTGACAACAAATGATTAAAGAACAAGAGGCAGCAAATGCCTCATAATCAGAATGTCATCTGACTACTGTCCAGATTAAACATCGATGCGAAAGTGTTACGTTTAAAATATACTGAAAAGATAGGAGGCTAATTTCCAAACAACTTTTCAAAAAGGTGCAAGTATTTTTTTTTTAAACAAACACAGCCCAACTGCCTGGACTTTTATGATACAGACCTCTACCACCAACCCCAATTCTGACAATCCCTGCAGGCAACCAACTGCTGTATCTGTGGAATGTGCTCTTTGAACTGTACAAAAGCCTTCAGCCTTTCCTGGATTCTGCAAACAAAAACTGCCAAGTGCAATTATTTCTCTGATTTAACATAATACAAGTGTTACTTCCCCCCACTCCTTAACTTCCCTAGTGCCAGCAAAGGCCTATAATGTCTACATTTATAAACACAGAAAAAGAATCATTTTTCCTAATCAAAATTAAATTTGTTTTAGAAGTATAAGAGTTCAACTGAACATAATATAAAATTCAACAGGCACCATATTCCGTTTCGTGTATATGTTTTAAGAATTCTATTGCTAGCGATGGATTCAAGGCTGGACTGGGATTAGTCTTTCTAATTATAAGACTAGGGTCTTCAGCCTGAGATCACTCTTACAAAAAGAAAAAAAGACAAACACAATAGTTGTTTATATTCAATTCACTTACCAAAAAAACTCATTAAAGCTAGTAATATGTCCTTCCAAATGAGAATATCTCTTGATAGTCAAAAGAAAATGAAAAGTAAAAGGCAAAATAAGTCCTAAGATAGAGCTACATAGATATATGAACATACCTAATAGTCAAATGTTAGAACAGAGCATTCCTCTAGCCTAGATCCAACATAAACTGCTTTTCTCTGAGTATGTCCTTGACATTCTGCACACCTGAGTATTCTGTCTTTCTTAAAAAGATAATGTTAAACCCAGTACTGAAGAGTTAGTTCTATTTTTTATGTACATGAATGCTTCCAACTCTTGCTATGTATAAACTAATCATCTGCATGCAGAAAATATTTGAAGTTTTATAAAATTAGGTTTTGAAGAAAGATGACACCATCCTTTATTTTACACACAAAAAATAATTATCAAATAGAAGCAACCATTATAGGAGATTCTAAGAAAAGAGGTATATTTTTGTTCAAAAGAAGCTAACAATCGAGTTGAGGGGAGCAAGATACAAATGCATAAAGCAATTAAAATACAAAAAAAAAAAACCCCATGATATGTATGTGTCACTTTTAATTAAAAGGAATTTGTTTATTTCATAGCATCTTTAACTGATGTTCAACTTCATAACTTTCTTGAGAACCAGAGGCAACTTAGGGTGTGACAAAAGAAAGCTGAATTTAACTGGCTCAGACACTGAACCATCCTACAGATAAGGATTTCTTTTCTCTTTCTAGCAAATGTTTATTTTGTAAGTCAGTCAAATCACTTCTCATTGATGCCATAAAAGCCTTTTCAGCTAATTAGGTCATATAGTGTTTTATCATTTTTACTAATGCAAATATTTAATAAGTACTTACCAAATACTGACTGTGTCTAGCAAAGGATAGTTAAAGACTGATGCTTCAAAATCAGAAATGTTAAGGTTCAAATTCTGGCTCTGTCACTTAGTAACTGGAGAAGCTACTTCACTTTTCTAAGTCTCAGGTACATTATCTGCAGAATGTACACAAATGACATAGAGGAAGCTGTCATCGACAACCTTGAAGGCTCATAGCCTCCTGGAGGAGCTGTGCTTGAGCTAGGTCTTGAAGGACAGTAGGAGGTTCATCTATCCCAAAGGCAGAGGAGTACTTTTCAAACAAACAGAAAAGAATACACAAAGAGGTGTGGAGTGCAAAATATCTTTGAGGATCCAGTATACAAAGAGAAGTTCTGAAATATTTAAGATTCTAGACGGCTAGGATAGAGGCATGTTACATTTTGAAGCTTGATTGTATATATATTAATTTACTAGGGTAGTGTCTATGAATAAAGAAGATATAATAACCAAGTCTGGTCTCTTAGGATCATCCTGCTCTTTTACCCCATGCATCCATTATCAAGTCCTAGAGAAGGCGAAACATGCACAAAAGCCACGAGGCACAAAGCAACCTGAAGCCACGAAAATTAATGAAATTAGGCCAGAGTAAGGACAGTAAGAAAGAAGAGTTAGAAATATGCTAAGTAGAGAAAGATCACACTAGAATGGCAGGAGTAGTCCAATTTTTGCAGGGACCTATAGATCATCCGGAAGAGTTAGTTTGGATTTTACCCTAAGTTCAAGGGAAAACAAATGCAAAATTATAAGAAGAAAATAAAAATCACCTAATCTTTATTTTTAAAGGTCAGTGCCTAGAGTTAGAACAAATAAAGGGTATAAAGAATTGAATAAAACAGGCAGTCACTGCAGCGCTCCAAGTGAACGTTTTAGACTAGGGCTGTGTCTGTGGGATATGGAGGAAAAAAACACATTTTGATCAAATTTGAGGTTGATTTAATGAAAGCAGGAGAGTGAACATGAAAAGAAAGGAGATGTCCAGGTAAACCAATATTGGTGACAACATTTCTGACACAGGCACCTGGATGTATAATGATGCTTGCTATTCACTAAAACAGAAAATAGCATAAGAAAAGTCCATTTTCTATCATATTTTTATAGGTGGGACACGAGCCGGCAATGAGCTTAATTTTAGATGGATTCCTGTGGGACATTTAAGTAGAGATATCAAGAAGAGAGTTGTAAATGCAGATCTCAAACTCAGAGGAGAAATATGAGTTAAAGATACAAAGGTGGGAGCCCCCACACTAAAAGTGGTAATCAAAGCTCTGGAAGTTAAGTGAGCTCATCTGGAATACTGTACATACAGAGTGAGAAGATAAAGACAGAACAGGAAAAGACCCAGACTTATGAGGTGGGCAAAGAAAAGATTCACAAAGGAGACTTAGGAAGAGGAGTGAGAGAGAGCACATGACATGGGAACCTGAGCTGATAAAAGGAGGAAGCAGTCAGTAGTGTTAAATATTTCAGGGAAGGTGAGTTATTGAAACTGTCCTAAGATTTAGCAACAGTAATATCATTGAGGGACTTCTGGTTAAGCACAGCAGTCTAAACAGATGCAGTTATATCCACTCCTTTCCAAAATACTAATACAAAAATATAAGAATCAAAAGTTATGAACCCATGACAGCGATCATAGAAGAGGTGACATCCAATAAGACATGCCAACACATCTTTGTATATATGACACAGTCTAACATAGATCCTCAAAGAAAGTCGTTCAAGGAATCAATCAGTACTTTATTCAACCATCCAATCCCCATCTTGTAGAAAAGGAAACTGGTCCAGGAGTCAAAAAAAAAAAAATGCAGAGGAGAAATTACACAGGAGTTATACCCCAGAAAAAATTCTCAATGGCAATGCCCCTGTCTCCCTCTGAGTGAACTTAAACTAGCAATGTGTACACTTTAAGGTTTTTTAAAATAGGTAAGAAGCTATTGTAGTGCAGCATAATTTTTTGTTTGCTCTTTTTTTAACTAAGAATCTATGCTTGAAGAAAATGAGCTTTATTAATTAAGCCAAAAATAGTTTCTTTGTGTTAAAAAAAAAAAGAGCAAACAAAAAAATTATGCTGCATTACAATATGGATATTGTCATCAGTTTTGAGAATTTTTTTCTGGGGTATAAGTCCATTACATAACAGGATGTTAATTGCTCAGCCATTATAATTCATATTCATTTCATCTCAACATACTCTTCTGAAGGATTGCACTTCAAGGCAGAAGAATAACATTCACCTTGTAATACAGTGTAAAAGAGGCAATGTCCTTTTGCGAGAAAGAACATCAAAATCAAATCAATTCATTCACTAAATTATTTATTACATGAGGACTGTGTACAAGCACTACGCTGGGCATTGGGGACACAGGGTTGAACAAGGCATACACAAGTTTATATGATACTGAATGGAAAGGATCAGAGTGGGAAATAGGATGGTACCCTTATGACACTGATTCTTAAAATCTAGTGGAAAACAAAAATTATTCTTTTCCACATTTGCTTATAAGCATCATACACATTAGCATTCATCTCTGTAATGAAACTACTGAGAAATTACATTTCTTAAATCACCTAGATTCATGATCTGTATAGATTTAAATTCTAATATAAGTAGATTTAAAATAAAAACAAAATCAATCTATTAATAAAAATACTATTTTAAAACTTCACAACAAAGCCAAAACTGTCTTTTGCACAAGCTTTCTAAGAACCAGTTAAGTTTTGAAAAATTAAGAAGCTGGCAACAACTGAGTACTCAGTTAAAATTTACCTGAACAATTTTACTTTGAAAAATTGACAGGATTTTGAGTTGAAATTTGGTTTGTTAATTCAAAACACCCTTAGTGGAGAGAAGACTGTGTTGATATCCGTGATGAAAAAGAGGGAGGGAGAGTGACTGAAGCAGATTCGGTGTAGTAATGTGCATTTCTCATCTGAAGAGAGGAACCAGGGGTTGACTAGATCAAGACTAATTAAGGAGCCTAGGGGGGAAAAGGCAATAAGAGAAATGGAAATTATAAAAAAGTAATGGTAACAAACTAATTAGATTCTTTCTTTTAGACAAATGCTGACCCACCTCACAGATAGTGTCAAATGCAAGAAACTAGAGTAAAGGTCTTGCTTTGGTCATTGTACCAACACTAACTCTGTCTGTTCTTACGTTTAACAGAAAAGATAAATATCTTGGCATTACCTACTAAAAACTATAAAATAAAAATACATGCTATTTTTTATAAACTCAAGGGGAGCTGAGCAAAGCCTATGTTGTCTCCACTTCACCGTTTTGCTTAGGATCAAATCTTCAATAAGAGTGTCACAAATGTGTAAATATATTAATCAAATTATATAAACTTTCCAACCTATCTCAATATATAATGCCCCTGGGTGATCAAAAATCAAGATCAAAATATGCGATGACTCTGTTATGTAGGGAAGAACAGAATTCTAGTAATGAAAGAAATTTCAAACATTGAAAGAAGCTACTGTAAATGGATCATGGAAGGATTCACATAAATTGTAATGGACACTAGAATGACCCTGTACAGCAATATAATGATGAGTAATCCAACAGTTAAAAAAATAATAATGGAGACTTTCTTTAAACTGTATGTCAAGAGCTGGGCAGGATGTTTCATCTCTGCCCACTAAATTTTCCCCAGCTCATCTGGTACTAAGTTTTACATAATGCCAAAGCAACATTTATACTCTGTACTTGATGAGTTTGATTTACAATAAAATGAAAATTATCACTTCATGGTATAACATCATTAGAGAGAAATTTAGCAGTATACTGTAACAATAGAGATTGATGTTCTAAAAGTCAGACATTCTACTGCAAGTTATAACCTTAGAAAACCCTCAAACATGTACACAAAGATAGATTCAGATAGGTTCACTGTAATATTGTGTGGAATTGTCAAAAAGGTAATCAGTCAAATTGTTCATCTACTGGAGAGGGAATTTTAAAACAGCTCAGCTTTATTCAAACCATGGAATGTTACAGAGTAGTTAAAAACTAATTATTACCCACCACAATGGCAAAAATGAAAATAAAAAATCTCAGTGTTGGCAAGATATAAAGCAACTTGAACTCATGCATTGATGGTGGGACAGTAAATTGAGATAAGCACTTTAGAAGACTGCTTGGAAGTGTCTACTAATGTTGACCCTCAGAAAATGACACAGAGAACCTAGGATACAGACACTAAGTTTATACAATGATGTAGGTAACTTATCACACAAAATTTCTACTCTGAGCTATACAGATATGCATAATATGTACAGGACGTGTACCTCACTCTTCAGAGTAGTATTATGCCTAGTAGCCAAAACAAGAAAACAACCCAAATGTCCCAAAATAAAATGGAAATAATAAACAGTAGTATATTCATGTAATGGAATACTAGATAGCACTCAGGAGAGACACTTAACTACACACAATAACATGGAGGAAGTGCAAAAACTTAATATTAAGGAACAGAAGCCGAAAGTTTATATACTAAATGACTCCATTTATATAAAGTTCAAAACACAAAACTAATCTATGTTGTTAGAGGTCAGAATATGGTTTCCCTGATGTGGGGTGGAGAGGAAAAATAACTAAAATGTAGAAAAAGGATGGGCAGACTTCTGAAGTACTGGTAATGTGCTACTCCTAATCTGGGTAATGATTATGCAGATGTGTTTATTCTGTAAAAATTCATCAAGATGTACCACTTATAATTTTTGCAACTTCCAGTATATAACAGCAAAACTCATAAATGTACAATATATACTTTAATAAAAGCTTAAGAAGTAAGATACGATTTCAACATGGATAAATTCCCTAAACATAATTTTTGAAAGAAAAACTTTTTCAGGACAATTTCCTAAGATGCCACTCACATAAATTTTAAAATCACAAAAAAAAATTATCTGTAAATATCTGTAGAGAGAGAAAAACAGACAGGACAAGTGTACACAACTTTTACTGTATTTGTGGTACTGTGATTCTTAAAAGAGAGAGAGGTCAAATTTGAATATGTGAGTACAATTGTGTTAGCTTCTGTATGCTTATAATACTTTAAAGTAAAAATCTTAAAGAAAGATATTTAGTTTTATGGTTTCTAGGATGACAAGAATCCTTAAACTAATTTGTAGTAAAAAACATTCTTAACCAGTTTGCCCAGATCAACAGATTAACAAATGCTTTACATAGCTTAAATTATCTGAGATAGCTGATGAGTGTTTATTTTAGGTAAAAAATTTAGGTCTTAATACATTTAATGCCTTCTGGACAAACCTAAGATATACTCTCTATGTAGAAAAAAAAAGGTACACTTTTATTTGCAAAAAAGAGAATTTGAGCCTCTTATGTTGTACAATAATAAAATCACTAAACATTTAAGAGAGTTCAACAGAAATGACCTCTAGGAGAACATATACCTTCAAAGTAATTCTTTAATACCCAAGGCTCCTGTATGTTGTTGTTCCTCTATGTTGTTCCACAGGACTATATTCAAAATGGAACATTTAAGAAATAATGGTTGCATGGGTAGAATCATCAACTCCACAAAACTAGATCATTGATAAACCCACTGAACAGAGTTATTCATCCCAGGAACACTATCCCTTTTCCCAGGTATTTTGCATCATTAACTTGGAAGTGGATGCAATAGGTAATTAAGTGGTCCTTCAGATGTATTTGGAGGTTACCACCCATTTTGTGTTTAACAAGTTTCTTTGTTACTGTCTTGTCTTAAAATCTGAAGAGGTATAGGGAATACACAAGTTTTACCTAGTTTGCTTTTTTTTTTTTTTTAATAATAATCACTCAAAACCAAGAGGTCAGGCTTTTCGTGATAAAATACTTAGCTAGATGGGTTTTATCTTTAACCATTCTGTTTCTGTGTTACCATCCTCCCTTCAGGGTTCGAGAGCAGCCAATCAATTAAGATCTGCATTCATTCAGCAATCATAAGCCACAAATTCAGGTAATCTATTTAGGTAAGATTTATGGGCTACTTTCTTAAGATATTAACAAATGCTTTTGCTAAAAAGATTTCATCATTGTAAGAGAACATGGATATTACACCTCATTCTGTTGATTTACTATTAAAGGAAAGATTCAAATCAATTATGAAGACAGTTGTACAAAACTGCCCCAAATAACTTGTGCCTTGTTATTTTGTGAAAACTAAATCACAGGAATGTCATCTTTTCAGAAAGATTCAACTCCTACCTTGCATTTTTTGTTTTGTTAAAACTATCATGTCTCTTCTCCAACATTTAATAAATAAATTATCTTGTTTTCCACATTCTTATACACCTTCTCAAATTGACCACTGCACGTTTTTTTGAACCTCAATAAAGACATAGTAATACATAATTCTCTGAAATACATGCTGAAGGGGAAAAAACAACCTTCTATTGCCAGCTGGGAATTTGTAAGAGAAACATAAATATTCTTTAGATCTTCTTTTAAGAATTTATAAACATCCCAGGTAGGTTAATAAAAAGTTATAGAAATACTAGGGCACAAAGAAATAGTAACTTTTTAAATATCTCCATGTGGTGATAGAATCCATGTTTTCTGAATTCCAAAACTATATCCTTTCCAAAAAAATTTTCTGCTTCAGAATTTAACAAATAGAATAAATGACTATGTACTGCACGATACTGGACAGAGACAGAGACAGAGACAGAGATACAAAGATGGATATATATAGAGAGAAAAAGAGAGGAACAAAGATAAATATACATATATGTATATATAAACACATACATACATGCAAACATACACACACTGACATAAACAGAAAGGGCCAGAGAGAGACCACTACCATTAAGTACCTGCTCTGTGTGAGGCAATTTTTATGTTTGATCATTTAATCTTCATAAAACCCTATAAGGAAATTACTGTTATTATTATTATTATTATTTCTTTTTTTTTCTCATGCTAAACTTACCCAAGATCGATATAAAAAATAAATAAATAAATAAGTGGCAGAGTAAACCCAGGTCTGTCAAATGCAAAAATGAACCTCTTTGCTCCACGGTATGCTTAAAATAAGTTTTAGGTCGACTGTAAGTATTGCTTTGTATCACTTTAACATAGGGAAAAATTCATTCTGGCACTATGAAGACACATAGCTGGTTTTTAAAACAAAATCTGATTTTATTCCCAAAATTTCAATATGGCAAAGGAAAAGTTGCTACAAAGATAATTCTTAGTTGAATATGTTCAAAATGCAATTCCCTGGTAATCTGGGTTTTGGCCAAGACAAATCAAAATCATAGATATTTTACAAATGCCAACTTTTCAGAGTAACAACAAAAAAATGCAATAGCAACAGATGCATTCTCCCTAGACATTTGTGTTGAGCCTAGCTATATCCAGAGTCTGAAGGAAAGGGGGATTTTTATATTTCATTTTTATGAATAATAAATTCCTAGTTTCTGTTAATGTCAACCAGTTAAATAAGATTATAGTCACTCCTTGAAAAATTAAACAGTAGAACATACTGAGAAAAAAAGAAGAAAGTAAGGAGGAAAAAGAAGAAGGGAGGAAAAAGAAGAAGGGAGGGAAAAAAAAAGAAAAGCAAGAAAAATTTTAAAGGGACTAGAAAGAAAACTGTATCTGGTTTCTTTTAAAAAACAAATACAGAGTGCATTTGTTTTTTATTTCTTTTACAACATACTAATATTAATTAATCAATTAAAATCCCACTGAAATTAAAAAGCAAGTGTGTCTGAGGAGGATGGACCACTGCATAAAAGGGATTAAAATTTAAGGAAAGAAGCTACAAACAACTCAGTAGAGATCAGTATTTCATTACTATAGAATGGGGTTTGTTTCTATTGTAAAAAAAAAAAAAAAAAACTTTTAAAATTTAGAATTGAAATTTCTATCTTAAGATAAAGACAAGTTCATGCTACAATAAATTGTTATAAAAAGTTACTAAATGTCTGCAAGGCATTAGCACTTTTCCCAAATAAGTTGGATTTATTAGGCATTAGCACTTTTCCCAAGTAACACATGCTGCTTTATAATATCATAAAATACTGATTTTTAAATTCCACCTTTTAAAAAATTTTTGAATATTCAGAATAGATAGATCAAGTATAAAATTATCTCACTTTTTCTCAGAAGTCTACCTAACAGGATCATTGAGTTTTTTTAAATTATTTAAATGATATTAGACATGCAAAAAAAAAAAAGCATCTAAAATAAAGCCTTTAGTTTTCAGAGCAGTTTTAGTTTTGCAGGAAAACTGAACAGAAAGTAGAGTTGCCATAGACATCTTCTCCCTTATCCGCATCACACACAGATTTTCCAGTATTATTAACATTTTGCATTACTGTGGTACGTTTGCTACAACTGATGAACCGTATTAAAATAATGTTATTAACTAACGTCTAGAGTCCTCATTAAGGTTCACTGTTTGTGTTATACAGTTCTACAGCTGTACAGCTGACAAACACATAATGCAATGTATCCACCATTAAAGTGCTGTACAGAATAGTTTCACTACCCTAAAGATCCCCTGTGTTCTGCCTATTCATCCTTCCCTCTCCTCAACCTCTGGCAACCACTGATCTTTTTTACTGGCTCCATAGTTTTGCCTTTTCCAGAATGTCATATAGTTGGAATCCCAGTAGGCAGCCTTTTCAGATGGCTTCATTCACTCGGTGATATTCACTTAAGGTTCCTCTATGTCTTTTTGTGGCTTAACAGGTCATTTCTTTTCATCAAGTGAATAGTAGTCAATTGTACGGCTGTATCACAGTCTGTTTATCCATTTATCTATAGAGGTTCATCCTGGTTGCTTCCAAGTTTTGGCAATCAGGAATAAAGCTTATATAAAACATTCTTGTGTATATTTTTCATGGACGTAAGTTTTCAACTCACTTGGGTAACTACCCAGGAGTACAATTGCTGGATTGTACAGTAAATATCATATGCATGTTTAGCTTTGTAATAAACTTCCAAACCATTTTCCAAAGAGGCTGTATTCATTCTCACCAAAAATGAATCGGGGTCCTTGCTGCTTGCTCCACATCCTTGGCAGCATGTTGGTGCTGTCAGTGTTTTGAATTTTAGCCATTCTAATAGGTGTGTAGTGGTATTTTGTTGTTTTAATTTGCCATTCCCTAATGAAATAAACACCAAGCATCTTTTCATATGCTTATTTGCCATCTGGATACCTTATTTGGTTAGATCCATTTAAAGCTCTTGCCCATTTTTTCATTGGATTGTATATTTTTTATTGATGAGCTCTCTGTATATTTTGGATACAAATCCTTTATCAGATATGTATTTTACAAATACTTCCTTCCAGTCTATGACTTACCTTTTCATTCTCTTAAGAGTGTTTTTCTTAGAAGTTTTTCATTTTAATAAATCCAACTTACCAATCTTTTCCTTAATGGATTGCGCTTTTGGAGTTTCGTCTAAAAAGTCATCTCCAAACCCATATTATTTATATTTTCTCCTGTGTTACCTTCCAGCAGTTTTATATTTTTGCATTTTATACTTATTTCTATGATTCATTTGTAATTCATTTTTGTAAAAGATGTACATTTTGTGTCTACATTTTTTTTGCACAGAATATCCAGTTGTTTCAGTACCGCTTTTTGAAAATACTGTCCTTTTTCAATTGAATTGCCTTCACTCCTTTGTCAAAGATCAGTTGACTATATTTCTGTGGATCTATTTCTAGGTTCTCTATTTGTGTTACAAAGATCTGTCTTTTATTTCATCAATATAATATTGTCTTGATTACTGGAGCTTTAAACAAAGTCTTGAAGTCAGGTAGTGTCAGTCCTTTGACTTTGTTCTTCAATATTCTGTTGTTTATTCTGGGTCTTTTGCCTTTCCATACACACTTAAGAATTAGTTTATCAATATTCACAAAATAACTTGCAGGGATTTGACTGGGATCATGTTGAATCTACAGATCAAGTTAGGAAGACTTGACATCATAACCATACTGAGTATGTCTATCCATGAACCTGGAACATCTCTCCATTTATTTAGATCTTCTTTGATTTTCTTTCATCAAAATTTTGTAGCTTTCCTAATACTTCTGCAGTTTCCTAAGTTCTAATCCTAAAATGTTGTTGCACATATTTTGTTAGATTTATACCTGTGTTTCTTTTATTTTTGGTGTTATTATAATGGAATTGTCTTTTTAATTTCAAAATTGCAGTTGTTCATCATTGGCATACAGGAAAGTAACTGACTTTCATAGATTAATCTTGTTTTCTGCTACCTTGCTATAATTGTTTATTAGTTTCAGGAGCTTTTCTTAGTTGATTCTTTGGGATTTTTCTACATACTATCATGTCATCTGCGAATAGAAAACTATTTCTTCCTTCCCAATCTATGCTTTTTATTTCCCTCTCTTATCTTAGTTACATGACTAGGATTTCCAGTATGATATTGAATGATTAATCATTCAATACAGGATTGTTAAGAGGGGTCATTCTCCCTTGTTCCTGATCTTAGCAGAAAAGCACCTAGTTTCTCATTGATGGTTTCTCATCAAGCAAATACCCATGCAATCACCAGCCTAGTGAATAAACGGAACATTACTGACACACTAGAAGCTCCTGGAAACTCCACCCTAACTTCTACCACCTACCTATAATGTAACTATTATCTTTACCTTTATCGCAATCAGTTCTTGCATCCCTAAACACTAAAGTCTAGTTTTGGAACTTCATAGAAAAAAATCATTAAGTATTAATCTTTTGGACCTAGATTTTTTTTTCAGTCAATGCTATGTTTATGAGATTTGACCATGTTATTGTTGCTGCTATAGTTTATCCAATTTCACTACTATAGAGCAGAAGATCAAAAAATTTTCTGTGAATGACAGTATCTTCCAATTCTTCATCAACCTCGAACCAGTAAATGAGAGTTTACTACTGACCCATCAAATTTAAATAACTTTGTGAAGTTTCATCACACTTTTCAACAATAAAAATTAAAGTTTTTAATGAAAAGGAATTGTTCCATGTCAGTGAAAGCAATACCAATATTTGTAGTCTTTCTCCATGGTGTCTATTCTAGTTCAATGATAGAAAAATTTTGAACTGAACTAAGACCAAAACTGTTTATTTTTATGCATAGTTTCTGCTAAATTCAAGATTCCTAACTCACAATTACACATTGTCAGGAATGGCCACAGTATTTCACAGCTCTATCAGATGTTCCAAACAACAAGATTAAACATGAAACCTAGAAATTATGAAGAATTCTCACGGCAGAGTACTTTGACAATTTTGTAGATGCTATGTCGCTAAGAATATCACTTTTAAAACCTGTAAAAATTCATATTTCAATTTTGGAGATAATTGGGAGAATGTTTGATTTGATTTGACTCAACTCTAAAAATTACTCATTTTCTACTGCATAATTTGGACTTTTTAAAATCAAAATAATATTCTATCACTGAGTTCTTTCACTAAGGAATGAAAAAGGTTATCAATAGCTATGCAAAAGTCAAATTTCTGGCAGTTAAGCCATTACACCACATATCGAGTGCCTTATCGCAAGGATGATGCACTAGGTAACTTTCCAGAGAAAAGTGGTGATGATAAGAAATTTCTTCCCAAATAATTTTCCTAAAACAACATTGCCTTTAGTCATCATTCTTTATACCAATTTCTGAACAGCAACTGAATTTTGTGTTTCTATAAAATCATTCACAGACATCTTTTAAGTTCTTTCTCACAAAATAGGAAATCAGCCTTTTCAGTACACTGTGCTGACAAAATTTATATATTTTTATAGTAGATTATGGATACAAATTAAGCCCCAATTCATTTTCACTGCAAAGTGAAAAAAGAACTTAATTTCTCTCTTACTGGAAGGTGGATTTAAATAGCTATATTAAGATAGTCTTATTCTCAGATATAAAGAAAGAAAAAGAAAGAACCAAAGTTTAGAGCATAAAGGGATTATGATGGCACAACTGCATATAACAAATCAAAGGAAGTTACCTTTTCATCAGAATACCCTCAAAATTCTTGACAGTTTTCCGCCCGAAGGTAAAATTAAAACTAATCCATTTTGCATTAAATGTTATTATTATAAAGCATCACCTTTGCTATTAGTTAGAAACTGTTAAATAGAAATTTAAGTTAGCAATCAAAACATCTGTGTATTTTGCAAAGAAAAAAAAATCCAAAGAATATCGTCATCACATATTTTTCTACTAACACTTGAATAGCCACAAAAACTGAGAGATGGAAAATACAGAGTACAGATGACTTACATTTGGAAGGTTAGACTTTAATTCTCTCTCCCAGGATTGAGGAGTTTTATTCTTTGTGCTTACAATGCTCCTTTCTCCAGGGTATTCTTCTACTTCCAGAATAGATCAGGATAAAGCTTCAACAGACTTCTATTATTTGTTTGATCTAGGGGGAAATTATACTTTTAATCAATTATTACAAAATTCATCGAATTTTTTTTCTTACTGTGCTGGGGTTGGGGGCTTCTCATTATTTTCTGTTGGATCTGAGGTGAACAGAGAAAATAGGAATTACCATTGTTGAATATTATAATAAATAAGTCAAGCAGTTTAAATTTACACCACTAAAAGAAACCCACATCTATCTTCTTTTTCATTTTTATGGCTAAGCAGCATAGCAAGAGAAAATTAATATTCAAAATCCAAATGACTACAAAAGCCTACTCAAATGTATTTTTAAAAGACTTTAACATAATTTTGCAAATCCAAGAGTTTGAATGGATTGGCAGAGACGATTAGGTATCAAATATTTTTACTCATTCATTTTAATGTCTTAGGGCTAATGAATTACAGGATGATTAGAAAAGTGTAAGCGAAAAATCCATTTTAAAAATTTTTAATGGAATAATAAAAAAAGATGATTTCAAGAGCATGAGATAGACCAGAAACAGAGAGCAAAGGGTCCATAGGCAGGGCAAGAAATCTGGAGTAAGAATTTTAAAGATAGTACAAAGGTTGTGAACTGCTATTCAAACAGAGCATGTTGGTCAAATTAAAGTATGTAACATGAGTACATTTTAAATCTGTTTTCACTAATTCTCTAACAAATCTATGAGATGTAAAAATGCAACATGTCCTACCTTCACAATGACACAGAAACGTAATGTATGACTACCTGACCTTTGGTGATGTGAACATTCATAATTTTAAGAGAATTAATTGTATTCTACAAATTTTATCAAATTGTAGTTTTCTAATAATGGATATTTTCTGCCTCATTAAAACAAAATATTAAGATAAATGTCTTCCACTTGTGCCATACCCTGGCACACACTCTCTTGCCTTATCTTAAAGTCATTCATACTGCTTTCCATTAAATAAAAATTAGAATGTAGGGGGTACATTTAAGGAAAATCAGAAATAAAATACAGATGTTTGGGGGAAAGGCGTCTGCTAGCACTTTAAAGACAATTTTTGCACAGAAATTTAAGATACTAATGATTACTATTACAAAAAATAAATAAACTAGGGTAAGAATATAGTAAACAAATGAAGCCAATCAGTATCTTTATCAGAATAGCGAAATACAAAAGCCAAAATAAATATGGGCAGAAGAATGCCTCTTTAAGCCATCAATCTGATCACAAATTGATACTCATGTGATACCCTTGTTTTTAAACCATTGTAAGGGGTATTTGCAATCATTTACCTAGCATTATTTCAAGGTGAAACAAATACACAATTATTTCAAGGTGAAACGAATACACATATTTTTCAAAAACTAAAGCTACTGAAGGAGAAAACTCACTCACGACCAGATTTTAGGATTACAGAAATCTGACGTGTTTTCTTTTAGAAAGATTCAACTAATCTTGATCTAACTTAACAGTCTTCCTACTAAAACTTATCAACATGCACTTTCTGTATGAGTATTTCCATATGGCTTTACAAATACAAGTAGTTCTACTTTAGTTTCTAGAACACAGAAATGGTTTTGCTGTATTTTGGATCAGTGCAGATCAATGTACATTCCTTTAGGGAAGCCTTTTGAACTGACAAAGGGTGAATGATTGACATCAGCAACAAATACTTTTTGTTGTCCTGGACTGGCATGTCATTTAGAGCAATACCTATGCTAATTAATGCCGTGCATATCTACCAGATGTGTCAGAGAAATATGCCAGACCCTTCACAGCATATATTTTGAGTGCGGCTAAAATTACATTATAGATATGGAAATGCACCCCTTTGTGATAAAGAACTGATCTCTCTCTCTTGCTATATATATATACACACACACACACACACACACACACACATATATATATACATACACATATACACACACACACATATATACATATAAAACACAGACATATATACACACATATGAATATACTTTCTATGATAGTGAACCCACTTATATGTATAATTAGCTATACCTTGTCGATTCCTTTAGTGAAACTTGACAAAAAGAAACTACATTGCAATGTTCAAATACACTATAATCTTAACCCTAAAAAATACAGAACATATTGTCCTAAAATACTAGGCGAGGTTTTCACAAAGTACAATGTCATCGTGACACTCTACCACATTACATTGAAGTTTTATTCCCAGATTCTCTCAACTACACTGACTACACTGGTGGACTGTTAACAATGGGAACTATGCATTAATCATCTTCATCTCCCGATTCCTTAGGACAGAATTGGGTATATAGTAGGAATTAGGTTTAGTTTTGTTTTGTTTTTTAATAAAGAGCTAGGGGTGAGTAACATCATCAAAATTACGTAGAACATTTCTGTTAAGTGAATTCAGTGTACACAAAGAATTAACTATTAATGTTGGCAACTGGAACTCTTAGTCATTAAATCAGATAAATTGATAAAGAACTTGTCTCTAGCACAGAGAGAGCACTCAAAAAACGTGAGCTATATAACGACATTCATCGCGGACTGACTGGGACAGATGTGGTTTGTACCTACTACAATTAACAGCCATCCCTTTCCTTCTCTGAAGTGTCTTGAGTTTGGATGACAAATTTACATATTCATCCAAAGTATCATTAATTTATTATTATTAATTTATAATATGATTATTTTATCAAGTTATTGTTTCGCTTTTTCTTATTTTCTATGATGCTGTTACATGACAAAAATATTTTATTAGGATTAGGATGAACAAGATTAAACATTCTTTTAACATGAATACATTCACATAGAAGCTGAAGGGTTTACTATATCCTCACATCTTTGAAGCTAAATGTTTAATCATCAGTATAGGAATCACTTCCTAGCTGACCAATCCAAATGCAACTTCTGAATTCTTGGTTTACTTAAATTCTCTAATTCATCTAGCTTATTTTTCATTCCTTCTTTCTTAAAACTCTACCTTTGGCCTGCATGACACCCTTCTTTCTTGATTCCTGTCCCTCTCGGACCCCCTTTTTTCAGTTTCTACTAGTTCCTATTCTCACATGTATTTCCTCAATGTCAGTTTCACCAAAACTTCATTCTAGTCCTCTTCTTTCCCGAATGTGCACTCTAGTTCTTGCAGGAACTACTTGTTGCAAATGATACTCAAATATACGTCTCGTCCACACCTCTCTCTGGGCCTGCAGGTGTAAAGTTCCTACTGAATATACTGTCTCCTATCTGCGTCCCCTTCCTTCAGTCTTAGCTCCCAGACCAAGGAAGCAGCCAATAGATGAGGAGGGAGTGAAGTTCTGCGAAAATTCACAGGCAACAGAAAAGAAGGAGGGGAATCCAAATTCACTAGAGTGATAGGATACCTGTTCCTGGTATCTCATTTGTAATCCCAGCATGTTTCACTTACAAAAACAAAAATAAAAACTGTTGCATGCAGTGGTTAGGTTTCAAGGCAAATACTACTAGAAAGAATAATATGATAAACATCAAATGCATCATGGGGGTCACAAAATAAAATACCCAAAGATAAAAGTGTAAAGCAGCTCCTAGGTGCAAGATAAAAGAAAGTGTGGGCTACTGTGCTAAAGTCTCTAAAGAAGTGGTTTTAAACCCCCATCAGATTACTGCATATGCTACTCCATTCGCTTTGTAGGAATACAGGCTTGTTCCTGCCAAATGTGGGTGAATTTTTAAGAGAAGTTAGAAAAGCATTGTGTGTGTGTGTGTGTGTGTGTGTGTGTGTGTGTGTGAGAGAGAGAGAGAGAGACAGAGACAGAGACAGAGACAGAGAGACACAGAAGCAGAGAGAAATCTAATTTTTAAAATCTAATAACAAATTTCACATTTAAACAAATAACAATTATCAACAAATAATATTTGCAGGTTCTGTAAGTGACATACACTGCTCCTTTTTTGATCTCAAGGTTAAATTGAAGGGCTAGCCTGTGACCTAAAAGCCACACTTAACATGGTTTCTTAAGGAATGTGTAGCCTGAGTTCTGAACGACCAATTCAAAATCTTTCAGTATACAATCCATTTACATTTCAAAAAATGCTTGCTATTTAATTGTATTGCCTTAAAAATGCAATTTTCCATCTTCTTTTTGGCTCAGCTCTTATCTTCACTTGAATATTCTGGTTCTGACCCTTCTTTAAATTAATTATGGCTTATGTATCTTCAGAATTTTATCTCAAACCTTCTCTTGACCCAAGGAACACTCAAGTTTTCTTAAATATATCCAAAAATACACCAGATGTCTCTATAATGCATCTTAAAAACCATCTCTCTTCCACCTCTGCAATCATAGTCTTTTTCTCATTTCTTCAAGGACATTTTCAAATTCATATCCCTCACATCCATCAAATATCTTCAAGTATCTCCCTCGTTATTAATCTTTGCAGAATACACCAGACCTAACAAAATTTTCCAAAATGATGTTTTTATAATCTATTACACTGGCATAGGAGAAGGGATGAAACACATTAATACCTAAATTCAAAACATCTGACTTCATGTCATGCAAGTATTTCCCTGGTGCCTTTTCCTACTAGTACATCCATTAGTGCTATTTAGCAGAAGCAGGGGCTCCTGAATATCTGCCAAATAAACCAAAACTTATCGGGCGTAAACCCAAGGCCCTTCACATCCACATCAACACTGCCTGTCCTTCGCTTTGTTCCACAAGTCTCCTCCACATTCCAGAATCGAACTGAACATTTCATATTTGTCTTTATCAGCCTTTAAAGTCTCCCTCTGCTCCACCTACAATGTCCCTCTCCTCTCAAATTCCATTTGTTCAAATTGTACCATACCTTTCAATCCTCAATTTAATTACCATCACCTCCATGAGGCACACCCCTATTTTCTTAGCCAGACATAATCGACTCACATAGCATCTTCTCTACAGCTCTCTGTTGAAACCTATTCACCTAAGCTACCATGTAATACATTTGTCGAGATATTTGATTTCTCACATTTAATTTAAAACTATGTGAAACCAGACAGTATGTCTTACTCACCTGTGTCTTTCTTAAACACCTATCTATATTAGGAAGGAAGTACTAAATCATTTGACAAGGAACGGTGAGCAAGGTTTCTACAGGGTAACTCAAAGAAAGTTATGGTAAACCCTTCCTCATCTGTTGTGTTCATCAATTCCTGGAAGTGATTCTCACTATCATTATTTTCAAGTTCTAAAAATAATCCTGTCAAAAATATGTCTCATGGAGGACAACCACATCATGATTTGACTTCCCCCTGCAGAAAACATACTAGACAAACTGTACTAAGTCAAATAAAATATTTGGTTTTAAATACCTACTCTGAAGTTCTGAATCAACATTAGAATTTAGAACTCAAAAACAAAATTATAGATTTTTGTGTGTATGAAAATCAAGTTATATGACAACTTGTTTTAAAAGACACAATGAATCTCTCATAAGGACCATTAATGTAATTCTATGTGTCTTATAGAAAGTAGAATCAGAACTAGCATACTCAACATTCCTGGGGTCACCTAAGGTGTAGGTAACAGAAAGAGAAAAACAAATTAGATTCCAACTTCTCATTGTATTAGCAGCAAATTTTAGAAAATGGAATATTTACACGAGTTATTTTAGAGAGGAGAACTACATACATAACTTTGGGTCAAGCACAGTCCCTAACATAAAGTGAGCTGTCATTGAATAATCAGGATCTTCTAACAGGGAAGATTTTGTGTGCCTCTGGCTCACCACCCCCCGCCCCCCACCAGTTTACAGGAGAGATTCACAGAAAAGTGTAGTTTACCCAAGGTCTCAGGGGTGTAAGTGGCAGAGATGGCACTTGAGCTCAGCATAGCTGTCCTAATTCTGAGGTCTTTCCTTTTGAAACCAATGCAAGCCAAATGCACTCAAAATTTAGTTGATATAAAAATAAACACATATAATATTTAATTTCTCTAATTATATTTGAAAATAACTAATTTCCATCAAATAACATATATAGTCAAAATTAGAAAACACCAATATTTTTGTATGTGTCGCCTCAGAGTGTGCTTATTATACTTTCAATTTCACAATAAACATATTTCACTTATACATGTTTATAACTGCAGAGTCAAATAAGGATATCAGACTTTCAAAACTAATAATCACTCATTCTCAAAAGGGCACAACCAGTATCAGTATCAAGACATTCACATTTGAAGGAGATCTACTCATTTTGTACATAATTTCTGAGTAGCTGATTGTATACTGGCTTATTTATTAAGCGGAAAAAATCTCAGAGCAAACAAGCAAGAGAGGGAGTGAAAAAAAAAAAAACTACCTCATCTATATTGCCCTGACAATTGAGTTTGGACAACAGTATTTTCTAAATGTACCCTATTCAGGGCTGGATATGTAATTACTTTCAGTTCATAGTCTAGACATTAATGCTTTCATAGTATTTAAGACTCCTTGTAACATGCTTGCAGCTTTAAGTAAGCAAGGCTAAATCTTGACCAGATAAATTAGCAAAGAATGCAATAAAAGCTGCAATAAAAGAACTTTATCCTACAAACCTTCAAGTTGCTGCTAAATGAGATTTCTTTGAAATGCAGATCAGTTGAACTAGATTAGTGAATTTTAGCTCCTGTCAACATCATAACAAAATACAAATACAATTGTTCACTGGCCTTATCTCCATGCTTCCATCTGCTGCCTTGTTATTTACTTTCCTTGATTTACTATGCAGATCTAAATAAGGCACATCAAGGAGGGCTTACAACACAATGGCTTCTTAAGCTTTACATCAAGGTATTTGAAACTGAAGCCAGGAAAGGGCTGCCATCAAAGACATATCTCTAATGAACTTCCATATCAGAGAAGGTTTGGTATATTTAATACTGCTGTGAAAAGAAAGAGCTACAAATCAGAATGGCCGATGAAAGGGAATGCCTACAAATCTTGATGAGATTAGCACCTCAGAGAATTAATATCCCAATAAAAATGATGTCTGGTACCTTGAAGAGTTAACTTCCAACCTTTGCAAACATAATGCACTGTGTCAAGAGCAAGGAAATCATTTGACAAGGTTAAAAGGTCAGAGAAGAATTTTTAATTTTTCCCCCAAAGCTAGAAAATAGTATTTTTCACTCCTGCTCATTGTAAATCCATGTCAGAATAAACAAACTTTAACATAATTAACACAATTAACAGACTTATAACATTACTTTCTATGTCATAGGCATTTTTGCACTATTTTTCAGAAAGGAAAATTAGGAACAACTTCACAGTAAAAATAATGTAATCTACAGTGACAGCGTGCAACATTTGTTCATCAATCCTAGTATTTCCTTTTTCTCCCCCACAGCAATCTATGGCAACACAGAGTAAAATCTTCAGTCATTTTGCAAATCCTGAGGTGTCATTTTTATTATATGCCACTAACCTTTTTAAGAGATACAGTCAAGAAAAAAGAATCTCCTTCCAGCCCCTTTTCCTCCCTAATTGTGTTTTCCCACTTTCATGTCTAGTGCGTCAAAGTTGAACAAGACAATAATACACAAACAGCAGCAGAAGTTTCCAGAAAACTCTGCTTGCATTACTATCTGACAATGTCTTTCCCATAAGCAGTAAGGTCTATAAACAAATGATAGTTGTATGGGTTTTTTTTTTTTCCTAAAGAAAGCATTTCAATCATTTATGTCGTTCTATAGCAAGGGAAGATCCCACAAGCAAGCTCCGTTCCGTGGATCAATCAGCTCCAAACCAAAGTAGACATGTTGTTGATTCCAGTGCCTGGAAATCCTGCTGCAGGCTCACCAGATGATGAAAACTGAGGGATGCAGTGGGGGGCCCCACATGGCATTCGGTAGCTTCTGGGCATGTCAAACTTCACAACTACCCTACAGTCAATGACAGCAAACACCTTCCCTGCTCTTGCCTCCAAACATAAACTTGCCTCTCTACCCTCCCTCCGAATTACGGGCAGTCTTCCAGAAACAAAGCCCCAGACAGAAGCAACCTCCCACGAGTACACCACAGAAATCACAGTTGTCTTTTTGCTGGATTTCACTTCATGTAGGCGATGTTCCAGACTTATTTACAACCACAAGAGACCATTACTTCTGCCTGTTTAATGAAATGACAAAACAACAGATTTGCATATGCAAAAGCAGGTGCTATAGCAGGTTTGACTACTCTTGACCCAAAAGCATGTGAAAAGAGGTTTAGCTGGAACAGCTGTCTCAAAGGTATTGGTGCTCTGATGGACAGTCAAAACTCCACTATCTGTAGAAGCCTGTGCTGAAAATGACAATATGAATTAAAAACTGATTGATACACCTTCTCTCATCTTTATCCATATGTTGAAATCCCAAGATATGTATATATTGGGCCATTTTACCTATCAGTCTAGATAAGATAACTAAAATAGAAATGTTGACATGCAAAAGTAATGTGTTCAATTGATCATTTCAGAACAATTCTCTCCACCATGCTGACATACTGTGAGATACCAGGTACTGAATTTTAATCATAGTATTATTTTATAGAGAAAAATTTTCACAGCATTAATAATTCAAATTACTGCAATAATAACCTAAATTACTTTGTTATATTTCTCAACTATTTTCATATCCAAGTTGTAATTTTAGACCTTAAAAAAATAATGCAATTGTATGCATGGGTTTCTTAATCTCTCTTACTTCGAGCTTCAATTTAGGGAGGTACATTTTTCTAAGAATCTGAGATTCCAGTTTTAAGATAAAGGCTACTTTTCCCTCGCACACTAAGGTAAAGAACCCAAGTCTGAACATGACCCCTTACTGAACAGAATGACTTGTTTTTATATTTGCAGAAGGTAGCACCATATGCCCCAAGCTCCAAGTTGGATGCTCTTTCGCCGGTCTAATTTGCTTGTCAAAAGATGTTTCAATCACAAACCTACAATGTCTAGATAAACTTACTATCGTATGAAAAAAACCCCACAAACTGTTTTCCTCACTTTCTTTAGAAATAACAAATTACTCTCAAATAAATGCAAAAAGGTTTGTGAAGTTCAAACAACCTTTGAATTATAAAACCTGGTGTCACACGATTGAAAAAAGAAAATCACACACATGCACATAAGTTTAAATTAAGACCAAAAACCTTGTCCTCTTTTTGATGGAGCAGAAGCTGCATGAAGTACAGTTTTTGAACTGGCTTAAAAAATAAACTACTTTTTTAACAGAAGTTTCATAAAAATCAAGTTTAAATCAAACCACAACTTATTATAAAAATTAATCTTTCATATTCGAGTAAAATATATCCACTTATTTTAAATGTGTTTTGCAATTCCACTGTATACCTTTGAAATTTTGTTTTAGCCTCCAAGAATCCTTAAACTTCGCTACCATATTCTTTCATTTGACTATAATCTTGTTTCTCTATTTTAATAATGGAGAGATGATATCGGAAGAAGGAAAGACTATACCTACAGGCAGTTGGTTTAAATTTTTTCTTCTTTCTTTCCTTTGTCTTGTCTTGTTGCTTAAACACTTAAGAATTAAAATACCATTGAGAGAAAAAAAGAAAGGGTATTCAGTGGCTGTTTCTCATAATTGAGATGAGACAGCATTATGACCCCTTCAAAGCCTTTCCAAATTTTTAAAAACTAAAATTATTTACTCAATTGATTGTAACTGCCTTTTCTGAGCCACAGTAATCCATCATGTGAATAAATATTTAGACAATATTTTAAATGTGTACGATGTACTTGACAGAATGCCACAGTTCCAGGCTGTCAAGTAAATACAATCTGATCAAAAACATTCTGCTTGTACAATAAAAGCCCAGCTAGAAACACAACAGTTCAGCCAAGGAGAGAAAACTGATACCTAGGAAAACCTCAAAAGTGGAAAGTGACCACCAATGACATAAACCATTGCAATTTTAAGAAGTTTTTAAAAGTTATTTTGGTTGAAGCAGACATCTTATAAAGAATGCACAGCTATCTTAGGCAGATATTAACAGAGTTTCTTAAAAATGTAGTATTTGTGAATAAAGATGATATACCTATTTAATAAGCAACACTATGCAGCAGGAAAACAACCAACAGTGTAGCACTATACATACTAACAGGGAACAATTTCCAAGATGCACTGTTAAGTAAAAAAAGCAGGATACATCAGAGTTTATGTGTTTATATCACCATCTGTGAAAAATGGACATATACAGATGCATACATGTTTATATGTGCAATTACTTCTAGAAAAATACCAAGAAATTGGTTATTGTATTTGATTCTTGAAAATGGGAAACGGATACTTAAGGCACTGATTCACAAACTTTTTCATGACTATGTATGTATATGTGTATATATGTATATATCTCTGTCCCAGGCCCTACCCCGCTTTGCTGGGAGCTAAAAGCATGACTATTGCTTCATACCCCTAAAGTAACTGACACATAGCAGGCTACAAGGTACTACGTATTACCTGTTTTCAATACCTAAATTAAAATTGAACAAGTCAAACTGACCATTTAGAGTCTATCAGGGGAGAACAGGAACTTGATACAGCTACTCAATCTTTTGGCAGTGTAAAATTTCTTAAAATTAGCACCTGCTAGAAAATCTAAGAGCACATTAAATAATGCTCAAGTAATCTCTCAAGCTTTGTAATTTAAAAATGCTGCTGATTACAATATTTATAGAGTATACACCAAGAGTCCTCAAACCATGCACTGTTTCATGCACTGTTTCACCATGATGCATTTACTATATCCTAAGCATTTCAAACATTTAAAAGGAAATTATTTTTCTCACTCATGATAAGGGTACTAAAATTAAGTTAAATGTTATCCATTATTCAGTAATATTTTATTTTTAATTTATTTTAAACAAATACTTATATAAAGCAGGTAAGTCAAAAGTCTCAGTTGTTAGATTAAGAAGCTCCAGATGAAGAAAAAAAGAAATAATAAAGATCAGGGAGAAAATAAATAAAATAGAGATTTAGAAAACAATAGAAAAACTCAATGAAACTAAGAGCTGGGTTTCTGAAAGAGAAAACAAAATCAACAAACCTCTGGCTGAGCTCACCAAGAAGAGAAGGGAGAGGACCTAAACAAACAAAATTAGAAATGAGAGAGGAAAAATTACAACTGATACCAAAGAAATACAAAAAACCATAAGAGAATACTATGAACAATACATGCCAACAAACTGGACAACCTAAAAGAAACAGACAAGTTTCTAGGAACACACAGTCCACCAAAACTGAATCAAGAAGAAATAGATAATTTGAACTGAACGATTACTAGAAATGAAGTAGAATCTGTAGTTAAAAAAACTCCCTGTAAACAAAAGTCCAGGGCCAGATGGTTTTGCTACAGAATTCTACCAAACATAAAAAGAAGAATTTATACCAATCCTCAACTTTTTCCAAAAGACTGGAGAGGAGAGAACACTCCCAAACTCATTCTATGAGGCTACCATTACCCTGATACCAAAACCAGACAAAGACACTACCAAAATAGAAAATTATAGGCAAATATCCTTGATGAATATAGATACAAAAATTCTCAACAAAATATTAGCAAACCAAATCCAACAACACATAATAAAGATCATATACTACAATCCAGTCAGATACATCCCAAGGTCACAAGGATGCTTCAGCATACACAAGCCAATGTGATACACCACATTAACAAAAGAAAGGACAAAAAACAGATGATCATCTCAATAAATGAAGAAAAAGCATCTGATAAAATTCAATATCCATTCATGATAAAAAATGCTTACCAAAGTGGGTATAAAGGAAACATATCTCAATATAATAAAAATTATTTATGACAAACCCATAGTCAACATAGTACTCAAAGATGAAAAGTTGAAAGCCTTCCCACCAAAATCTGAAACAAGGATGGCCACTCTCAGCACTTCTATTCAACATAGTTTTGAAAGTTTTAAACATAGCAATCAGACAAGAGAAATAAAAGGAATCCACATTGGAAGGAAGAGGTAAAACTGTCACTAAATGCAGATGACATGATACTACATATAGAAAACCCTAAAGACTCCACACAAAAACTACTAGAGCTGGTAATCAAATTCAGCAAGGTAGCAAGTTACAAGGTTAACACACAGAAATCTGCTGCATTTCTTTACACTAACAATGAAACATGAGAAAAGTTAAAAAAAAATCCCTTTTAAAATTGCATTAAAAAATACTTAGGAATAAACCTGACAAAGAGGTGAAAGACTTATACACTGAGAACTATAAAACATTGATAAAAGAAAGTAAAGATTTTAAAAGGCAGAAAATTTCCTATGCTCTTGGACTGCAAGAAGTAATATTACGAAAATGGCCATACTATCCGAAGCAATCTACAGATTTAATGCAATCCCTATCAAAATACCCAGGACGTTTTTCACAGAAATAGAACAAATAATCCTAAAATGTATATGGAATCACAAAAGACCCAGAACTGCTGAAGCAATGCTGAAGGAAAAACTACCAAACTTCAGACAATACTACAGAGCTACAGTAATCAAAACAGCATGGTACCAGCACAAAAACAGACATATGGATCAATGGAACAGAACAGAGAGCCCAGAAATAAACTACGATCAATTTATCTTAGACAAAGGAGGCAAGAATATACAATGGAGAAAAGACAGACTTCTTGCCAAGCAGTGTTGGGAAAGCTGGACAGCTGCATGTAAATCAATAAAGTTAGAACACTCCCTCACACCATATGCAAGCAACACTGGATAGCTTCTATAGAGTGGTGAGTTTCATTTGCTTTACAGCCAGAGAGTAAGATGAAATAAACCTTGTGCCTGCTAGACTCAGTCAATTTGTCTATGTTCAGAAAACAACACATTCATTTTTGGTGGTGGATCTGAACGAGATACTATGTAACTCTACTGTTTGTTGTTTAATAAATACATGTTAAATTAACATGCATTGATTCCTCTGCTTTACCACCCTGATAGCTAGAAAAATTCTAAATCTCATCTTGTATTTTTTTTTTAACTTAGAAGAGTGCTCTGTTTATAGAGTCAATGAATGTTTACAGAACAGGTGAGTGGATAAATGAATGAGTCACTCTATTCATCAGTACAGGCAATGGTAGATGGAGGAGGGTGTGATGGATGAAGCTTGAAAGGCAAAGAAAGGGGAAGGAATCAGGGATATTGCTTTAGGGCACGTCATTCATCAAAGGAATTTTATTTTCACACCTTTTATAATGAAATTTTGGCAGCATTTTTATAACAGACTTGAACAATATAAAGGTAAGAAATTTCAGGAATGCTAATTGCTAATGTGACAGTATGATATAAATTTGTCATGGCATATAAGGAAAATAATAGTTACTGCCATTGCTGTGTGTGACAGGCAGGAAAAACAATAGACATGTTACTTGGCAACAGGCTGAAATAGCATCATTATCACCAGAGAGTCATGGAATCTCCGAATTGGAAAGGATATTAAAGGTCATCCAGCCCAACAGCAAGCTCGCCAGATGGCCATCTAGCCTCTGCCTAACCATTTCTAATCATCACTGCTTTTCGAGGTAGCCAGTTATATAGCTGAATAACCCTGGTCATTATAAGGCTCCTTAAATCCAAAAAAATCTAGCTATTAAAAACTCCTCCTTGTCCCTGAATGAGTATTCAGAATTTACATAAACATCATCTGCTTCCTAGGTGGAAAAGTAGAGAGGGAATGGCACTGGACATGGTATCTGAGGATTTGGATTTGTGTCACAAATGAGCCACTTGTTAGTTTTTTCTTGGTCAAGTCATTTAACCTCTGAGCTTTATATATATATATACAATAAGGTTGTTATGGGGATCAACAAAGATACTGTACATGATAGGGCTTTGCAAATGATAAAATGCTAAAGGTACTACGTGTCATTCTAACAGCCTTTGTATCTTGATATAGTTTCTGTTTCTCTTCTCTGGGTGCAAGCACAGTTCTCTCTTATAGTGTCATAGGGTTTTGTGCAGAGGGCAGGAGACACACCTAACCTGTCTTGACCAATACACTAATTGAAATCACTCCATTTTTACGAGCAAGGGCAAACTATGAAAGGAAACTAATTGTCAAGAGAATCTAATCATAGTGCTTTATAATATTACTCTGACAAATTATGCCTTTTAAAGTAATACTAGAAAGCATATTTTCAAATGGCAAAAAGATTCTCAATCATTTGGGGAATATTGTGGGACACAGCTTGAATCCTCCATCTAAGTTGAAAGTCGGCTTTTTAAAATAATAATATTTTATATTTTCTTTCAGAATGCTTTGTCCTCAAGGATACCTCAGAGTTACATTTAATTTTATCTTTCATTAACAGCAATACTTGCCAATACTACAGCCTAAAAATGATTTCCTAACCAAAATGGAGAAAGGAAAAGAGGGGCACACCATTTATTGAGACCTGACTATTGGCCAGAAGAGAGTGTCTTGAGTTAAGGTGGGTCTAATATAGCAAATGTGAGCCAATTCCTTTGTAAAGAATTTTTTTTTTTTTTAGTTAACATAAATGATATAATACCATCTACAATTTAAGTTTACTTTTCCAGACTTTTCTACTTAAAATGGACTTTCTGGAAATTATTCTAAGTGTCCCTAGATACTTGAAATTTTATCCATCCCTTCATTTGAAATTCATAGTTTATATCCTTTCTAAGTTCTAATGTTTCTTTGGAATTTATAATAACAGTAAGAAAACAATTATTTATCTATAAGTAATACTGTTTCTGAAATATTTGTGCTTCCTAAGCCTAAAATTGTCAACCAAAAGTAGAAGAAGAATCTGATTTCTTTCATGATTTTATAAAATACTGGTAAATTTCCTAAGTTATTAGCTGGAAAAACTCTAGTTTGAGGTACTCTTTCAGGAAACAAAAGAGCCTCGAGTAAGAGCTCTTACAAGGCTCTATTTCCTCTGTTGTTACATAAGGAGCTTCACTTTTCACTGCTCCCCACAATTAGTGATGGCAAATCACTTAATGGTATTGGTGATTTTCTTCCTCACTTATGCTGCTTCCTGAGAGTTTGCAGGGAGCTTTCTCACATAACCCTGTGAGTTCTTGGGCTTCACTTAGTCTCCTGGTCTTCTACCTCTTGCCAGGGAGGGAAGAACAAATCATCCTATTGGTAAACAGGGGCCTCTTTTTTATTTCTCATTTAATTCAGAACATAGATGGAAAAAAGATGATTTATTGGGCCATATAAGATATTCCCCGCCCAGAATAATGAAATGGTCCGCAGAAGTTTTCAACAGCAAGACTCAAATCTGTGTAAGAAACTGTAATGTTATCTGTCTTCAATATAATCCACTTTTCCAGCATAAATATTTTTGCAAAAAAATCTTACACAACGTGGTGTGGAAACTAAGTACACTGGGGAAAACACACCATTACCAGTCATAGAAAAGAGTGCTAAGGCAAGGGATGTGTCTCAAGCCTGTTACAGGTGTGTCAAGATGCTGATCCCGTCTGCCCTCGGGGTGGGAAAAGGCCCAGGGCAGCCAGAGCCCTCAGGCCAGTCACCACCACCCACAAGTTAACCTGACCTGCTCTCCAAATACCATCACTCTTCCTGTGTGTCAGGCATGAATGAAGTTGCAAGGCACTACCACAGAAGTAGCAGCTGAATAAAGAAGGTTAACCGGGACAGCTTAGGTACCTGCCAGTGGCGTAGCAATCCCTAGTCAGGATGTAATGGGCTGCAGGTATAAAAGGATGGACTACTTTACTGTGCGTTAAACTAGAGAATTTTAACACAGTTCACCAAAAAGAAAATACTCTGGCAATTTTTCTGTGTCCCAAAATAAGTGTCTCCCTAGGCCCTCACTACTCGCCATGTAGAAATCAAGACACTGAATCATGAGGCACCCTAAGGACTCAAGCCAAGGGCAAACAGTTCACCTCAATGGACGGAACAGATTTTTTTTTCTGGGCAGATATTTGACTCCGCCTATTAGCATCACCTCTACTTGAATTTCAAGTATGTAAATATAAAATAATTTTTGTAACGACAATAAAACTAAGCTCATTGTCAGCTGGGCTCTGGAAAACTAAGAACTGTTGGAAACTAACTTTATATTATTTCTACGTGACAGAAGAACGCAGCAGAAGTCTGCAGGACTACATGTTTTGGAGCTCTTCATACATAAAGTTGTCATAGAAGCTGGATTTAATGTTCTTAGGCCTCAGTTACTTTATCTGTTCCTCGAGGATTGCAAAGCCAACAAAATCCAAATGCTGCTGTAAGATAGGATGTGGTGAAAAAAGAAAAGAAACACTTTAAAATACTATAATACAACGGCAATGTTAAATAATGATTATTTTGCCTAAGGTGGTATTGTCAGAGGGTATCGGCTCAGTCACCAAAATACTAGTGAGTTGGGGACTCTAGCAATTTGCAGAACTTTAGTACACCTGACATACAAAAGGACGAAAAGTATCAGGAAAAGGAGCATGACATAATCACGTAGCAGAATTTAAAGGAGTAAACATTCTAGTTTTATTTAATATGTTATATATAAAAATTCTTGTTATGTTTTATAGCCTACATATCTGGGCAGGGCAAAAATATTTTACTAACTTTTACTGTGTAAACATAATCAAATTTTAGGCTATATCATACTACCTTTTATTCAAATCCTGAATTCTGTAAATAAAATGAAGCTAAAAATTGAGACCATAAGGTAATCAATTCAAGCTAGCTTTTTTTTTTTTTTTTTTTTTTTTTGGAGCTTAGAAGAAAAGAGGCAATTTTATTGCTTTGCCCAAAGGGGAGTCACAGCAGGCTAGTGCTTTCAAAACTGTGAACCCACCTTGGGGATGGGGTGAGGTGATTATATAGCCATAGCTCAAACAATGAAGCATTGACAACAATCAACAGAATCATTTTCTCATCAGAAGACTTAGAATGGCATCACGATGCCTCCAGGCAACCAATTCTATAAAGGCTAGCAGTTAGATCTCTTCATTTCCTAAGCACTCAAGGTGTGGTCTTCTTGGTAATTTCTTAAATGGCAAAGTGCAGTTCTCCAATGGGGTAAGCTAGCAATGACATCAGTATTTAGCAGTTCTTCAGAAATTAAAAAAGCACAGAGGAGGAAACAAAAGTTACTGTTCTAGGACACTGAGAGTGGAGGGTAGACGAAAGTATCACGAATGTGGCAGAGTAATACATTGGTTGAGGCACACATTCACAGAAACCTTAATGTCTAGCAGCAATGAGACAATGTCAAAGGCCACATTCTAGCTAAACCCTGATGTTCCAGTTTCTCATGCCACTCCTGGATGGTGTGTCACGGACAGGTGTAGCTTGTTTGGAGTTTTAGATTGAAAAGGAAGAGGGGAAATGTTAGATACATGAAAGACATTTAAGTAGTGCTGTGAGTCACAATTACCTATAAAACATCTTAAATACGTAGAGTGGTATATCTGTTCTCTAACAGATCAGTGATTTAAGGAGAGAATTAGACAAGAATTACTACGTGGGAAATGGCACATCAAATCTATGGGCACTTCCAGCATTTTGTAGATGAAATAACATAGATTTTGCAGGTAGCCAACTTTTTCAAAATCAGAGACAGACTTAAAACATCACAGATTTCTCTTTCATCTAATACATAACACCACTTGGGTCACTGAATCTACTGCTGTACTTATTTTAAAGTTCAAAGCTACTCTCAATTTATATTTACCAACAAGCTATATATTATTAGATCCTCTTTAAATTTCCCTTACATATTTTTCATCTGAGCAAGTAAAAATTTATTTCTCCCTCTTTGAGACTTTACTTTTAGAAAATGAAAGTGTGAAAGAAGCTGGGCAGGAAGTGAATACATGTTCTAAAACCTATACTGCACATAATAACAAAGAAAAAAAATCTACAGCACACCTTCCAGAGCCAACAGCAGTGAAAATAGCATCTTTGGTTTGTTATTCTAGTTCCACTCAGGTTTTCTTTGCCTATTTTTTTTTTAATTTTACCTTTATCTACAAAATAGGCTTTAGTCCTAAACTGGGGAAAAAACGGCACTGAAGATCAGAATCCTGAAGCACAAGATTAAAATGCTTTTGTTTTAAGTTAAATTTCCAGTTGGTCACCAAATTAGCAGCAAGATTAAAAACAATAATATCTGATTGTAGTGAAAGTCAGTAAAATATGTGTTTCTAAAGGGATGAGAAATAACGTTCCCCCTATGTTCTGCTCCATAATTCTACCTTCAGAAATACACACGAATGAAATATTTAAAAATTGGACCAAAATATATGCACAAAAACTCAGTAATAGCTGTAGTTATAATAGTGAAGAACTGAAAGTAATCCAACATTATGGGAAGAATCTGGTAACTGTGGTGTATATTTATATATGGTATGTTATATACAGTCTAATGACCATCATACGGTCATTAAATGACACTTGGAGTTTATTTGATCTCAGAAGTGTTCATGATACGTTAAATTAAAAATAAATATATAGAGAGAGTTATATAGCACAGGAGATAAGACTTCTGGAATGGTGATGGGAGAAAGTAGTGGAAACCTCTCACTAGGAAGAGACATCTATTAAACTGGTCAAAATTAACAAAGACAATTATTAAAAGTCTCTGGAAAATCATCAAAAGATGTGCACCAGCAGAGGAACTTAACAAAGTGTATAAAAACTCAGTAAGAACAGTGAGGAGTCATGGATTTCTGGCACCCGTCCTCCACAGCTCTGCTTTTCAGAGGAGTAGGCAGCCAGTAACACCGTCCATCTCCCCCAGCTTCCAGGTGGACTTAGACATTGGTGAGTATTGGCAATCTCCCTTTCCACAGCTCTGCACTGCAGAAAGCCTGCCCCAAACATGTGGAAGCAGCTGGGTGGTGGTGCCCCCCACACCCCCAACTCCCACTAGGCAGGGAAGATTCTTTGGGAGGGGCAGGAGTAAAGAGTGCAGCCCCCAACCCCACACAGCTCTGCACCACAGGGAAGCAGCTTCTGGGGGCTTAGCAACTGAGAGGTGGCTCCCAAACAGCAGTTAAAAAAAATTCCTCATTTCTCAGGACCTAGATAACAAGCAAATTTCTTGTCAAATGAGTGAAGAAGAAAAGAGGAAAGGGGGAAATGGCAAGAGAAGGGGCTGGACAGAGCGGAAAGGAAAAGGTAACAAAAAATTTTCAAATTTCATACTAAGCATATTTTGCTCCTCAAACATCAGAAGCCATACAAAAGGTCTAGCGAGGGGAATGACATTATTGGATTTATGTATAGAATGATTATTCTCTAAATAGAGGAAAGATTGGTGGAAAAGGTAAGGACAGAGAGCAGGTAAGAAATCTGGAGGGGGGACTGGATTAACAAACTGGAGAAAAGGCAGTGTCTATAAAGAAGAGTAGAGACAAAAGATATTCATCACTTGATCATGTGATTTATTGTCCAAAGGGTTCCCCGCAAAGGGAGAAGGGGGCATTCTTAGTAACTCCGGGACCAGGCATGCACTGGGCTGTCTGAGACACAGTGAGGCACCCGCCATGCCAGGGCTTGGGTAAGAGAAACCTTGGACTGTTTCTTTCTAGAAGCCCTCTTTTGGTGGTCTTTTCTAGCTTCATTTGGCTTCAAATAACACGTACATCTTAACTTACAAATGTTGCTCTACAGCTTACAGCTTTGCTCCAAACTCCAGGTTCCTGCACCCAGTTGTCTACTTAATGCCCATGATGAGACGTCTAACAGATCTCTCAAACATGTCCAAAATTTAACTTCTGATGCTTTCCTACAAAACCTGCTCCCTCTATGGTGTTCCTCAACTCAGAAAGAGGGAATATCATTCTGTCAGTTTTCAAGCAGAATCCTTGAGTCAGCCTAACTCCTCTCTGGTCTTCAAATGCCACATTCAATCTGTCAGAGAAACTTGTTGGCTAAATCCTCAAAATATATCCAGAACTTGATCCCTTCTCTCACCTCCACTACTCCTCCTCCTCCTCTTGTTCAAGCTACCACAATCTCTTGTTTGGATTCCTGAAATAAATTTCTAACTGGTTTCATCCTTCTCCCTTCCCTGCCTTCACCCCTACCTCTCTCCAGGCTATTTTCACACAGCAACCAGAGTGAGTTTGTTGAAAGGCACATCATATTGTGCGACTCACCTATTCAATGGTCCACAGTGGTTCTCAAGGCCCCGCCATGTTCTCCATCCCTCAATCCCCAATTCTATCTCCAACTGTCTTTGCCCTTCTTTGCTTTTTCTGCACGAGCTGCAAGGGCCTGCCTGACGTTTCTCAAACTTTAAGACCACTTGCATTTTGCTTTCTCTCTGCCTTGATATGCCTTCCGCCCTTTCAGATCTGTGTGTAAATGCCAACTTTTCAATGAAATCTTCCTTAACTGTCCTATTTAAAGTTACAAACCCCACCCCATTTCTCTCTCCACACACACACACACACACACACAAATCTTTTTTGTTGTATTCTTCTCTATGGCACTTCCCATCACCTCACATTCCTTATCTTTTACTGATTCATTTTATTGTTGGCTACCCTTCATGAGACACAGTCTACATGAGAGAAGGGGGTTTTGTGCATATGGTTCTGCTGTACCCTCCGTACCTAGAGTGCAGGAGAAGAAACAAGTGAATGAATAATTGAACGAAAGAAGAAGGTTTCAAGGTTGTTTCCAAGCTTCTGGTTTATACAACTGAATAAATGATGATGTCAAGACAAAGACTGAAGAAGAAAAAAATAGGAAAATCAGGATTGTGTATTTTAAAATAAGATAAAACCGTATATAATTGTATAGGAATGTCAACTTCACTGATGTTAATACATTTTAATAGATCATTTTGCAGAAAGTGGGGATAATTTTTGGTCACGGCAAGTTATGATTTAGTATTAGTTTAACGAAGCTAACAAAAATTAAACTATTTCCCTTTCTAGGAAGGCATACGATAAAGCCTAACATCTGCATAGCCATGCTATCCAAGAAAACTGTCAAGCTTTATTTTAGAAAGTATTTATTTTAGAAAGTATGAGCTTATTTTCCACATATAAATCATATAAAATATGTAATACGCCTTGCCACCTAGCCCCATCCTGCAGGTATTAGACAATGCTGCCAGGTGACCCCGGAGACAGTTACAGAAGAGGACAACACCTCTGAGTGAGCATTTCTCTGTTGGAACTCACACGGCTCTGGAGAATTTTCACAATTTCACCCCTCTTTATGAGAACAGATGTTAATTTCGAGAATCTCAAGGTACACCAAGTTTTTAATGTGCCTCTATTTTAAGAGTAAACAGGGGAAAGTCCTCAGTTCCATGATCAGCTTGTCAATTCTTGTTTGAAACTGTAAAATTACCTTTCCTCTTTCCACACCTCTTTTGGTAGCAGACTCTACTGTTGTAGTTGAAATATTCTAGGGGAGTGAATGATTTAAGAAAAATCACTAAAACTGCCCCAATAACCTTTTCCAAAAAGGTTACTTAGATGTTTTTGAAGTAGACGTTGTGTGTGTGTGTCTCTATGAGTTTGCACATGCGTGGGCTTTTTTTGAGGAGGTGGTATTCATTAAGAAGTAAAGTTAAAAGGACTTTCAAATTTTAGATGGTCAAACAAAATCAAGATCTTCCCAATTTTACTCAATATAATGAAGTCTTAATAAAGTGTACTTTGTAGGGTACTGAAGCAAATGGACTCTTCTATACCGATGGGGATAATTACAGTATAAGAGCTTCACAGACTAGAAATTCTAACACAGCCTTTTATCAAAAGCAGTCACTCTACCTCAGCCTGACAGTTAACAACATATGATCTGATAAACAAATACGTTCACACAGAACAAAAGTGCCATTAAAGGCCAAAACTGTCAACACAAATTCCATTCTTACAAGAGAAAAAATACATAAAGTGTTGATCACCTCTGGTTGTCTTAACTAGCATGGAGGTTGTCATGGTAACATTTCTGCGAAGTTCACAGTGATGAAATACAAACACTTCCAGTTTAATTGCTATTAGGTTTAGCATACCAGAGTTTATTTATACTCAGTGTGCATTATGATAAAATGTAGTAGAAATAAAGCTTATAATGATCTAGCATAACAATGCCAACATTTCCTTTTAAAAAATTAAATGAAAATGAAATTCAATGGCAGTTTAAAATTTTTCCCAGAAAAAAATAAATACTCAATTTTCTCAAATACCTACTCTGATGTTTTTGTACTTTTTCCATAGTTGATGATTTATTAAAAATACTTTTGTATTTTTACTTCTACAGCATGTGTTTTACCAAAATACCTCCTTCACACACCAAAAAAAAAACCCACAAAATATGTTTAAAAAAAAAACTCTCAGAATGGCAGACATTTAAATGTTCTAAGTTACTTTTTCATATCAAGGATATGCAATTACTAACATTAAAAAGAGGAATTTTGTTTCATTTTATGGTTATAAAATAGTAGGAATAATTTGCCAAAATTTTCTTTTTCTCAGTTGTTTCCTTAAAAAGAAAAGAAAATCTACAAAAATTCTGAGAAAAAATAACATCATAGGCATGTATACAAAATAACATGTTCATGGACTTCAATTCAATAGATACTTAATTGTGCAGAATTTTTAACAGCAAATCTTTCTGATGTGTTCTAGAGGCAGATTTTTCTAAAAGTTCGAACAAAGTTTTTTGTTTGTTTCCCCCTCAAGAGAAGTATTTAGGTTCCCTTTTACTACATTTTAATGACATGCAAAGAATATGCTTTAAGATTTAAAATAATTTTTAAAGATTTTATTAAATGCCTAATATGTGCCCCACAGTAAGATAATAAGGAGGTAGGATACAAGAGGAGAATAAGATAATTCCTGCCTTGACAAAACTTAAATTCTAGTTAATGACAGAAAAGCAATTACATAACACCACAAAGCAAAATACAGTTAGGGATAAATTATGAAGTTCAGCCTATACGCTAGAGCTAATTAGTAGTAAAAGAGAAATGGACTGGCATAGGTTTCCAAGTTTTCACAGACAAATAAGATCACATGATCTTGCAGTTATTATACACCACCAAATTAAAGGACACTTGCTTGGAATATTCCAAAAACTCACACGAGTGGTAAAATCGCAATCTTACTATAATTTTCTAAGAACACTTTTTAGTCTCAAGTTACATGCCAGTCAAAATAAGGTCTGCCATCTGGCACTGACTCAGGATCGTGCAGTGCCTCACAGACTGCGAATCTGCAGTATCATTTCATTAGCTAATCATCAATGTGTGTGCTTATGGCAAAGATGCACAAACTAGTTGATATCAACTGTGTTGCCAGGTCTCAATAAACTGCAAGCAATACACACAAGATAATAATACTATCCTGGCTCACTAACAATAAAATACAGGGCTTGCAGTTCAAATCTTTGGATTTTAGTCTGGAGTTTTCCACTAAATACCTATGTAAACTCAGACAACTCACTTATTTCTGTAACATTCAAGTAAGAACGTTGCGCAATGTTATTCCTAAGGTAACTTCTTGCTCGATAATTTTAACAGAGTGCTCACTTCCTCCCCACCTTTCTGAAAAGGACAAATGAGAGTGGAAGATGTGATGCCTCTAATATAACCAAGCCAAGAGGGAAAGGTTCTGGCAGCCATAGATCTAAGGTATTTCAGACAAGGGAAGCACAAAGAACAGTGTGTGTGTGTGTGTGTGTGTGTGTGTGTGTGCATTTAATGTCCTAATAAGAAATGGAGAGGATGAAAAGGGACATTAGGTTAAGATGCTACAAAGAAAGAAGACATTTCAGAATACTAGAGAATCTTTACAATATTATGATTCTATATTTGGTTGTCTGAAAATTCTGGATTTCCCCCAGAGGACTTTTAACTGGATTTTCATCATCAGAAAGCATTTAAGGAATGCCTAATTATAAGAAGTGCTACACAAAAAGATGTACATAGTGATGGCCCTTGAGTTCCTGGGCTTTTTAAATCTAGGTCAAACAACACAAAAATGAACATGTTCAGGACCATACAGATAACAGATTAAATATATTTCACCCAGAAATTTTTATTAAATTCAATTTTCAGAGTGTTTTGATCCCAGACTAATGAGAAATCTGAGGGTAAAAAGAAATTTTCAGAACTAAACAAAAAATGAAGTTTTAAAAAGTAAGTTAATAATAGAATATCTATACTGAAAACATGAGAAAGGCTAGGTCTAAAAATCTGGTTCATAGACAAGAGGTGGGCCATTTCAGGCAGAGAAAAGAGCTTTACAAGAGTCTATTTAATAGGAGTTTATATTCAGGTAAGAGTTGAATTCTGAAGTTGAATTCCCTGTTCTTAATGACTACATTTCTTTCATTTCAGGGTAATACGGAGCCAAGATCAACCACAGATGATTATGTTAATTAAAGTAAGAGAAATGCATTGATTAGGAGTTGGAGAAAATCCCCTAGGTTTGGTTCCACATTAAAAGTGAGGTCTTTTCCTAACTCTGATGGTAAAACAGCAGTGATTGTTGAAATACCCTTAAACTTTAAAAGGTATTAAAGAGCAAACAAAGCACAAGGGAGTTTATCACATGCAATTCTCTGATCATCATTCTACCCAATTTAATCATTAACCCAGTGGCCTGTCCCTAATATTCCAACATATGCAAATAGCTGTGTCATGCACCTGTCAATTTTCATTGCTAAAACCAGTTATAAATTTTATACCATTACTACTTTATTACTCATGAAATATTTAACAAGGAATGTGTTCATTTTATTTACCTATTTATTTTTATTTGCCAGTACTGACTAAACATACGCAGCTACTGTGAAACATTGAATAAGGACAACTCTGGAAAAAGTAAGAGGGAAAGGAACAGTAGGGGAAAATCATGATTTAAAATTCTCCTTAAATCACAATGAAATTATAATCACAAATAGTCACATGATAGAACATCTTGGGGTACCACCTCCACTGATCTCTATATAGTGGAAGAAAGCAATAAATGTTTTAGATAAAGATAAAATTCATAAACTTTTTTTGTTTGCATGTTCTACTTTGTTGCAATCATTTCTATCTATTTTATCAATTCAGTGACTTCTTAGTGTCTTTATGTTATCTGGATATTAAAAAATGAAAAGCTCTGATATCATTTACAATTGTTCACTGACAAGTAAAATTAACTGTTGATGAGTTCCATCCTTTTGAATTCTACATCTTTTATGTATCATTATGGGATAGGTCTATCCTACCCAAAATAAATCTTAGGCATTGTAGCAGACCCACTCTAAGACGGTCCCCATCATCTCCACATCCTGGTATTTTTGCTCTTATATAATACTTTCTCCTTGAGTGTGGGAAAGACTGCTGACTTGTTTTTAACTAAGTCGGTCCACCAAAAATGATGGGATAACACTACCATGATTATGCTACATAAGCCTGTAATTTCCATCTTGCTAGCAGACTCTCTCTATTGACCCTCTCTCTTGTTGACTTTGATAAAGCAGGCTTTCATATAGAGATCTACATGGCAGGAAGCTGAGAGCTGCCACCAGTCAACAGCCAGCAAGGAACTGAGGTCCTCAACACAAGGAACTGGATCCTTCAAAAACCATGTGAGATTGGAAGTGGATCCTTTCACAGCTGAACCTTCAGATGACACTTCAGCCCTGACTGACACTGTGACTGCAGCTTGTGAGGGACAATGAAGCAGGGTACCCAGCTAACCATGCCCAGATTCCTGAGCCAAAGAAATTATGAGATAATAAATGTGTTCTCCTAAGCCACTAATCTGCACTAATTCGTTACTCCACAACAAACAACTCACATAGGTGTCAGTAAAAAAGTAAAGAGATTTGGGGAGAGGGAACTGAAAGCATCTAAAACACCTGCTTAAAAGGGTAAGCCAGAAAGTTATTTTGTTTTATCATTTCAAGACGACATGGATAGGAACATTTGACTTATAATGTATTCTTCCATGTAGCTTCCTACTTATCCAGACTAACCCAGGCTAAACCAATTAGTGTTTGAATACTATACAGCTGCCAAGGTGCTAGACTTAGGAACTTTCACTAAAATGTATGTCCCTTCATGACCAAGTTATTCTAAAAATCTATAGTCATTTCACTGTAGCACATGCCCACGTGTTACTACAAGAACTGTACGGGTTATTATACTATTTAATAATGACTGCCAAGAGTTTTAGTTGCTAAATCCAACATCTAAGTCAAAATAACATTGCAACAGAATAAACTAAGGGAGAGATGTTTTATATAAAAGCCTTCTATAGTATCACATTTTGTGAAAACAAAAATATTTAAGAGGAGTGCATGCTAATCTCACTGCAACTATGTATTTGTACACACACATCTGTACAGACCACATTTATATCACATAAATTCGTACTGACAATGTGTGCTACTATATGTTTGAATATTTATATAAATAAAACTATTAGGCATCTATACATTATTCAAAACTCAGGCAAGTGCCATGTCTGTATTTTTTTTCTGAAGCTCAGAACATTCCTATAGGCTGCTGATGATCTATTTAACACTTAATTCATTTGGTTTACATTATACTTACCTATTTATACATGTATCTTTCTGATTATATTTTAAGCTCCTTGAGAGCACTACCATGTCCTCTTCTTCTTTAAATTCCCCAAAGACTTAGTATAGTACCATCCTTGCATGCAGAGGTTTTTAAAAGAATTCATATGAAATTCAAATTAGCTGTTATTTCTTATTATTCTCACTAAAGAAAGGTAACATTCTTCACCAGAACCAAATGCCTTTTGTCTGATATGCACAATTTTCATAGTACATATAAATGAATGTTTTATTGAATAAGGGTAACAGTGTGATAGGCATGTGCACAAGCTGGAATGTTACCTATCTAAGACCAAGAAAGGGAACTCTCTACTGGATAACCTGCTCCAAAATTAAACAGTGATTGGGCTTTAACAGCTCCTACAGCTCAATATTAAAGAAACAAACAACCCAATCAAAAAATGGGTAGAAGAACTAAACAGACATTTCTCCAGTGAAGACATATAGTTGGCAAACAAGCAAATGTAAAGATGCTGAATATCACTAATTATTAGAGAAATGCAAATCAAAACTACGAGGCATCACCTCACACTAGTCGGAATAGCCATCAACAAAAAGTCTACAAATAATAAATGCTAGAGAGGGTACAGAGAAAAGGGAACCCTCCTACACTGTTGGTGAGCATGTAAATTGCTGCAGCCACTAAGGAGAACAGTATGGAGATTCCTTAAAAAACTGAGAAATAGAGTTACTATATGATCGAGCAATCCTAATCCTGGGCATATATTCAGAGAAAACTCTTAATTTGAAAAGATACATGCACCCCAATGTTCACAGCAGCACTATTTACAATAGCCAAGACATGGAAGCAACTTAAATGTCCATCTACAGATGACTGGATAAAGAGGATGTGATGTATGTGTGTATGTATGTATGTGTGTGTGTATGTATGTGTGTGTTATATTTTTATATAACTTATTTATATGTGTGTATATATATAATACATATTTATATATATATACACACATACATACACACACATTACTCAGCCATAAAAAGGAATGAAATAATGTCATTTGCAGCAATATGGATGGACCTAGAGATTATCACACTAAGTGAAGTAAGTAAGACAAAGAAAGACAAAAATCATATGATCTCACTTATACGAGGAATCTAAAAAAAGTGATAGAAATGAACTTACTTACAAAATAGAAACAGACTCACAGACATAGAAAACAAACTTCTGTTTACCAAAGGGGAAAGGAGGAAGCAGGGATAAATTAGGAGTTTGCGACTAACAGATACACACTACTAAACAACAAGGACCTACTGTATAGCATAGGGAACTATATTCTATACCTTGTAATAAACTATAATAGAAAATAATATGAAAAAGAACATATTTATATATATATGAATCACTTTTTTTTTGCTTTTGTTTTACCAGAAACTAACACAACATTGTACATCAACTATATTTCAATTAAAAAAATACAGGGAAAAAAGTGGTTGGGCTTTGTTTCTGTAGGGAGACAGTTAGTGGGGAGGAAGGTTAGGAATTCAGATTCATTGAACACCAGGGATCCAAGCTACAGTGAGGCTTTTACAGTCTACAGCAACATTAGATAACACAGAGGAGATTTCTAGAGAATTAGGCTTCTCAAAGGATTTTCAAGATTTTTGAATTCTCCACAGTCATCATTTATTACTCCCTCTCCTGGAAATTTCCAGGCCTGGAAGTCCAGGGTCCTTTGCTGCCACTATAGGTTCACATTTTAGATCAATATAATACTGATGAGCTGTAAGCCAAGTCCAATAGAGAAGATTCACATTCTAATTAAGCAGGCAATTATTTAGGAAGATGGAATAACATTCTCCAGTCATTAACTTGCTATTGTATTGAGTCTGTATATTGACTAGGAAAAAACATGCATTTCTCACTTTTCAAAATACTGAATGAATTAAAAGATTGTTGACTACATCACTGGGCTATACAATAAAATTCCAATATAAGAGCCATTCATTCACTTGTCCACTCATTTAATCAAATTTTTATTTAGTGCTAGATATAAGGCAATGTGATAGATGCTTTAAAAAAAATTTAAATACTGGATCATGCAGGTTTAGTGCCAGAAACCCACAGTCTGACTCAAGGCTGAGTCTATAAGATTTCATGATTGAAGTCAGCAGTGGCTAAGAGCACAAAATTAGGGATTAGACCTGGATCTGAGCTTTGACTTCACTACTGATGAGTTGTGCATCACAGTTGTGTGAGAGAGTTATTTTAATGTTTATATCCTTGTTTCCTTATCCATAATATATTTGCCTCAAAGAGTTGTGGAGAGGATTAAAGTAATCATGAGTTACAGTAATTATCAACAACATACAAGATAAAGATGACAATATAATGCTGAGAATGATGATGCAGAAGAAGACAGAGAAGGAAAAGAAGAAGAGGACGTAGAAAGGAGGGAGAATGGGGAGAAGAGAAAGAGGAGGAGGAGGAAGAGAGAAAGAAGAAAATGTATCTGCTTTCAAAGCTGCCTTTAACAGGACAAGCAGAGTCTCACCTGACTCTCAACGTACCACTCGGCCTTGGACAAAGAAAGATCAAATAGAGTCCCTGATCAGGAAGATCTCAAGTCTATTGGAAAGCTGATCCATAACAACAGATTGTGTCATGTTACAATATAGATTAAAACAGAGTTCTTTGGGAGCTTAGAAAGGGCAACATACTAGTGCAAGCAAATAACAAATAAATCTCCAGATATTACAAGAAATCCCAGGAACTCTGGGGGTCTACCCTAAAAAATAATTTGGATTTTAAAATTAAATTACAGAATGGTTTTTAACATCATGCTTTGATCCTCATGAGTAGAATAAAAGTCAATTGTTTTTAACAGGCTAGTTATTATATTATCATTTTTCAAATCCAGAGATTGGCATACATAGCATTTAACATGAAAATAACTCCAGGTTTATTAAAACAGTACAATTATATTTGCAGTGAGGGGTAAGGGAGGATAGACTGTGTTATGCAATTCCCAGTATTCTTTTCCTCACAAATCTACCTACTCCCTAGGGCCAAACAATATAACTCCAAATAATCTCTTTGACTGTGGTTAGAAGATATGTTTACACTATGCAAATTTTACAGGCAAACACACACACACACATACACATACACACACACACACGCTGGGATAAAAATGGAAGAGAAGCCCATAAAAGGAAAACCAAGTCAAAAATATTTTGATAAATCAGCTCCTAAGCATGTATGCTCATTTTGTAAATTCTCCCATAACTCCACACAGAAGACCAATTTCATCTTGTCAAAAAATCTTTTAATGTATGTAAACTTCCTAGAAGCATGGGTTCTGTTATAGCTTAACATAATGTCAAAAATCTGTTTAATAAGAAAATGCTGTGTATGGTAGAAAAACTCAAATACTTACTTTACAAGGCTTTTTCAAATGCTGTACAAACATTTACGTACTTAAGAATAAACACAAGACCTTTATCAAACTTTCATATTCCATACTGAATATTCTGTTTGTACACAAAGCTAAGAGAAGTAGCAAAGTTGTCCATCTAACATTTATAGTGCCTAAATGTGTAACACATGACTAGTCACAGAGAGCCAGATCATGTTCAAACAAGTTACTAATACATTAGCAAACATCACACTATAATCAATCTATGATGATAAAAGATCTTCTTCCTAATTAAAATACATTTTATTTAAAAAGTGGTAAGTTTATAGTAGTTGGCTTTTCCACACTGGTACTCTCATTCATTTTTTAAAAATCAACATCTTTCTTGCTATGCAATATATGAAGCTGACCACACAAAAAGTGGCAAAGCCTCAGAAATATCTATTTATTATAAAATTTCCAATAACATATTAATTTCTTATTTTGAATGTAAACTGTACTTTACCTCAGTTCAATACTAATTGTCAGCGTCAAAATAATTCAGAGCAAATAAACTTGTGGGAAAAAATCAAGAAACGTACAGCATTAATCACAGTGTTGTTAATAATATTTACTGGAAAAATCATATACAAATGAGTCATTCTGTATCAAATTTATAACTGAAGAGTACCATACCAGTCCTTAAAAATTATGTGTATTCAAATGTTATGTATAGCATAGCATATAAAAAGTCTTAGATCTACTAAGCTTTCATGCTGATCCATCAGCTTAGAAAATGTTTGTAAAAATTTTTAAAATGCAGTGTAAACATTTCAGCCCTGAACCTTCTTTCTATGCCTTTGAACCTTCTCTTTCATGTGCAATACCTGAAGGCCCACTGAGAATAGCTGCTGAAAGCCCCAAAGATGGGTAAAACAGAATTTCTGACTCAGGAAATAAAGATCAGCTGAATAGGATTCCCATATGGCAATCCAGATCAATGGAAAAGCAAGACCAGAAATTTACAGTATCTATCCTACACAGTACAACATGAAGGTTGTATTTCATTGCTGGTAACGAAACTCCCAGTGGCCAAGAAAAAAAAAAAAAAAAGTAGATACAAAGATTGTAAATCCGGTAATGAGAAACTACACTTTATTTTGACATTTCGCTCTAAGTGGAATTAAAAACCACTACCTTTATCTGGAATCACTGATATGGTAAACAATTTCTGCAACCAAACAACTGCACCCTGCTAAAACAACTAAAGCAGTAATGAGAGATGGGTTCATATTTAGGGAAAATCCTTACAGATTTCCAGCAACTATCATCTTAGATGGTAACAGCTTATGTGCTTTCTGCAAAGAAAAATAATGATTTACTTTGCTTTCAAGTTTTGCGAGGAAAAACTCAGAATAGACCTATTAATAATTTATAAACAAATTATAAAACAAACTAAAACACTTTATTACAATGCTGTCGAGTTCTGATGGACTCAATAACCCATGCAGAACAGGAATTAGCTCTATAAAACCTTTACGGGGTGGCACTCCAGGTAACATTGCAATATTTCCTCTCATAGGCACTATCTCATAAGGTAGTCCTTTCCTACCTTGGACATGTTTTTATTCTCAGCATATCTATAACTGCATAACTTGCATTAGGTCCTATTCTGGTCTATTTGGTCCTATTCTGACTACTGTGGCTACATAAATTCCCTGTTCTACATAAGTATTCTTTAAAACAGCATCCACTATCAAACCTCCCTGAGTCTCCTTAATTCTGCACTAAACAATCCAGTTCTTATCCCAATCTTCTTACAACACCGTTCCCCAATCCTCTGAAACCATGGTTACCTCTAGATAAACCTCAGTTTCAATTAAAACGTGACATTCGAAACTGAACACTACTACAGATACGGTTTATCCATTTCACAACACCCTTGGCATCTCATCTAGCCACCGTGTTTTTGTGAGTTTGCCTTAGATTTTTTACAGTCAAGATCCATATATTCACTGCCCACTAGATATTTTCACTTAGATTTCCTACAGATTCCTTAAACTCAAAATGTCCAAAATTGAATTTATCCTCTCCCTTGCCCTTCACTTTCTGACTCCATCACACTCCAAATACACTTCACCTCCTGACTTTCGCGTATCAGTGTCTAGACCAGAAATGGCTAGAAATCTGCTAGCATCCTAACCTCCTTCACCCTGGTATTTGTCATCCAGTTCCACCAAATCTACAATGCAGTTTGAGAGTCTGAGCTCTAGGCCAAACCACTAGAGTCTAAATTCTTGCTCTGCCCCAACCAGTTGTGTGGCCTTGAACAAGTAACCTAGCCTCTCTGTAGCTCAGTTTCCTCATTTGCAAAATGGAAATAAAAATACTCTCCTCATAAGCTGCTGTAAGGAATTAAATTAACTCACATATGCAGCCTGCTTGAAAGAGCGATCAGCCCACAGCCCATCACAAGTACACAATAAATGTTAGCTGCTACCATAATCATTATCGTCACTGCCTTAGTATCTCTCACATCTGTTTATCATTCTCATCGCTGCTCATTATTTAGTTCAGGTCCCTCATTGTTTTTCACCTGGATTATTGTTGCAGCTTCAAAACTGGTGTCTATGCTTCCCTTCCCTTCTGGCATACTCTTGTTTTCACAATGTTGATCAGGCCATCCCTTAGAGATCAACTTTAATCTGCTCACAATCAGAGGCTCTCAATCTTTTTCTCTTTTCTTTCTTTTTTTTTTTTTTTTTTTGGTGAGTTACTGAATTTGGCCAAGATACTCTGAGACTCTGCTGCCCACCCACCTACTTATCCCATCTTATGACTGCTTACCTTTCAGTCATAACTGATAGATGCCATTATACAGGAATGTTTTCATGGGTTTCTACACATCTGCTTTAGCAGGAATGATACAGATCAAAGGATGGCTGACAAACGAGCATCATCAGCATTGCCGAGAAGCTTGTTAGAACTGTTCACTGTCAGACCCCACACAGACTTACTGGACTAGAATTCCTGGGGGTGGGCCCAGGAATCTCTTTTGTGACAAGCTCTCTGGGTGATTCCTACTCAGGCCAATATTTGAGAAGCTCTCATGAAAATGGCGCCTGACTTACCAACTATAAGTCACACAAGAGCCAAAAATACTATTGATATAAATATGAATGACTAAACACATTAAGTAAAGGATACAACCCTGAAAAACTTATGATGATGAGTCTATATTAATCATTTATAATTCACAAACAAAATAGAATTTTAAAGCCATGACCAATTTAAGACAACTCAGCTGATATACTGGTAACAGAACATTCTGTGAGAAAACATTGGTAATTCCAGCTACCCACTTTTTGGGCATGAGCAGTTGGAGCTCTACAAATTATTTCATTGCACTTATTTCCTATATTTCTGATAAAATATTAGAATCGTCAGTAGACTTTGGTAATGAGCTGAATTTCAGTAAGCTTTAATATCCAACTTAGGTTATTAGTAAGTAGTCCTTAACTGTTCATGGAAGTAAAAACCAATGCAAATTCCTTCCACTCACGAGAATGAAAGAATGGATTTGCATTTGGGGATTAATTTAATTCTAAAATGGACCGTCCCTGCCAATCAGAAGATGGTCAACCGCTTTGAGAATCACTGCTCTAAAGAGCCAGAAAAACCTTCATCTCCAACATTGGTACGTGAATCAAACTGCCTGTAACAATTCAGCGTTTTCAATTCATCTGGGAAGGCTCCCTTCCCTCTCCCCACTCGAGCATTCTGTGGTACTTGTCCCTTCTCTGTCTACCCTAGCATCCTGTGCAAACCTCCGTAACTGTACTTATGGTGCAGTGAAAGGATCTGTTAACTTTCGTGCCTGTCAAGATCTTTTCAAAGCTTGGCTCTGCCTAGGTAAAGAAACGAGTAGTCAAAAAAATTCTAGGCTGATATATAACCAGTCATTTACTATACCTGTCTATTCTTAGCTTCATCACATACTTTTTCTAACTCCAGTCATTTTGAAAACCATTAATTTTCCCATTTTGAAAATCATGCTTTAATGATGACAAATTTCACATAGAATAAGAAATTATGCATAAGGACAGTATGAGTGGCATAAATTCTCTATTAATTCATTCATAATCTGGAATGAGAGCACAGTTTCCATTAAAACTTCACATTCTTTTTTGCCATTCTTATTCATAAATGTTACAAAACATTCAACCACTGTGACACCAAGAAACAGTGAGTGGAAATATGGTAAAAAGGCTTTGGTAGAAGACAACTATACTAGGAATCAAAAGATTCAGGTTTTAATCTCAGCTGGACTAATAAATACTAGTTAAAATAACTTATCAAGACCTCAGATTCTCCTACTCTACAAGTTTAAAATAATTAATGTTTAAGTTTCTTCTCAAGGGAAATAATGAAAGTATGTTATATATATGTTATATACAGGGTGATTCAAAGTAGTCATTTGTTAAACCAAAGTAAAAATTTTCTCTTGAAACTGCAAAATTATTTCCAACTGCCAGGTTTAGAGAGTTATTTAGAAGCGGGCTCTTGCTAAAGCATCTACAATCAACTCTGAGAACATGTCATGTAAAAAAATGGGGGGCGCTGTCCCAGCGCCAACAGGTATTCCCCAAAGGGTAATCTCAGACACAGACATGTGGAAGGCATGGGAGACAAAAGGTCCAAAGCTTCACGAGGTGATTCTCTTGTGTACACCACCCATCTCCAATCTCCGCCTCATAGTCCCCCTCTCATCACTCTTCTTCCACGTGAATCCTTAATCATAATATCCCTATGCATTCAAAAATTTATAATCTCATATACCTTACTATTATTTTTGCTTATTGTATACTGAATTTCTTTATCTAACTTTCAGCTTCTATTCTTTGTGTCACATTTTTGTTCTTTTAATTTGTAACTCTTCCCCCTATTTTCTGGAATTGTAGTTCTAATCTTTTCTTTCCCCCTATTGTTATCATTTGTAGTTACCATTTTAAATGTCTTAAATGTTTTCAAATGTTTAATTCAATTTTTAATTTTAATAATACTATAATTGTCTCTACTTTTTTCCTCCGTTGTCACTTCTGCATTCTATTTATTGTTATTTTTATGATACGTGTTTTTATATGGCCAGCAAAAAGCGAATCCAGAAAAGGGCTATAAGTAGAGAAAGCCATTATAAGCCAGAAAGGATGGGAGTTTTCTTCCTTGCAACTGCTTCTTCTGCCACTCTGATTCCCCAAAAGGTTCCTCAGACCAGTCCTGGAAGGACTTTAGCACCCAGGGGACAAGGCCAACCAATCCCCTCCTGCAGGGCCATAAGGCTCACTGTGCATATGGCATCTGGACTTGCTCCAGTGGTGTCATTTGTTAACTTCTCACATTAGCCAGGTTTTATATGAGCCATTCTGTGCATTTAAAATTTGTAACTCCAAAATACATAACCAATAGACTTTGGGTCAGAATGACCTAAATGACCTTAAAGAAATGCAGAGACATTATAACCAGAGGGATGATATGAAAGTAAGTGTTTTATAAATATCATTCATTCATTCAACAAATACATATTAAGCAACTACCATGTGCCTGTACTCTGGCAGGCACTGACACAGCAGGAAGGAAAAAAAGATAAAACAAGAAAAGCCACATACCAGAAACATGTAAAGTTAATACATATTTCAGAAGACTATTTTGCATGAGCCAAGCAAGAGCTGAGTGTCTTAGACCCTGATAGTGGTTCTGGAAATGGAGAAAGTAGATTGACGGGTGGTATTTAGGGAGTCAAATGGATGCTTCGTAATTATTGATTCAAAAGAAAAAAGCAAAACATTTGTGCAAGTTATGTCCTTGTTTCACACAGGTTTATAAATTTCCAATTGCTTAAAGCAGAGAACTCGATTTCTTTTCTTTATTTCAGTTGTTTCATGATTTCAGTTTTTCTATTTGGTTACTATTCTCAATCTCTGATTCTCTAATACAAGTCAAAAGTTTAGAATGATACAATTTCAATTTTTTCAGGCAATCAGACTCTCAAGTTCACCAACCATCACTATTAGGTTCATTCTGAGAGCAAAACATCACTAACTATAAGGCAACGTTGGGCTAGAAATAACACAATTTAACCTTCTTGAAAGAAAGCAATGTTTTACATTCCAACCAAGAAACTCAAAGAAGAAATGTTATCCAGGAAGAGATGCACAGCACACTGTTGGAAGCATTCATCTGTATCACAAAGGAGAAATTAGGGATTAAAAACATAAATTTGGAGTTGCTATGTCAAAGGATCCAACTAAAGTCCTGGAAATTAATAAAGTCAAATAGGTAACTGTATAAGGGTAAAATTAAAAAGCATACTAAGTATCTTAGTCTCATAATCAAGCTTAGAGTTGTACTTTGATAATGTATCTCTGGGCTTTACAGAAATACACAAAAGAGACCCTTCAGAAAATCTATTGCTGGAATGTAGTCGAGGACATAGCCCCTTCTGTCACTCATTACTCTCATGTAAGGCCTGACATGAGAAATCTCTTTTAGAATTTAGTCCAAAGAATGGCATTCCTTTTCTTGAAGAATGCCATTCTTCTTTCTTTTTCAAAATGGATATTCTATAACTACATTTCACTTTTAACCACGAGGAACCTCAGAAGCAAATTAGGAGCTTAACTATAGGTCTCCATATCTTTGCTTTCAGTAGACATCTGTCATTGTTTTGACTTTTTGTATTGCGTCCTGTGTCTGCATGCATTCCTGTATCCTTTTATCAACTGCTGCATAACAAACAACCCCTGAACTTAGTGGCCTAAAGCAACAATTTATTATTTCTCACAGTTCTGTGAGTTAGCTGTGTGGTTCTCACGGGGACCTGGCATGGGCTCATTCATGCAGCTGCATTTACCTGGTAGGTCAGCTATGGGCAGTCCCCTGGGCCTGCTGGACCTTGAACAGGCCAGATCTCTCCACGTGATCTTTCATCAAGGAGGCTAGACCAGGCTTCCTCAAATGGTGACAGTGGCATTCCAAGAAGGCAAGCTCCAATGTGCAAGCACTTAACTCTCTACATGCATCATATTTGCTTATGTCCCATGGGCCAAAGTAAGTAACATAGAAAAGCCAGAGTCACTGTGGGAGGGTGTGGCTACTGGAAGGCGTGACTCACTGCAGGCCATTAATGTAACTCTCTATCACAGCAGTCCCCTAATAGAGCTGTTTCTTATTCCTCTTCCAATCCTTCTAATACTTGAATGTCATTCTTTAACAAAGTTTCTTTCCTATCTGCTCCATATCTTATCTTTTTAAGAGCTAAAATATCCTTTTTGAGTGTTCAAAGCTCATACTAGTCCAACATATCAGTGAATGAATGCTTACAGAGGATTCAAAAGTATTTTAAAATTTAAAACGCACCATATGCCACAGCAAATGCTCACTCCTAAATTCTTAAAGCTCTCATAAAAGGAATAAAAATTCCTTTGAATTTAAGCACAAAAGCCTTTACAAACATCAGAGCCAGTAAGTTCCCCCACCAGGAAGAAATGCATCATTCCACTGGTGATGTCCCACACTCACGCTCTTGAGGCACCCTGGACCTCTAATCACTATTGAATGTATTATCATAAAGTGCTCAAGATGCCTAAAATCTTTAAGTTAGAAAAAGAACCATTATCTACTGGCTTCTACACCAAGTACGCCAACTAGCAAGACAAGAAGATGCTGAAAAAAATATAAAAGTGTTAATCTGAAGGGAAGTAAATAATATAAACAAAATAGCAAAAAAAAAAAAAAAATCACCAAAGAGAAGGTGTAAAGATGAAAGAAATGTATTACACTAGTTTCATCTTACAAGTTGTTACTATTTTTAAGATGCTATATGAGAACTTAAAGATGAGGTGAACAGGCATCAAAAACATTGAACTATTAAAGACATGACTATACTTCCTGTGATTAGTTTCAATACGTATTTTTTTATTCCACTGGCTTTTTTTTAGACACCATTTCAAATTCAATTCAAGATTGTAAGTTTTATGAAAATGAATGTGTTTTGGGAAAAGGTGCATGCACACGTGACTCAAAGGGTGACTAAACTGACCTCGGGTGAGGTGGGTGGGTCTCCGGACCACCGAGGCTTGTGCTGTGACTGGGGCTAGCATACGTAAGTGAGAAAAAGTCAAAGCAGCCCTTCTGGCTGCAAGTATGATGCCAAACAAGATGCTGTTCTGTGAATAGGTGGCAAAATGCTTCAGAGATTTTCCACCAGGGGAGACAAAATGTGGAACTTTACTTATGCACAGAAGACTTTTTTTGTTGTTGTTAAATTAGGCCAACAGCAGAGTTATTTTTAGATCACTTACTTCACTTTCTCTTCTTAATGGGCTGGTATACAAAATAGGACAGAAAATGCACCATATGCCACAGCACATGCTCAAATCCTAAATTCTTAAAGCTCTCATGGAAATAAAAGATATCTCTCTCTTAAAATATAAAATTCCCATTCAGATGAAATTAAGTCTATAAGTAATCTGACAGATATTTATCAGTTAACAATGAATATTTTATATACATCTATTTTTAAAAAACAATAGTTTGAAGATTTTTGCCTTTAATCATTTTTAGTAAAATTAGTTATGAGAAGAGCTGAAGTGTGAATGAATGTATTGACTTACATTTATGATTAAAAGTTAACATTTAAATCATGCAGCATTTTCACATTCTACAGTGACTAACATAGCTCTTGATTTCAAGTTACAACATTTAGATGACTCATCCACTTGCTCTTTCATAAATTCAATGTAAAGTCTCTTCAGGCATCTCAGTTTTGTAGGAAGATCAACTTTTCAAACTTCTTTGCATTTCAACATGATGCATTCTTATTTTATGACTGCTATTGTGCTCCACAAAACTATACTGCTATTTTGATTTATACTATTGTTATAAATTACGAAGATGACACAGAATGCATAATACTATAAATGTGCTTAATACTATATATGCACATAATACATGATATTGGAATAAAAAATTGACTGAAAATGAAATTCTCCCCACTTCTGTTAGTGACGTACATATAATTTAAACTATATTGTGAAATATAAAAAATTATTTTAAAATAGATTAATAAAGTCAACAAATATACTTAGAGAGCAAAACATTCACCATGATCTTTAAAATGCCCTGATTTTATTAAAGCAACAGAACTGCAGGACAACAAAAGATTTGACACCTTCTTCCTGTCTAACCCACTGGACACAGTTTAGAATGAGGATGAGAAAACAAAGTGCTTATTTCCTTAAAAAAGATCAAGTAAGATATATAAAGCTTTGATATTCTTTTATTATTTTATTAAATTATAGGCTTGTGAGTTCTTCATATGTTTAAATGTGCGAGTCTATTTTTTCCCCTAAAAACAGGGCAAATATTGCTAGATATAGTTCACCATTCTATGTAACCTAGTTTTAAAAAGATTAAATGTAGCAATTAAATGAAACATCTTTAAACCAATATAGATGTGTAGGCATATAGAAATTAATTTCTGAATAACACTGGTCTGTTGCTATGTTGCAATGTGCCAACAAAACAATTTTAACATGTAATCTCACTTAGATAAATGTATGATGAAAAACTAGGAAACAAAAGAATATTATGATTGTTTTAAATGCTGCTAAACTGATAGTACTAATGGAAATTCTGTGTATAAAGACTACGTTAAACATACATAATTCTTACATTTAAAATGTACTTAAATAATCTGCATTTTGATATAATCCTAAACACTTTAATTCTGAGATATAACCTCCAAGAATAATCAGGTCTAATAGCAGGAAGATTAATACAAGGTTGAATACAAAAAAAGTTCTTAGCACTTTAAAGAAATCATAATACTTTGCCAATAAAGTATTAACAAAAGCAAAAAACTGAGTAACTAAAAAGGTAAAGGGCTGCTTTTACACAAAAGCAGACTTTAACTGGGGAAGAGGAACAGACAGGTTTCTATGCACCAAGAACTTCACCACACTTTGTGGCAAACACTGGTCTTGGCCTTGAAATAAAATTTCACATCTAAATTGTTGTTAAATAATTCTTTACATAATCAGGTCAATTAATTTTAAAGAAACCAATCCTGAAGGGTAACAAACAAGAAAGAGGCTATGCCCTCAAAATAAAATTATAATGCTGGACTTTTACTGAACATTAAGCCTGGTTTGGACATTTCTGGGGTTTTTTTGTCAAGTAAATAATAAACACGCATGGCAGCATATACCTGCCATGAAAAAAATTTAAAGAAGTTGCAAAGTATACTGATGCTCTTATTCGGTAATATGACTGTGTCTAAGTAGTTTAGATTTGTTTTTATCTTTCTTTAGTTGCTAACTTCACATTAAGATAACTTAACACTAATTTCACCATATATTTACTTTAGAATTTTACTAACATTGACGTCTAAGAAAATACAATGGAAGCCAAGCTTCTGTATTTTATGAGTAGACATATCCAGGGCTGGACTAGATCTTGAAAACTACCATTACAGAACTTGCATATTGGTTTAAATTCATCCACTATTCCCACTCGAAACGAAGCCCCTCCCATGACACAATATGGTTTAAGGACAGTTACCAAGCACACACAGTAACTGCTTTTGAGGCATATGCTTTTTATTAGGGGATCACTAACATATGCTCCCAACATCTATGACCTAAAGAATATGTACCACTTGCCAAACCTTTCTTCCACTGAGCACATATCTCCTCAGTAAATAATTATTTCCAGACAAATGGGAAAGGGAATTGTGCTTCTTTGACTAAATTATCTAACGTATTTTCCTAGGACTGAAGGGGAGAGAAGAGACATGAGTGTGAAACATCTTCAAAATGCTCTTCCTCCTAGTGCTTCCTTTGTCAAAGCCTGAAACCTCCAAGTCCAATATTCTCCACCTAATTTCCTCAGTGTGCGCACGTTAAATGGTCGTCAGCGGTACACAGACCACAGGACAGAGTATTACAGGACTGTGGCAGTGCTCTGGGAAGCATCATAGAAAACGATGGTCCGGGCCACTGGACACAAAGGAGAGGATCCCAGTTCCAATTAGAAACTGGTAATTAACTAACCTGACTATAAAAAAATAGACTATTACTCTATTTCAAAGCCAGGAAAACTGGCTTCCTAAATTTAAAACACAGCCAAGTTAACACTAAAGTTCTCAGCTGAGCTGTAGGCTTAGGAAGAAGTCCTCAGGACAGAAGGGCAGCGAGCCTGCAAAAGTACCTGGAAACGAAGCTGAATGACATGGCCATTGTGTTAGCCAAATCCATTACTGGAATGCAAGAAAAATACCAACAGGCAAGGCAAACCCATACCCAGAAAGGAGGGCTCTTCTAGATTTATTACATAAGACTGCTTGCAAAACATATTTCTCCAGAAAAATGAGACTTCACTGTAATGGTGAATTTCTTCATTTTAAAACATCATGCTTAAAGCCAATCAATAAGGTATGGGCTTTGATATATATGTGAAAAGAAAATACTGCAAAACTGAGACAGTCGTAAAATGGGGCAACATCTAATTTTGCCACATCTAATAGCTTCAGAGAACTTCATGAATAAACAATTGTAACTTCACTTGCAAATACCACACACAAAATTCAAAATTAATTTTTAAGTTTCAGGTTTCAAGTTTCCAAGGATATACTGGTTCAGGCAGAGACAACGTTTTACTTTTGAGTACATCCACAAAATCAGATTTTCCTCTAAAGAATGTTCCTGGATCAGCTGTTTATAACTTAACTGCTTGGCCAAAGGGTGAAAGAAATGAGGAACATGATGTATCTGCTTCTGGTAAAGTGTCTATTTCCCTTTCTTTCAGTTCCTTAGAACTCATGGGGTCTGGTGTGAGGGATGCTCCCTTCGCAGAGAGGGTGGTTCCATCCTAAACCCTGGCACTGTTTTTTAAGGTGAAAAACATATAAAACAAAGCCAATAAACAAAACACTGCTAAAAAAAAAAAAAAATAAAGTTGGGGGAGGAGCCAGGAAAAAGCACAGCTAGAAGATCCATGGGTCCGCCGTTGAAGGGAGGGCACCTACTAACTGGTGGCTATGGTGAGAGGATCTTTACAAACGTTATTTTTAATTCATACAAAAAATACCGCTACATAGACTTCTCGTCCATATTTCACAGACGAGAAAATCAAGTTCAGAGATGAAGTAACATGCCCAAGATCGCACAGCAAGCATCTGGCTGAGCCTAAGCTGAGCTCTCCATCAGTCCATCTCCAAGCTCTCCTCCTGCCATGATGTCAAGCCCACAGCATGGTTAACACACTCCTGCTGGGCCTCCATGCGCACCCACGCCCCAGAGAACCACAAAAGAAACAGAAGACATAGCCTCTGCCCTCCAGGCCATTAACACCTGAGAGGCATTCTGAAGATTCAGATGCCCAGTTCGTGAAGAGCCGTGTGATTTACAGAGAGGGAAGGGCACCAGACCAGGGAGAGGAAGATGACTCGCTCACTCCGGGCTTTGCTATTTACTGGCCATATAACCTGAGGAAAATAGTAATTTCTCTTATTTCTTCATGGGCAGAGACCATGCACTATAACTTTAGACCCTGCCTTAATTATCTCACAGAATTAGTTCAAAGATCCAATTGGATAATATAAGAATCTTATTCGCTACAAAATGGTTTACAAATATGAAATGCTACAAGTTTACACTGTAGAACACAGGGAACTATATTCAGTTATCTTGTAGTAACTTATGGTGAAAAAAATATTAAAACAAATATGTGTATGTTCATGTATGACTGAAGTATCTGCTGTACAACAGAAACTGACACACTGTAAACTGATTATACTTAAATAAAAATATATATACAAAAATATACATATGAAATGCTAATACTGTGATTCAAGTGTCCGTATTCCTGTCATTACAGAACTTTGGATGGAGACCTGAATTCAACAGTAATAAAAGGATTTGTTCACTCACTTTGGTGTCCCCTCCTTTTGGTTTTGCTTTGACTTGGCTTGCTAAGAGAGTTAGTGCTCTGAGGGTTAGGGATTAACCACCTGGTTCTGGCTCTTGCTCCTTGCACTGTTCCAGAGATGGGACGACCCAGAACCAAACCCCTCTCCCCTGTTCTAAATGCACCCCAAGCCAGTCCAGGCAGCTTGCTTACTATTAGCCACAAGGAAAGTAGTCTGATTTCCCTCTCCTTTCTCCTTTATTTCCTTTTCTCCCTTCTTCATCTGCTATTTGATAAAATTAGAACTCCATGCTCATTGTCTAGCCCCTCAAAACCCAAAGCTGTATCCCAAATTATAAATTCTATCAACTCAGAGAAGAGTATGAGATAACCCATTTCCTGAGGGAGACTAGAGGAAACCCAGGGGGTTAAGAGATTCTCTGAGTAGATGTAGAATTTGCAAAACAAGAAACAGCCTTCTGCTGACTCGGAAAGGGTTCTATAAACTAGGTGGTACCAACTACAAGCATTGAAAACAAACAGATTTTCTGTCTTAAAATACTAGTATTAAAACATAATTTCCTATCAACTTTTTCATTGTAAATTAATCAACACTTAGAACATTTTTTTCCTACAGAAAGAATTATTCCCAATTTCAAACAGTCAAATGACAAAGTTCGGAAGACTGTCTAGACTTTAGAAATGTTTGACTGAAAAAGACCTACTGAAATTCTTCAGATAGTTCCCAAATCTTCATTTTATTTTGTGTAATTTTAAGCCAACCATTATGATATAGCATAAACTTAGCTCAATGAAGACAAAAAAAACAAAAAAACTTTAACTAAAATGTCACAAGAGAAATTTATACACACCTGACAAACTTAAATGTGTCAGGCTTAAAATACACACAACTCCCTCTCTCCCAGTCCCCACCCCTAACGTCCTCCCTTCTCTAATTTTAAAGGAAGCTAACAGTATTCCCTCATTTCTATAATTTGTTTTCTACATGTGAAATTGAAAACTTCTTTAGATTACTAATAAAAACCCAAAATGCTCACTGGATAAATAAAAAAAATTGGAAGTGAAAATTGTTAGAACTTTAGAGATTATTAATTTATTCTTACAGGAGTTTGTTACATTTTATATAAATCACAATTTTATTTCTGATAACCAGCGAAATTTAGGTTCCATTTCAATCCCTTATTTAAAAAAAAAAAAAGCTCAGAAATGCCATGTAATATTTTACTCTGGTGTTTCTAAAAGTGTGCTCTTCATACCACCTTCTTTGAATTCTATAGAATATTTTCTTAATGTACAGCTTCCTGGTTCCTCTCCAGAACTATTGATGAATCAGATAATCAAGGTCAGACTGGTCAGCAGTTTGACAATTTCCTCTAATCAATTCTTATGACTAGCAAAATCATCACAAATGATTTTTTTCACTTATTTATATTATGTTTCAGATATTTCCTCAAGAGCACCATCTACGGCATTTCATAAACTATGTTAAGAGACATTAGGTCTCTTTATTTGAATAAATGCTTTCATTTTCTAGCAATAAAAGGTGATTCCCTCATCTAACAATATATTTAGTTTGGTTATCATAATTTACTTGGGCATTTTACAAGGGAGAATTCAACTGCCCCATCAAAAAACACACTAAATTTACTTTGACTTTTACCACCACACATTGAAATTTAAATTAAGTAAGAACTAGTTAAAATGACTAAATGTCCTTGTTGGAAAATGTGATTATAAAACAAATAACAGTATAGCTCTGTATGTAAATAAAGGCTACAAACAAATACAGGAATATTTTTTCAATTAAATCTTTCTTAAATTTGTATCACTATGTCATCAAACAATATTTTTGTTCCTCTAGTTGCATTTCCTCAACCTCTATTAACATTTTCAAAAAAAAAAAAAAGAGAGAGAGAGAACTTCACACTCTGAGGAAGACCGTAACAGTTCATTAGCTTCACGAGTCTCAGCTGCCCCACACCTGACTGCATTAGGTCTTTCTGCACTTTCCGTTTTTAGGTCACAGAAATACTGTAAGTGATGTAATGAAACCACAGGCTTGTCTGTATCTTCTCATACAGCCAAGTCCCGACTCATAAATATTTCATTTATTGTTGTCTTAACTCTGAAAGAGATTTGCCTGTACTTTTCATCTTTTATTTTGAAACCTCTCTCTTCTGAAAGTGATTCTGACCGTGACTTTGGTAAACTAACACACACGACACTATAAAAAGGACTTTCACTCCACACAATGGCAACTACCTAGGCCTATGTACCAAAAATTTTCAAGACTCAGAACTATAAAATTCATACAATTTTGAACTGAGTTATTTCACAAGGAAATTCAATATTATATGATACAAGTATGTTTTCGGAGCCTTAAAATGGTAAGAATTACCGTTCACTTAAGTGCCGATACGTCAAAGAAAGCAAGGTAAACACGAGATGAATTCAGAGGAGATTAGGGGCATTGGGTATTATATGTTAGTTTGGAATCAGAAATCACAAATTACTTGTTCAAGATGTTGAACAGTGAAAGCAAAAAAAGATTAAAATTCCAAGAAATGATGTTTAATTTACAACTCTTTAATATGATAAAGTAACAAATGTTACCTCTAAATCAGGCCTCTTCTCAAAAAGAGAGCTATGTATTCTGAAGGGGAAAAAAAAGGAGTCAAATAGTCCACCAGTGAGCTGAGTACTGTGGATTTGCCCATGGCAAGGAAGAAGGAACATCAAGGGAAAGAACTTTACTATCTCTCGTTCTTTGTCTTTTCATCCATCTTCCCATCTCCTCCAGCTGATACTGTATAATCTACAAAGTTTACAGCAAATATAAGAAAAGAAGCATCCCCCAAGACAGACTGTGCAAGGTTGGTTTTCTGTTATCTTGAAAATATAAATAAAGAAATACCAGAACATATTAAAAAAAAAAAAAAAACCTTAAAGAGTCAACGTAAGTAAATATAGCAGGAGGTTCTCCTGACCCAAAGGCACAGAAGCAAATCTAGTTAAACAGCCTTCTGGCTGATTGAGAGCCCTGATGTGATCAGTTTTCAAATTTCTGATTCCACTCAGATACCTCACTCATCTAATTGTGCCCAAGGCGTCTGGTCTACCCCTATGTATCCTCACTCACTGGGTCGTGCCAAAGCTTTGTCTCACACTTCAGGGTGCCTCTGCTAACTCTGATGGTTCATGACTCTTCTTCCCAACCCAGGGACCTTTCGGACATTTTTGTTTTTCCCTGACTTACAGGAAAACTGATGTGAATGTGGTTCCTGGTTCACTATCTAGACCACTGATGGCTCAGCTGGTCACTGCACTTTATTAACCAGGTTGATGCTGTAGTACTACTGAAGGCAACTGTTGAGCATCTAATGAATTATTGGCTTACTAATAATTTCTTCTCTCTGAAGGCTTAAGAAGCAATGAGGACAACTACTACTTTGGACTTAATAGCAGTGAAAAAGAAGAACTATAATGATAAAATCTGTCACAGAATTCTTAGAAGTCCATGTCAGTTTTCAGCTCATAATTTCAAACCAGTGAACAAACTTTGGCATGGATTTTAGAAGTGGAGTTGAAAAAAGATGTCTATATTTATATGAATAACTCTGCGTGTGTGTGTGTGTGTGTGTGTGTGTGTAGCAAAATATAGTCTGTAGGCTAAAACTGGCTCACTGCCTGATTTTAGATGTTCTGTGAGGAAAGAATGGTTTTTACAGTTTTAAACGGTTGAATAAAAATTAAAAGAAGAATATCTTGTGAAATAGGAAAATCATATGAAATTCAAACTTTAGTGTCCATAAACAAACCTACCAGCACACAGCCACATTCGTTCATTAGGTATTGAATTAGTTATTGTCCATCGCTGCTTTTCTACTTCAATGGCAGAGTCAAATAGTTGTGACAGAGCCTGATGGCCCCCAACCTATATTTATTAGCTAGCCCTTTACAGGAAAAAAATAAAATTGCCAACCTCTACTTACATATAATGGCTTGGCATGAAACTCTAAAATAAAAAGTGGCCTGTAATAAATATCTACTAAAATTATGAATTATTGAAAATGAAATTATGAGCCTCCAGCCTCAGAAGACACAAAGGAAAAATTTTTAAATATCTTAAAAAAACACAGCTACACAGATATTATTCAACCTCTAAAGTGATAATACATGGCAAGAAATAGTATAGAAACAGACTCAAAGCTTTAATAAATACTTAAAATGGGCTGAAGCAAATTCCACTCACCCTTGGGGGGGGGGAACACTTCAAGATCTTATTTATATATGGGAAAAATATTAAAAAAGACATGAGCCTTCTGTTTGGGGACAATGGGATGGTAACAGATAACTGAAACAAAGCTGAGTTTCTTGAATCTTAGGTGGTTTTTAACTTCTCCACCAAAAAGAAAAGTGAGAAAACTAAAACAGAAAATCAAATATGATTAGTAAGAAAATCAAAGCTCAGGAATTAATAAGAGGACTGCAAGTCACTTTAAAGAAGTTCAAGTACAAGGATCAATGGATTACAATTTCAAGAATTGTTATCACAGAACCATAGTTGATAACCTTGGAAGAGTTAATACACAACAGGTGAGCAGATGTAAACCATAAGAGGGGGCAACATTATTCTATTTTTTTAAGGTAAAAGGATTCTAGGAAATGAAGATCAGTGATCTTGACACTATTCCCCAACAAAATTCTAGAACAGGTTACTAAACAGATGGTTTGTGAGCACTTAAAATTTTCTTTAAAACCTGCCATGGATTTGTTAAAAATAAGCCATGCTAAACCTTCCTTCCTTTTCTGACATGTATATAATGCCTGGACCAAGAAAAGTGTGGAAAAGTCTCTCATGGCCAACTAGGGGTAGGTCCACTTACCATGTGTGTAACTTTGGGGAAATTTCTTAACATCTGGAATTAAGAGAAACTCTGTCGAGTTTCTGCATGTTCTGTGAACAGAAGCACCGGCAGCCTTTGTTCTAGACTGTCTTTTCAGGAATGTCTGTATTGCAAATAGTCTCTGAAGACAGAGATTGTATCTCCCTCTGGAACAAAGGGGAGATTTGCTTACAGCCCATTATAAAAGATCAGGGTTCCTAAACTTGGGGTTCCTCACCTGTGATACAGAGTGTGCAGCATGGACTTGAGCTACTCTGCAGAGCCTCTGTGGGACCTGGAGGACGAGGAACCAAAACAAACATGAGGCTCATGCCGCTTGCTGTACCAGGAGTAGTAAAGTCCATTGTCTCTGACTCAGAAGTCTTTTGTCTCCTATGATAGTCCACAGAACAGTGGCTGGCTAACTTGTCAGCGTGCAAGTTGGGTAAAATCTCAGATACCTCACAGTTCTTGACAACCTGTGACTCAGCTTTGCCACTGGTAAAATGAGGAAACAACAGTATGATCTTGTAAAGGTAGCAGGAAGATTAAATTAATTAACATATACAAATTGCTTAGAAAAGTATCTACTTCAGCTGCTCAATGAGTGTTAGCCATTATTATAATGACAGTTACGATTAACTTCAAATGTATATAGGTAGGTAAATAATCGCATTCAGAGGATTAATGACAAGTCACAGAGTCCAAACTCACTAACTTTAGAACAAGCTCTATTCTTATTAACCCTGTTCTGCTCAATATTTTCATAAAAAATTAAGTAGAGCTATAAAAATGTATTAATCAAATTATGGATGACACAATTGTTAACACAGGTAACAGAATCAGGATTTTTTAAAAGCTTGACATGCTCAATAAGTAAAGTATAAAAAATTTAACAGATATACACATCCTATTTTTAAAGTAACATATTCAAATTCTATGTTAGTTCCAACTTACATGAAATGAATTATAATTCTATTAACAATATAACAACATGACTCAAAACACAAATTTGCTGTTAGGTTAGAGAAAAATGGAGATAAATTTTCACTGTGTTCTGAGTCATTCAGGCCACACTCATGCTATGGTATTTAGCTCTAGATACATTTTAAAGGGAAACTTCAGCAAAGAGAAGCCTTCCCAGAGGAGAGTAATCAGAAGTGTGAAGGGTGAAATAAATCCGTATAGTATATATAAAGCATAACTGAAGAAACTTGATTTCTTTATCCTAAGAAAGGACAAGTTTATTGAGGGTGAAAATGTTTCAGACATCTGCAAGGTTATCTATGTGAAACAGTCTGTGTAAAACCAAAGGGCAGAGCTAGAAGTAATGGTTAATTAATTGATTCCAATTCAGTATAAGGAAGATTTCTATCAATTAAATTTTTTCAAATATTGAGTACTGAGATAAGTGCTCCATTCACGGATGTTTCTGAAAGCCACCAGCCAGAACTACAGAAATGGGGACTGCCTCTTTCACGTACAGGTATCTTTAAACTGCTCACTTCTTGTCTGTAAAAAAGTTCCCCCACAGGAAGTGGCTCCAGGCCTCTTGTCTATTTTCACTTGTCTATCTTGCCTCCCTGGTTTCTGTTCCATTTCAGCTTCTTCAAACTGACAATTGTTCTTGGCAGCCCACCTGACTTTTTGATTTACCTCTCAGATTATTTCCTCTTTCCATACACTGCAGCCCACAGGCCATGTCACAGAGGCTCCTGGGTAACAAACCCTAGCCCCATCTCTCATTTGGCTTGGAAGGGAGAATGAAAAATTAATTTCCTGATCTCAATTTCTTTCAATTCTAGGATTCTTAGACTCTTCTTATTTCTTTTGCCATTTATAGAAATTGGAAAATGATCAGTGATTGATGAATAAATAAATAAATGAATAAATGAATAAATGAATGAACATTTTAAACAACTGATAATGAGCTTCTTTCTTCCTTAAGAACTAGGTATCTGAATAGGTCTAACATCTTTCAATCAGTCAAACAGATGACAAGGAGTGAGAAGACATGAAAACTAAACACCTGTAGGAACAAAGAAAGCAAGTATGAGAGCAAAAGGGAGACACTAGAGGTAGAAAAGGAATGAGAGCAGACAACCATGGGGAGAACCCCAAAATTAATTCTCAGAAATGATTAACCAACAAAGTCTCTTGTTTATAAGCCAAGCCAATTTATAAGCCAAAACAAAATTTAAGGATATATAAAATAAAAATATATTTGAATGAAAAATGAAAGGACAGTACTAATCTCCTAAGAAATTATGACAAGAACAAGCAATTGCATTCTTGCAAAGGCAAAAATGATACGCACAACGATACTGATCAATCTCAAATGTGTTATGCTAGATGAAAGAAGCACATATACATGTATCCATACATATATACAATGGAGTATTATTCAGCCATGAGAAAGGAGGATATCCTGCCATTTGCAACAACATGGATGGACCATGAGCACTTTATGCTAAGTGAGACAAGTCAGGCAGAGGAAGACAAGTACTGTATATCTCTTATATGTGGACTCTAATAAAATCAAACTTACAAAAAACGGATAGCAAAATGGTGGTTACCAGGAGATGGGGATGGGAGGACAAGGCTAACTCTGTGTAAGGCTACAAACTTGGAAGAAGCAGTAAATAAGCCACAGAAATCTAATGTGCAATGAACACAGACAATATTGTACTATAATTACATAATGTGATAAAATATGGCTACAATGGTAGTCATATTACAAAAAAACCCCACACTGGACACCTTAAATGTACACAATGTTATATGTCACATTCATTCAATTAAAAAAAAAATGTTCCCCCACCAAAAAAAAGACAGATTTGAAAAAAAAATAAACAAAACTATACAGACAGAAAACAGGTCAGTGGTTACTAGACGGAAGGAGGGGTTGAGCAAAAACCACAAGAGAAAATCTTGGAGTGTGATGGAACTGCTCTATATCTTAGTAGTGGCAGTAATTACACAACTATATATGTTTCTCAAAATACAGAGAACTATACACTAAAAAGAGGTGAATTTTACTGTATGTAAATTATCTTTATTTTAAAAATGGAAAAAAATTAAACAGCTTAAAATGCAATTTGTAATGCAATGAAAATATGATTTGTGTCATTAATAAATTACAATAAAAGTCAAAGTTTTGAGAAAATTATCAAGATAATTTCTACAATATGGTAACTGATATCTTAGTTAAAAATGAAACATCAAATGTACAGCCAATAGCTTTTTTAAAATAAATGTATTTTCACTGTCTTATGAATCGTTAACAAGTAAAAATACTCATTCACATTCTATTTTTAAATATCCTCTCATAAAAATCTAATTCTAGTAATAAGAAAATAAACATTAAATATTTTTATCATTTATGTATTCATGGCTTGTTACCATATATTCTCTATTATCGTACATTTGCCCTTAAAATTTGATCTTATATAGTAAGAAAAACAAGTTGTCTCTCAAAACAAAAGCAAAATTTACAACAACAATGTTCCTTTAATACAGTAATACGAGTAAGCATGTACTTAGTCATATTTTAGAATCTGGCATCATTTCAGCCCAGTGGGAATTAGATATTTTCAGGACACAATTAGAGGGATATCAAAGACAACAGATATGTAAAATCAAATACCAACTAGAAACAACAAATTGCATTGCCTTTCTTCTATCTGTGGCATATTTTGAGCAACAGACACCCAGGACCAGGGATAGTTTGACATTACTAAAACCTACAAAACAGCAAAGAATTAGAAGTGATGAGAGGGCAACTTAAAAGCACACTTCTCTGGAAGTAAGGAAATATTATAAATAGATCAAGAAAATATAGGTTTACAATGATTACATTTGGGACAACACAAAGTCAGGCTGTCAAATGAGTTTTATTTTTAGTTCCAGGAATAGACATTCTCTATAACATACAGCAAAGTAAAAGGTATTGAAATGTGAACATTTGCAAGCTCAGAGCACTGCTAAAATCCATCACCATGTATAATCCCTACCTTCTGAGTAGAAACCTGGGGCCACACTCCTTGTCTGTCTGCACAGTGGGCTGTCACAAGGAAAGCAGCCAGAATGAGAAAAGAGACTGTCCTTTCACGAGGGCACACTTCATGAGGTCTGCACACTTGGCATAACGATGCACTTCATGACTGGGGCAAAGCGATGAAGGAATGATCTAGATGAGGCTCTAAAGACTTTTCAGCAGATCCCAGCCAAAGAGGAAAGACGTCTCAAGAAATGTGGGGCCAAACTTCCTATGCGATGCACTATATAAAACCCTTGTGTCACTCCCTTTAAGCCAAACTACAGCCAAGACAGGCAGCGCTCCTGGAGCTGGGAGTTGGGTTTCCTCCTAACGTAGCACACACAAAGACTGGACCAACATTTCAATGCCCAACATTTCACATGGCTTCTAAAAATGTATGTGTGTGTGTGTAAAGTTCATTAAAAAGGAGAGCTCCATTTTTCAAAAGACTAAGTTTATCAAATAGCTCACCCAATTCCACAGTTTATTTCTGGACTGGTGCCACCAACAGCTAAATATATGTATGAGCACAATACCAAGGCAAAATTGTGAAGAAATGAATATTTACGGTATGTTAATGGTATGTGCTTCAGGGAAGAGGACGCCAGGTGGTTATTTGTTTTTCTCAAGCCTGACATGACCACTTCCACATGCACTCCTGTCTCCTCTCTTTGATTCAGGATTCGGCTTTAATAAGGGGAGGCTCCACTCCTGACAGAGGAGGGGAGTGATGTGAAAATACCTTGTGGGCTACAACAACTGAAGGAAAATACCCTTACATTTCAATTGAGCCCCGTGAGCTTCATAAGCAACATAATTTGCAGTAATTTTTGTTGGTTTTGTTTTTACTTTAGGGACTCCTGTTTTCTCCAGTTCATTCTCGTGTGTGCGTTTATGTGGTAGTAAAGAGAACACATGTTCATACCTTCAAATAAAGCTTTCAGGTGAAAGTAACCTAAAAACTAGTCCAGACTCTTGTTAATTTTGACTATCACACAACAGTTAAAGTCAGACCAAGCACCAGAATACAAGTCTTCTGGCACTTAAGGTGGAACTCTGCATAGTAATCCAAGCTGGCCACTTCACTGAGATAATAATTATGCCTTCCAGAAGGGTTCATTTTCATTCACATTCTAATAATATCACATTATTACTCCCAGAGAAGTCCTTTAAATCAAACTTTCTGACTCGGAACAAGGAAAGGAGAAGACACTGGGACTTGGAACAACCAGATGGCAACATGGAGGGCAATGGGTATTTGAGGACCAGGAGAAGAACGGCAGAAAGTGCAGGTCAGTAATATGTTAAAAAGGGAAAAGTGGGACAATTATGTAATAAAACCCCACTTTGCCTTGCTTCAGAGTTTGCCAAGTGCCACATATTCACTGGTGGTATAATAAGTTACCAGAATTATTTCAAAAGATCTCATAATTCAGTCTGGAGGAGGGACAAGAAAGCTGAAAATGAGAAGAAGTGGGCAAAGAAGAGAGACCTTCTTCATTACCAATAGAAAAGATTACAGACTCCTTCTCAAGATATTTAGAACAAAATTGCTAAGCAAGTTAATGCAAATTGTAGATATGGATATAGCACATGAGAGGGAGCTCTCCACAGCATCAGGTTTATGAGAAAATAATCTGTGTATCTTTGTGGCATCATGTAGAGACTTGAGTCACTTATTCACATCTCAGCTGTGGGTGTCCCAAAGGAATCCGAGCACACAAAAGAGTAGGATTTTAAATTTGGAAGGACGGATTTTCCATCAAATCATAAATCCTCAACTTGCTCTGTTTAAGGATAGATACTGAAAGAATGAAAGAAGAGAGAAACTGTAAACTTACGGTGCGTGTGCCTATGCAAAAAAGTAAAGCTATCTAAATCTAAAGGTTTCAGAAGACACCTTGACTTAACCCCAGTCCCTCCATCTTTCTCATGGACAACCCCCAGAAATACTCGGTACATCCATGTTGTACTCATAGTGTAGCCATTAGAAAAATCTATATACACTACTTACGCTATTCATATTAAGATATATGATGAGTTGTGTGAATAAACATGTCAGTTCAACTGTACTGTTATTATATCTAACAACTCAACTATTGAGCATTTGTTGTCCAAAAGCATGAACATCCACTTGCAACTTGCAAAAGTTAAATGTCACACTGTTTCTCAGATCAAGAATAAAAAACAGATACAGAAAACCAAATTTGCAGCATACCTACCTGAGATGACAGCCATGTCCTGGCCAATATAACAGTGAGCAGTTTACCAAATGTGATATGGTATAAAATAAGATGAAAAAGAAAGATGAAAACGAATTTCAATGACACATCAAAAAAATTAAGCAATGATACAGATAATAGTAAGTTCATGGTCTTCCACAAAATCACACATCTCTCCAATCAATATTTAGTTTGAGACTTTCTACCAAGTACAAGGCATGTTCTAAGCACTAGGTGAGAACAGCATACAGAAGAAAATCTTTGGATCCATGGAATGTACACATTCTCATTGGACCAGATGATAAGGAAACAATCTTTTTAATGTCAGTTGATAGTGCTAAGGGAAAAATAATGTGTGATAAAGGTGACAGAGTGTGAACAGTGAGGATTTGTTATTTTATACAGGACAGTCAGAGAAGGCTTCTTATAAGGGTATGTTTGAGCAGAGACCTGGAGTTAGTGAAGACAGCTGAAGATAGAGCATTCCAGGCAGAGAGAACAGACGGGAAAACTCTGAGGTAGATTCAGCTGATTCCATTTTGAGGAAAATCAATGAAGTCAGTGTGTCCAGAGTTGACCAAAAAAAGAAGAAAAAGTTAAGAAATAATGTCAGATAGGTAGCAGGAGTCAAATAATACAGACTTATGTAAGGTCTTTGTCTTTTATCCTGAGAGACACAAGAGGCAGCTGGAAGGTTTATACCAACAGTGGCATAATCAGACATTATCTGTAAAAGATCACTCCGCTATGTGGAGAATAAACCTCTCCCTCTGCCTGGAGGGAGAAGAAAGGGGATCATTAAGGAGCTATTGCAACAATTCAGGGAGTTGCTGATGGTCCATCTGATCAGACTGGTGCGGGGAGAGGGTACTAACTAGATGTATAAACAAGATTTGGGGGGACCATTTAGCTCAACTAAAGACAGACTGAGAAAGGGGGAAAAACTGAAGACAAAAAGGAAGTGAAGAATTGGCTACAGGCAGACATATCTAGATCAACCAAATCCTGGAACATAAATTTGGGTGAAGTAATGGTGAGGAAGAGTTTTTAAGGATGTTGGGGATCTTTTTTTTAAATGAGATGATTTTATGACAGTCTACATATGCTAAGATGTTAAGATATCTGGATTAGTGTACTATAAGTTTCTCCTCACTATCTGCCAGTGAGAAATTTTATAAACACTTTCTCTGAAATATGTCGGCCACAGATTTTTTTCTTACCCCCTAAAATATACTTTAAGAAAGTTTGTTTTTTTCTTAAGTTGAGAAAAAGTTACAAAATGATGGTTGTGGTTGTGTATGTGTACCAAAATGACACAAAACAGAAATGATACAAAAAAAAAAACCTTTCACAGAAAATGCCATCATAAAAGTTAAGAAAGAAAAGACATACATGAATATGAGGAAAACTTTGTTCTTTCTAGTAACATCATTCATTTTAGGAATTTAAAGTTAATTTCCTAAATCTATTCTTAAAAATTGTAGGATATTCTCATGGTACAAATTTTTTAGACTTATGTTAGAAAAAGAAACACTTTAAAAAGAAACACTAAAAACTTAAATAAATTTTAAATCAACACTATCTTCCACAAAGTATATTTTAAGGCTTCCAAGATAGAAATCAAAGGAAATTGAGGAACATTATTAAACTAAAAATGCTGAGAGCTTTTAAACCCCTGGGGATTCATTTGCTTCACAGCAATGTGCTTTTTCAACATTTAAATTTTATTCGCTCTTGCTAATGAAAATAATTTGCTACAGCAGAAAGGAATGAAGATGTCAGCTCCATATGACATATTTATCAATATAATAGTAAAGTATATTCTAGAGATCGTTGGTGGACTGCAAGAAGAGAGAAGTGCACAACTGATTGGGAAATTGAATTCAATCAGTAGAGTGTAAGCCCAAGAACATACATTTCTAGTATCAAGGAGTTCAAAAGGTTGCACCTGGGCTTCCATAGATAGTTTATGGAGAAGATAGATTTTCAATAAAGTTTTAGATAAAATTACATAAGTTGAGGTAATTTTAGAATTCAAATTGCTCATGGAAAGGAAGTTGGACAAATGAGCAAATATAAGCCAATTTAGAGAAAGTAAACATTTAGTTCACAATCATAAAATGAAAAAGTATTAGGATTCAAAGTGAACTACAAGCTATACATCATTAAAATACAATATTGCTTTAAAGTGAAATAGGGGTGATACCAGCATACCTCAGTTTAGAGCACAGATATACTCTGTTAATTTGGCTGCTGGGCAAACTTCTACATAGAAAAACACAAATTCCTAGCCACTCCAATTATAATAGAGATTATGCTCCTAAAAATAATTAGGCCAGTACTTAATAACACCACATTTGAGAAAACAGCAAATCACTGAAGCATCTATTCAGAGAAAAATAAATAAATGAATACCATTACTGAAAATGTCACCACATACCTACAGGTTTACGTTTTCATTTTAACATTAGTAGTGTTGGAACATAATAAATCTAAATCTTCTCTAAGGACCTCTCTCCAGCATCTTGATATTCTAACGTTAACCTCTTAGGTATAATATCTCTTCACATTTCACCAAAGTTACTCAATTTTTTTGTTCATTTTGTCTGGAAAATTGGGGTCAGGGAATAGATGAATACACTGTGCAGAGCAAAAGAGTATAACGCAAAAATACATCAGAGGTAATGACAAGGCAGAAGGAAATCAGCAAGTGGAAGTTAAGCACCATCTGTTTTAAGAGGTAAGAATATGGACAAGGAAAGATTATGCTACTTATTGGTATTTATGTAATTCAGTAGCAATGAATTTTCACATAACCAATGCTGGCCTAAAAAAAACAAGTAATGGTATTTTTAGGCAACCCTCCTAACTATGCTTAGTTAAGGTGTTTGGAAAAAAAAAAGTCACAAGATAAATGAAGGAGCTAAAATTTGGAGCAACTCTACAAGAAAGCAATGAAAATGACCTAAGCCTCATTAAAAAAAGAGAAAAAAAGCCCAAAGAACTTAAAATATTTTACCTGATAACACTATGAAAGTGATGACTGGAATCTAAGTATATTAAGAGATAAATAGTTGGATCTAAGAAGATATTCATGTCATCTAAAGGAAGAAAAGAAGCAAACTATGGCATATAAAATTTGAATGAGGCATTAGATTATCTGCAGACCATAAGTACTGAAATGTGTTTAAGGAAAGTTTTGAGTACCTGGATTACTTTTTCAGAAGGCTTAAGAATATAAACAACAATCTTTCTGGTTTGGATTTGATCAAGTTTGTTAGAACTTTATGGATTAAGAGCTACATAAGTAAGGTTACTTTCAAAATCTATTCCAATCTTAAAATCTCATTGGACCTAATTTAAGGACTATGCTATCTTTTATCAAGGGGCAGTATGAATCTGGGCACTGGTTAGAACACTTTGGATCCATTCACTTATCACCAAGAGTACTACCATCCATCACAAAGTTAAAGGGGAAGAAAACCACACACACACACACACACTGTGCCAAGAATTAGTATTCAGTAACTGTAATGGAATTGATATTATTTTGGAGTTCTACTGTGATGTACAATTTAGTCTAGCAACAATCATGTCAAGTGAACTCCTTAGTGATATTCTCGTCTTACAAGTCGACAGTCTCTTTTTGATTTAATTCAGAGAGGCAGAAAATACGTGACCACTTCCATCCTTCTATCAGTTTTCTATCTGTGTTATAACTAACAGCTGATCTAACAGAGACCTTCAACACACAAGCAGACCAGCGTGATGAGGCTGGGTAGCTATAAATCTTTCAATCTATCACCAATAATATCTCTTTTATGTAATTAAGTTCCATATCCCTCACATTTTCTCTTGAAATAAAACTGTCTGGTAAATTTGTCTGGCTATGTTCAATATATTATTACCAGTTTAAATCAAAACCATGAAGGTATTTTCACATATTTAAATATACTTTTCATAAAGTACAATTCTAACAGTTACGCAAAGAGGGTTGTTTTGTGTTCTTGAGTTTTTCTTTGTACAAAAGGAACATAACTTCTCATTACAGGTTATCTGAAATTTTAATATTCGCTGTTTTTCCTCTTTTTATGGTGTGTCACATGCTACAATTTCCCCCTATTTTAGGTTTCTAGAATATTTCAAGGGTTTATTATGTTTTATTTTTTAAAGCAAAACCACTATACTACCATCAGTGCAAAGAAATAAAATTCCAAAGACAGTTTACTCAGATATAACTATTTATAAATCTATTCATATCATAATATAATTAAAGGTCTCTTTTCACTCAGAATATGAATTCTATGAATACAATAATCAACTTTAGAATTTCCACCACTCTGAATCTCAAAGTTGAGGAATTTTGAAAAATAGTTTAAAATAGTTAATTGTTATTTGTATATATTTTCCTTTGATCTATTTTAGTATCCACTGTAGTAACATTTAATCATTTATGTACCAAAAAGAAGGCATTTATTGTACTCATATTTAAATTGAATGTTAAAAGTTATTCTTTTAATTTTTTTTGTATTATTGTACTTAAAAGTCAACTTTAACATGATATTTTAAAATTCAGTCTTCTCATTTACCAACAAGGATGTATCATCAGGTTTCTAGTCTTCTCTTTAAAAGTTAGTGACTTAACCACAATGAAACATTTCTTTCAGTTTTCAATAACAATGAAATAGTAGGTTTCTTAGAGAAGTACTGAACTGAACAACTACTAAACATGAGTCTAGTTTAGTAGTAAAAATGGATGGAAGGAAGGAGGGAAGGAAGGAAAAAACGACTTTTAAAAGCTCTAAAGCTGAAATGAAAATTTATGACTCTAATGATCATAGTGAATATAACTTTATACCTACTTTATTAATGTATATGTAAACAAATCAAAATTGTAAATTCTTGTTTAGCAGTATTAAACAAACACTACATTTTAAAATTCCAGGACACTGAGAATATACTTATCCATAACTCATACTGACAGAAAAGATAAACAGGCCCTTTGACAACACAAAACATTTCCTGACGTAGGCCACGATGCAAAGTTGAAGAGAAAAATATCTGAAAGCTCATCTTTGCTTCAGTTTTGACCTCTAACACAGACTTGCTATTAAACACACCCCTCCTGTCTCCACTGGAACCTAACCAAACTGAGTGAGGAGAGTGTGCAAAGATGTGCCTTCCAGGCAAACTCCTGTTTTCTAAAAGTTAATCTCTCCAAATACTTCCAGTTGGAAAACGTCCACTTGAGCTACTTGACACCAGGGCATCACTTTCTCCCCTCGGCTTACCTGCTACTACTTAATTATTCTTCTAAGTAGGCTCTGGGCAAGTTGGGGAGGTGGCTCTTTCAGCACTTCGGGGTCCATGATGACTACATATGTACACACCTTCCACACTCCCACAGGTCTTTCACACCCGTTCTCCCTCCCGCCCGTCCTGAGCACTCACCCTGGCCACTTCCCTCGCCTCACGTCGCCAACGCCTGCCCACCTGAGAGCAAACAGTACTCGAGGAATAATCCTCAAGATCAAGAAACTGGATTTCAACATGTGGTGAGAGAAAATGGGGGAGGGGGTAGGAGCACTACAGGCAGCAGCTGTCCATTAAGTGGTTTAAATCTGTTGGTTACAAAGCTGAATAAACAAATACACAGATGGGTCTAGTTCCTTGGGGATTCCGCAGTCTGAGGAGGCTCCCGCAGTCTGAGGAGGCTCCCAAGCAGTGTCCAGTTCGGCCTCTCTGGCCTCGTCCCTGAGCAAAACGCGGTCAGATTCCGCTCCCAAAGACCCCCGAGTCTCACGTGCCTTTCCCTCCCTTTGCTCGTAATGAGTGTCACCCACGCGCCAGGTGCCTCGAGAGACTTACCTAAGGGATCTCAGAGTCTGAGGAGAGAAGAGCAACTTTTCCTCCCTGCTCTAGTCCGACGAGAATGCCCGCAGCAACCGCGGGTCCACACAGACGCAAGCCCCTAGGTCAGGGCGTCGAGGCGCCTTCCGGCCCGCGGGGGCGGGGACGTGCGGGCGCGGCGCGCGGCCACCCAACGGGTCCGGCCTGCGCCGCCGCCGCCGCCGCACGTGCGCCGCCGCGAGCGCGAAGGGGCGTCCGGACTAGCGCTCCGCCGGGGTCGAAGTCAACCCCGCCCGCCCGCCCTCCGCTCGCCCCCGGCCCCCGCGGACTCACAGGTAAAAGCCAACCGAGAAACCCCCCCTTTCTCCGAAAGGTGTGCGCGCCCCTCCCTCGTGCCCTCTCTGAAGAACCGGGAGGCGCGATTTCATCCCAAACCCACCCCGAGAGTGAGGCGACCTTTCCAAAGCGGAATAAAACTAAGACCAGGACAGACCCCGAGTGAAGCGAGTCTCGCTAGCGGTGGACAGGGAAAAGAGCGCAATCGGGGGCAGCTGACGAGATGCACGATCATCCGGAAGCGTCGCTAGGGACCAGGAGTTTCTTCACTGGAGAAGCAGGAGTGTTCCCTCTCCGCCTCCCGTTCCCAGAGAAGTACTTGTGAAATGTACGCTGAAGTGTCTAACTTAGAGACGAAAAGTGTGCACTTGCCCAACTGAGTAAATAAAGGTCAGCAGTTGGATCAATAAAGTGTGTGCTTCCAACCGCTCCATGTTTTTACTGTTGTTTCTCCTCCTGGGGTGGGGGTGGGGGGGCGAAGAGGGGAAGAGAGGAAGAGGCAACAAACAATAAAAATAAAAGAGTAAACAAACACATCTGGTGTTTCAACACATACTCCTCCAGCCGTGGTCTCTCCGGACAAGGCAACATTTTGCATATTCAAAACTAAAAATCATCCGTGAGCCAGCAGCAACCACCCCTCTCTCGACTCCCCCCTTCCCCTCATCACAAAGCAAAATAAAAAAGAACAAGTGGTGATGCTGGGTCCAGAACGCGACCCCGACGCCGAGCCGAAATTTGACACATGTCACACCCGCCCCGCCGCGCCGAGCGCGGAGGCTGAGGCGAAACTTTGCCGCCGCCGCCACAGCGGGAGGAGCGCGGAGCAGAGTAAAGTCGCAGCCCGGCCCGGCGTGGAGGTGGCTGGGACCGGGTGGGGGACGGAGGTGCGGCGCGCCAGAGTGAGGGCGAAGAAACTTACCGCGACCGGGGACGCCTGGGCAGCGTCCCGGGAGGTGGCACCCGCGGTGCCGAGGCAGAAGCCCCCAAACAACACTCACGCGCGAGTCCCGTCAGCCGCTGCTGCGAGTGGGGGCGCGCCCGGGGGGTCTGGAGGAAGCCGCAGCTGGCGGACGCGGCCGCCGCATAAATAACTCGGACTGGCGCTCACGGGCGGGCTGCGGGTGGCGCGGGGCTCGAGCCGGGGCGCAGCGGCCGCCGCGGAGCTGCACGCGCCGGCGTGTCTCGCGCTTTCTCGGAGGCTCGCGCTGTCTCGCGCTGCCGCTCCCCCCACCCGGATCTGTGTGTGTGTGTGTGTGTCTGTATGTGTGTGTGTCTGTGTGTGTGAGTGTGCGCTGGCGGGCGCGCGCACCCGGCCGCGCGCGCGTGTTGTTGGCAATGCAAACTGTACACACACTGCGAGCGGAGCCGCCTCTTCTCGGAGGGGCAGGGTGGGGGAAGGGACGCCCCCGAGGATTCTAAAGTACTGCTGGGCCACTTGTTTGTTTTTGTTTTACTTTGCCTCGTTATTGTTGATTGTTGTTGTTGATCCTCAAAGTGGTTTGGAACCAGCTGGTTAGGATGTCTGTCGCCCCCATCCACCTATCTCCCTCGGTCCCCCAACTTCTTGAAGGGAGGGGGAAGCGCGGAGCGGAATATTGTTCAGATTTGCAGCGGAGCCTCCTGGCTGACGTCAGGTCCACCTGCTATGTAAACAACTCGCTGGAGAACTTGTTTGTTCTGCGCCAGATCTTCCCCCACCCCCCCCTCTTCTCCCCACCTCCTGCTCCGCCTCCTCGCGCTCGGCCCAGACGGCGAGTCGAGGAAGGGGGTGGGGAGGGAGGAGAGAACAAAACCGTATGCTGTATTGGCAAAGCCGAGTTGTGTCTGCTGCTTCTTGGCAGTCCCCAAAGTACGTCCTCTCAGCAGACGGAGCTGCTGGCAAATGAAACAGGGGATTCCAAGTGAAGTGCAGAAAACCTCGAAGGGATCCTAAACCCTCGGTGGCAAGGAGTTAAAGTACATGGTAGTCAGAAAGGGAGACCCAAGCGTGCGTTAAAACGCTGATTGGCCTTTCTTTCAGGGTGTGTGCCTCTGCGGCCCGGGGTGGAGACAGGCTGAGTGTCCTTCTCACTCTTCATTGTTGTCGTGGCTCCTGTCTCACTTGGGCCCGGGAATTCTTGGGCTTCCTCGTGGTCGCACAGCCTGGGTCACCGGCTTGGGGCCGCGCTATGGGCCGGCCAGGGAGGAGCTTGGAAGGAAGGGGCCGCCGAGACTTTTAGGGTCTGAGGCTTTCCAGACGGGCCCTATCAGTGACTAAGGGGAGCAAAAGTAACTGGAATGAAAGGAAAGAAGAAACTGCCAGAGCCGGTTCCGCGCGCGCACTTCAAAGCCGAGGCGCCGGCGTGGGGGATGCGCGGGCCCAGCCTCCAGCGCCTGGATCCCCGCTCCTGTCCATGGGGTGGGACTCGGCCAGCGGGCCCACGCGAGACCGCCGGGATGAGAAGGGAAAGGCCGAGGGAGGACGAGACGGGCCCGAATGGGACGCGTGGCCCGAAGAGGGTTCCCTGGTAGCTCCTTCCCCACACCCGCTGCGGGGAGGCCGTTCCTCCCGCCAGCCCCTCCCTTGCCCGCGGGCCGCGCGACCCTCCAGCGGCCGCGTCCTCAGAGCGTCGCCGCGGAGCCCGCCGCTCTCCTCGCAAATCAGTCGCGAAGCGTGGCATTCCGAAAGGCGCTGAAACTTTCCTCCAAATAGCTGCAGCCGAGAGGCCCTGACGCAGAGCCTGGCCCCCGTCTTCTTCCCGGCCAACTTTAACATCTCTGGTGGCAGAAGAGGGGGTGGTGGTGACTGGGGAGATGGGTGAGCAGGACCAACTTCTGCCTTTGAGTCTTTCTTTTTCTCAAAGAGCAGCGCGCCACACACACACACACACACACACACACACACACACACACACACACACACACACACACCAGCCACCAGCAACTCTTCCCTCCAGAACCCGCAGTTCTCCCGGGGAGGAAGCAGCCCTGGCACCCACATCTGTAAACACACCGTCAAGTTTTCTAGTGAAACCAATTAAGTCAATAAGCAACGGGGCTGGTTCTGGGAAGACGGTCCCTGCCAGGAGAACGAGGAACGAGGTAGAGCTGGGCTTTGAATTGCGGGGATTTCTGTGAGCTTTCAAAAAACTCCAGGCAGTCTTTAAATTAAATGCCCTGCTTATGGATTGTGTCCCCACTCTTAAAAATTGTCTTTTTTAGAAATGCAGGCTGATTAGTGAACCAAATTTTTTAAAAATGGGAGCGAGGACAGGAGGCAGAAGTCATTTAAATTACAAAACACCAGACGCAAATGACCCCACGTCGCCCTTTTGAAAGGTGGAGATCATTTTATGTTAAGTAATTTGCGTTTATTCTTCACTAGCAACCCCGAATAAAAAGCGGCTTCTCTGAATTAGCCTGAAACTATTTTGGAAAAGAGCAAACGGCGTCGAAATCCTTGGAGAGCCGAGGACATACCTTTCCACTGCGTTTGTGAATAAAGGTAACAGAACAGTCAAAAGGTCTACAGCTCCTCACTTTTTTTCCTTCTTCTTCCTCCTCTGCTACACCGACCCCACTTACTTCCCTTTCTCTCTAGGGGTCCGGAGGAAGTGAGCGGGATAGGTTTATTATAAATGAGTCTGGACAACTTGGAAGAGAAGTTCAAGTTCCCAACGAGGAGAAAAGAAAGAGGGTTATGCTCTCGAGATTTGGAGAGGAACATTTAGTTAGCCTTTCACTTTTCTGTACACAAAGACACGTTTTGGTGAAATTCACGCCACTGACGTTTCTTTCCTGTGAGTAAAATAGCCAGGCGCCAGGAGGTGCAAAAGGATATCTCAGTCGGAGGAGCACATCTTTCTCAATTGGCCGCGCACCCTGGCCAGGGGTCTTTTTAAGCGGGGCTGAGCCTGCAGTCCCCTTGCGTCCCCCGCTTAATTTCGCCCCCATAATCTATCTCCTCTTCGCCTGCTGCCCTTCTCGGGCCACCCACCCTCCCTCCCCGCAGGGACTACGCCTGGGGAGTTGAGACAGGGGGTCCTGCCAGGAGCCGCTGCCCTCGGCGGACCCCTCGCCCGCAGCCAATGGGCTGGGCCCGGGTTCGAGAGGTGAAAGTTCAGGCCCAGGGCTCGCGGCTCGCCCCCCCCCCCTACCGTCACCTCCCTCCCAGCCCCCGCCCCCGGCCACACTGCAGACCCAGCCCGGCTACCAGGGGCTGCCACGGTGGCACGTAGTTTGTTGATGGGTGGTCATAAAATATATTTATTTGCAATTCCTTTCCCTCGCCCACCACCCCCGCCCTGGCAAGGCCCGGAACACTGCAGGCTTTGTTCGCCTCGCTGCTGGTGGAGCCGGCCGGGGTTTAGCGCTCTGTGCTAACAGACTCCTAAAAAAGTTGAAGTATAATAATAGGAAAACCGGGTTTCCGCAGCCGAGGGAAACGCTGAAAGGGCAAACAGCGAACGAATAGTTTTCTTTTGCACAAGTCACTGGTCAGCCCGCTGGATCACGGCAGCCTTGAAACGAAAGCCTGCATATCAGAGAGAGGGGGGAAGCCAAATTCTGTCCCTGTAGTCGCTGCGCAGGGTCGTAGCCACAGCTCAAGTCTCCTTTATAGCACGTGGGTCTGCAAAAGTCGTTTAAAGAGGTTCCAGGGGAAAGTTAAACGGAGCTACTGGGTAATTGAGGAGTTTCACCAAGTGGCCCTCGAAGTTCTCTCACAAAAATTTATTTGATTTCAACTTTATTTTACAATGAAACCTCAAATCAACAAATTCCCAGACACTGCTCTATTATGGTCCAGGTGAAAGATAAATTCGTTTGAAATAGTCACTGCCAGCGCATCTTGAGCTAAACAAATCACCCCAAATGGAACCAACTAAAGCCAAGATGAAGAAAAGCAACTTACGTGAATGACACGTATTAGAAACGTTGGTTAAATGCTTCTCTGAATGAACCGCTTGGATTTCTAGTTATTTGTTACAAGAATATAATTATTCACACACTTAGGTCTGTTTTCTCCAAAACTTTCAGTTAAAGAACAATTACATTTTTCTTCTTCAGAGTCGTCTTATTGGTATAATTGTGACTAATACTTAAAACGTAACAGTCTTGTTGGAGAGACCGCTGGGATAAAGGAAAAGGGCAGGGTTTTTTAAATTATTTTTTTCTTGTTAGAGATACCATCTTCAAAATTGTATTACTCACCAAATAGCCTGTAACAACAGTCTTCTTTAAATGAAAGGTAAAACATTTTTCTTTTCGCACAGAAGAACGGGCACATATCAGGTTCCTATTTTTCAAGTCCACTATAGTTTTCTGAAAATAAGCAAATAAACAGACTCCTTTTAGACATTCTCCTATTCCCCACTCTCCTCCCAGATGCATTTTAGGAAAAAGAGCAAATTTTAGTTTCACCGAAGTCAAATCAAGGGTTATCTATGTTACAACGTCAAAGTAAATGTAGAGGTTGCAAAATTGGTGGAGTTACACCACCATCTGTCGTTAAGCTTCGGGACTACAAAATTTGGGACCTATAATAAATCTTAATGAGCTTTCCCAGCTAATTTTTTTTTTAGTCACAGACTATACTTTTGTTTGTATTTTTATAGCACATACCCTAAAATTAACTGGATCATGAATGAACAAATATGTGCTCATAAACCCATGCTTCTACCTGGATTCTCTAGTCATCTCACCTTCAGAAGAAGAAAAAATAGTAATACCCTACATCTGCCAACCTCCAGATAAAGCCTTTTCAAATCAGCTGTGGGATGCAGAGTTCCATCACCCTTCCCCCCTTCACTCACTTCTAACAGACTGCTGATAGCAAATGGAGCTGCAACTTTAGGGACCACACTTGTCCTGGAGTGAATAATAGACTCTTAACTCTCTCTTAAATGCAACTTCATTCTCTGTTAGTATATCTAATCTTGAAACACGTAAACATGGCATTTCTCTGCTAAGAGGTTGACTGTGAGTGTCTTTCAAAAATTGATTGGAAGGCAGTTAAAATCAGGTTCCAGTTCTGGTTAACCTTGCTTTGGAGACAAAGATCAATTGCTCTGGGATAGAATCTTACCAAGTAAGCCTTTATTCAAAGGAATACGGAAAGAGGACCATTACTGGATAAAGAATTCCAATGCTGACTCAAAAGCTTCTATCAAGCAATGAAAACTCTTTTCCCCACACCAATCCAATGGCATATATCTATAGCACATCTATTTTTTTAAGGATCTCAGAATATTTCACTATCTATAATGTTGGACCCCTTTCCATGTTAGGGACTTGATTATTAAATTTATATTTTCCAGAAAATAATTTAAAATAAAATGTAACAATTGTTTCTTACTGGTAAGCTATTCACTAGAAATAATAATATGAAGCTGAATCACACTAAATTGTCCGTATTTGACCAACTTTGACTCACACAAATGACAATTTCATATGCTTAAATTAACAGAACCCAGATTTTTCTGACATATTCTTGTCTGCATAAAAGTAAGCATTAGTTAAATTGCCCAATCCCTGATATTTACTTACTTCCACATTGATTCAAATCTGTTGAATTGCCTGGTGCAAGAGTCCTTTGCTTGTTGTTTCTACAATTAAATTAGTCTTACAGTTTGTATGTCTCTGAGTTACTGTGAAATTTTAGAGCTGAAGGAAGCTTCAAGATATTCTAGTCCAATCACTTCATTTTAAAAATCATAAAGCAAAGATCCAGAGATGAGAGCAAGATCACAGAGCTAGTTAATAAAACTCTGATTATTATTATTGAACAATTTCATGTTTCTAAACATACAATAACCCTTCTTCCTTACTCCATAGAAGGCGTTTTTTGCCACAAACCCCATCTTTTTATGTTTTCCTCATATCCATCAAAATCGATAAGGCTTAGTGATACCTTTCTTTGGATGTCAGTACAGTATTGAAGATGGTTAGCTGTCATGTCATGTCCACTGTAATACACAGGAGAAAAGGACTTGTTTCTCTTGAAAGTCAGTCAGAGTCTGCAAGATTTTCTTCAAGAGTGTAAAGAGGTTCGTCACTGTTAATTCCAAGTGTTCATCATGGAAAAACTGATGGCAAGAGGTGCTAACAGAAACCACAGCTTATGATTTTTTTCAGGGTTAATAATCTTCAGGGACTCCTAGGGGGGCAAAAACCACTCTTAGGGGGCCTTCACTATACTCTTAAGAAATAAAGGCTATGAGACCAAATATAACCTTGATATATTTTAATCTATGAGCAAAAAAAAAAGAACTATATCAAGATACTGCATTGGTGCAGAATTTTATTTTAATAACTGTATAGCTCCGGTAGCCATCGCAGTTTTCACCCAAACAGTGTACTGAAGTGCTTAATTGTCACAGATCATATAAAAGTTGTCACTTGCTCTCTTCTCCTTCCCCTTTTTCTCCTCCTCCTTCAGATTCTCCTTCTGTAGCTCCTCCTCCTCTTTCCTCCTTCTGCTATGATCTTTATCACCAACCTCACAATGACAATTTCCAAAATGCCCCAGAGATATTTCTCTTCTAAACTTTAGATTTGTTTATTCAGTTGCTTAATGATAGCACCATTTGAATTGTGGAAAGCTACCAACTTGCCCTCTCCTCTCCTTGTCCAGCTCTGCCTTATGCCATCTGATAAAAATGATCAACAAAACCTTAATCCACCCATTTCCTAGAGCCAGATGCCACCTCCTTCTTCTTATATGCAAGCAGTGTTAGGTGCTGTTCACTGCTACCTACTTAATCTTCCATTGTCTTCTATCTATCCTCATTTCTTACTTGGTCATTCTTGATAACTTTCTAATAACCTTCCTATTTTCAGTTTCTCTTTGTTCCAGTTCATCCTCTTCTCTGCTATCTAAAACATATCTAAAACATACGTCACTTAGAATCATGCCAAGCTTCTCTGTAGCCAGTGGAGTTTAATCTTAAATTCTCCAGTCTGATACAGCAAATATGTCTGGCAAGTATGAGATAGTTAATAATTTTTTTGGAGTGAATGAATGAATGAATGCCCCAGACAAATGGATTTTCAATGTTAAATATATTGTCAGACTTTGTCAGATATATTTTTAGCTATGTATCATTTTCAACAAATCTTCAAGTCTACTTTGCTACCCAATCATTTGGCTAAAATAGTAATAACTGAAGATTTTCATTATTTTTATATGAAAGAACTTAGCAGACAGATATAAAAGTATATTCACCCTGACATTCAAATTCCCAATTGCATTATTTAATGGCTCAACAAATATTTATATATTAAGCACTGTGGTAGGTATTCTGAGAACTAAAGATATGTAAGATTAGGTCTCGGCCCAGAGCTTATATTCATCAGAGATATAAGATATATAAAAGCTTATTTTAATAAAACATAAATTTCAATACAGCATAAGATAGGGGTATATAAAGAAAACAATGAAACCAAGGAAATTTATTTCTTAAGGCTATTTTTTTTGTGATGAAAATTTAAGAAATAAATATAAGAATACATCCCTTAATCAAAAATTTATAAACACATGACAGCCTCAGGAAACTTCTAACCTTCAGACAAAACTGGAAAGTTGTGGTAAAAACATGTTTATATCATAAACAATGGAGGGTTTAACAACAGTGAAAATGTATCAGGCAATCCCTTGAATTATCTCATATTACTCTTAAGCATGGAATGCATTTTTATGAAAAAATTAACTTCAAATTTGTCATGATTTCACTACTGGAAAAGAATTTTATAACAGACCAGAACTGAAAAGAAAGGAAAAGCAAAAGAAAGTGAAAAGAACGGAAAAGAAAGGAAGAGAACATAAATATTCTGAGTTTAGAAGGGATTCATATGTTTCCCTCTTCATCAGCCTCTCTAACACTCCAGTGAGGAAAGAATGTTATCCTGGGCTAGCAGGGTGCCCTGGGGACAGTCATAGGAAACTGCACTCCCCAAACTCTTTGCCCCACCAGGCACCTTTTCCTGCCTCATAAGGGTGCAAGCTCTTTTGTATCAGCACTCTGGCCTCAAGTAGAGCACTGGGCACTACTTTCTCAGTTACATCTTACCTCCTCTCTAAATTCTTCCCCCACTGCACACACACTTCTGATTCTTTTTCCTGTTAAGTCAGGAAAACATTTCTCACTAATTCTGTCTCTATCTCTTTTTCTCGCTCCCTCTCTTCCAAGAAAACACACATATGCTCACATGTATCCACACACATACAATGATGGTAACATGTTTAAAAGCAGAGCTAGTGATGTAAGAAATCAAGAAACAGGGAAACTAACAGGAAAATAGAAAACAAAAAACTAATACTATTAGCTTCTAAAACCATGAAAGTCCCCAGATAAAGGAGCAGTGAAACAGGCCCTGCTAGATCCCTCTGAGAGTTAAGCTGATACCATCCAATTGGAAAGCAATTTGGGAACTTGTGTTAAGGCTTTTTGAATTAGTCCCAAAGCTAGATTGCAATCCAAGAGAAAGTTTCTGAAGTACAGATGGAAAAACTCCATGCAAAAGCTGTTTATCATAGAATTATTTATAATAGTGCATATTTGGAAACAATATAAAAGTCAACAATATATATTATGATCTAACCACTAAAACAATATTATGAGATGTTTTAATAATATAGAAAATGTTTTAGTTATATTATTTGGTGGAGAAATAGTATATAAAAATGTACCCCCAAAAGACCAGAAAGAAACATCTCATTTTGATACTATTCTCCAAGCTGGTTCACAATCATCCCTGCCTCCACTTTTGTGTAGTCCCCTCCCACACTGTTTCAGGATCCAGCTGTTTGGTACAAGTGACGGCCTGTCCCTTTTGAGCTTGGGTTGTAAAAGGCTGTGTGATTTCTGTCTGGATCTATCTCTTAGATCACTTGCTCAGGCAAGATGCCACGTAGCAAGAGGCCTATACGGTGAGGAAGTGCTGCCTTTGGCCAGCAGCCAGGGAAGAACGGAGGGCTGCCAACAACCCAGTGAGTGAACTTGGAAGTAGACTTTTCTTTCCCAATTAGGACTTATTGAAATCACTGCAACCCTGGCCAATAACTTGATTACAACCTTGTGAGTGTATCTGAGCAAGAACCACTCGGTTAAGCCGCTCCTGGATTCCTGACCTTCAAAAACTACGAGCTAAAGAATGTTTCCTGACATAGAGCCGCTAAGTTTAGGGGGGTGGGTAATTTGTTACACAGCCATAGATTAATAATATAAACAGGATAAGAAAGGTTATATTTAAATAGTAGAATTTCAGGTGATTATTTTTCCTTTCTACTTTTCATATTTTCAAATCCTCTGCAATGAAGATGTATTGATAATTGGGAAAAATACTTTATTAAGTAACTGTTTTAAAATTTATGTTTGAGAGACAATATCCTAAAGTACTTTTTAGAATTGCCACAAATTTGGTTCCCCCAATCAACATTCTCTTAAAAAAAAACTGGGCTTATCTCAAGCACAGTACATAATTTAAATATAAAACTACATTCCGATGTTCCTTTGTACTTTATGTACTGAATAGAGTGGTATTCTACATTTTGTTAATACAAATAAACATCAGATCCACATATGCTGAGTACCTTTCATGAACTAGCAGGGTATCTGAACACCATTTACAATATTGTTTCTGAGAAAATGCATTCCAAGTTTTACACAACTCACCTTACAACGAAATCTATTTTAACTTGGTATCTTCTTATACAGTTGGCCCTTCCTATATATCCTTCAGTTCCACATCCTCAGATTTAACCAACTGAGGACTGAAAATATTTGAGAAAAATTCCAGAAAGTTTCACAGAGCAAAACTTGAACTTGCCTCGCAGCTATTTACATAGCATTTGCACTGTATTTACAATTATTTACATACCATTTACATCATATTAAGTAATCCAGAGATGATTTAAAGTATATTGGAGGATGTGCATAGGTTATTTGCAAATTCTACACCATTTTATATCAGGGACTTGAACATCCTTTGATTTTGGTATCTGCGTGGGTTCCTGAAATCAATCCCCCTCAGAGACAGAGGGACAACCTTACATACCAATAAAAAGTTGTATCAGTAAAAGACTTTTTAAGCTTTGATTACAGTGAGCAGGATAACTGCTAAGGTATTTTCAGTCTTATTCCAGGTAAATGAATAAAAGCACACTGAGAGCTGATAAAGTAAGACTAGATTCTCACTTCATATTTAATCATAAGAAACAACCACTGTCTCTTGAGGTTTTCCTAATTAGGTTATAGCACCATTACAGTAGTTGAGTAGAGAAGGTCAACACAAGTTCTAAATTAGTTTAGCAAAAATTAGCAAGTCAATAAGTATGTTTTTATCAAATTACAATAAAGATGCTAAAACAAATGGATTGCCTAATCTGTTGGTAATTATGCCTTCTGTCTTCATTAAAAAAAAAAAACCCAAATAATAATTTTGTGCTCAGTTGATTTTTTTTAAAGTTTCTTAAATCATGAAAAAGCACAGACAGTCATTTCTGGATTTTGATAATATTTTTATGTAATCAATTTTGATTAGATCTAAATTGTCCTGTGAATTTAAACAAGCAGATAAAATAGGTACACAAAATAATTTTCATAACACAGGGATAGTATTGCAGGTATATTAATTATTTAGTTATTTTGATAATGTCCTCAAGTGACTATGAACACCAAGTGCACTGTTGAGTTTACTTCAGGAATCTATTACACAGAATATTATCACTGTGTGTATGATCATAAATAAATACGATTCATCCTGTAAGAATATATCATAAGTATCAGACAATTTTCTGCTAAAGCAAGATTTCATTTCCTTACCCAAAGATTCTCACATTTTCTGACTTATTTTTTGAAGTTAAAAAATCTTTTCATTACTTCTATGATCCTTTGTCCATCATGTTGTTGATTCATCTTCTATAACAATTCTCTTTTCCACCTCCTCACTAAATTCTGTGAATCGGGATCAAAGACAAAGATGTCTGAACTGGTGAAAGAAATGTATGATATTTTAACCAATTGAATAAAACTCATTGATACCATCCATGGTTTTTTCAAATAACTAGGTCATTAAGGATCATAAATCATAAAGTATCTTTGCTAGAAAAAAAATTGAGTATCTGTTAAGCAAAAATCCATGCTCATTAGTCTACAATCCTATATGCAATCAAGTTCAGGTAATTCATTTTCAGATAAAAGATATAAAAACTCTATGTTGGGACATAATGATATCGGGGAAAAGGCACTAAAATGAATGATTGAAAGCATCTGACCTCTAAAATGTGGTTAGTAAGATGAGCTCTACCTCACAGATTTTAGCAGGGAAATGTGGTGAGCAAATGTAAGACTTTCAAAGGAAAGGAAGTTCATACAGCTGATTGACTGTGAGAATTAGATAAACTGTGGTCATAAAATATAGACCCTTTTACTTCCTGAATTCAGCTCAGTTCAATTCATTTCAGCAAATATTTATCAAGTCTACATTATTTGTCTGTCAATATTAACATCTTAGAATCATAATCTTTAGGTTAGACAAGGGCTTAGAGGTCACCTAATCCAAGATTCTTCCCAAGGAAGGAGTTTGGGTATGGATTTTTGTTATGAAGTGATATTTCTTGGAGACTTTTTATTAAGAGTAGTCAGGAAATAGAGTCCAGAGATAGCTGGCTACCCCAGCTACACAAGCTCTTTCCAAAAATTATTGCATGTCAATGAGTCAATGTCCTCATTGCTTTTCTTGATTGCATGTTGAACAATTTACATCTGGACATTTGTAGCCTAAATTGAAGCTGAACACAGTTATTTAGTAAGTATGCTTTCTGTTTGCCCCAGGCAAACCTAGACTCCCTCCTCTCAGCTTCCTAAAGGTGTTCTTCTTCCTAAAGGTTTATACTGGAGCTAACGTTTGACCCCTCTAGAATGAAGTTCCTTTAGGTGATCTTGCTTTTGCATTGCTTCCTCACTACCAGCTTTGCTTATAGCATAGGGTATATACTATGGGTGCCTTGCTTCCCAACCATTCTTAACTTTGCACTGGTTATCTGAGGGCAGTCCTTAATTCTACCATAATCAAGTTCATCAAGGATTTGATGAAGGAATCATCAAAGATTCCTCTAATGTCAAGAGCTGTCTCAGCTGGAAGAGAAAAACATGTGCTGGGCACATTTGTTGGAACCGGCCTCCTGGTCCACTTCTTTTCTATGGCAGAACCTCAGGAAGTCCTTCCTTGAGAATATTCTGGGCTGCAGAGTATTGTGGGCCTTCACATGGGTGCGTAGGTTTCCTTACTTTGCTCGTTCTAAAGCAGGGCCTTTCCTTAAGATGTTCACTGGCAAGAGGAAATCTTCCTGAGGTGGAAATACAGAACAATCAGGTACACATGCTTCTCCACAGATAACATAGTCAGTAAACATAGGCTGAAATCTAAGGAGCTTGTAAGAAGCATGCTGTGTGTGGAGATTTGGTGGGGCAGTCTCAGTTAAGTGTTTTAGGTGAATCTGTCTTTATCATTCACAACCAGTAAACAGAATAGGTGACACTATTATTTTGCCAGCTATGGTCAGTCTTCCCAACCGAGGGATACCAACTGTACTATGCTATTTTATATTAAAGGACTTGAGCATCCTTGGATTTTGGTATACACTGAGTCCTGGAATCAACCTTCCACGGATAACAAGGGACGACTGTATAAACTTAGATTTCTAAAAAACACACTGAGAAAGTCATGTGAAAAGAGAGATGACTGAACATATTAGATCCTGAATATTGTTTTTTGAATAATGATGATAGAAGCAAAAAAAGTCACCATGAAAAATGGTTTGCTTAAATTAGAGAGATTTGAGATTAGCATATAAACAGCATAAAAATTCACTGAAAAAGTATTAATCAACTGGTTTTATGTATAATTCTTAAAATCACATAAGGAAAGTATATTACTAATACACTTTCATTTTTCTTCTCTGTATCCTAACATTCTCTATAGTAAAAATAAATCTTTCTATTTTCAGTTTTTGATTATTGATTCTGGTTTTGGAAGATTTCTGACTTTCATGTAATACATTTACTGGTGTTTAATTTATTGATGTTTAAATGATTACACAGCTAACTCTGGTAAAGCTTATTTAAAGTAACCTGGGTATTATTAGATTGGTCTTTCTTAGGCTAGGATTAAATTGCTTCATTTATTTACAAAGTAGACATTTGAAGAATACCTAGAAAAGGGAAGATGGCTATTACTTGGAAAGAAGAACCCATCTAAACCAAAATGATAGCTTGTTGTACTAAAAATAAATTTGTGAATTGGGCTTATTTAAAACTTAAAAAAAAAACCTTTGTTCTTCAAACAACTGTTAGAAAGACATGAAAAGACAAGCTAAAGACTGGGAGAAAATACTGGCAAACCACATATCTGAAGAATTTTGTATCTAGAACACATAAACTACTCTCAAAACTTGAGAGTGAAAAAAGAAAGCAAGCAACAATGCAGTTTTAAAAATTGACAAAAGATATGAGGAGACAACTTATCCGAGAGGATATACAAATGGCAAATAAGCACAGGAAAAGATGTTTGGCATCACTAGCTAATACACCCTTTTTAGGACTGATAAAAATGTTTAAAATAGCGGCAATGACAAATGCTGGCAAGGATGTGAAGAAACTGGATCCGTCATGCATTGTTGGTGGGAATGGAAAATGGTACATCCAGCCACTCTGGAGAATAGTGTGGCAGTTTCTTAAAAATCTAAACTTATTACACAACCCAGTAATTGTACTACTAGACATTTATCCCAGAGAAATGAAAATTTAGGTCCACCAAAAAAAAAACCTGTTCAAGAATTTTTGTGGGAGCTTTATTTGTAACATTCCACTTGGAACAACCAAAATATTCATCAATAATTGAATGGTCAAACAAACTGTTATATTGATACCGTGGAATACATTGTAATAAACAGGAAGAACTTTTGATACACACAACAACTTGGGTGGATCAAGGGCATTTTGCTGAGTGAAAAAGTCAATTTGAAAAGTCACATAGTATATGATTCTATTTTTATAACATTCTCAGAATAACCAAATTATGGAGATGGGAAACAGATTAGTAGTTCATGGTTGGGGTGGGGGCGGGCAGGGGGTGGGGAGGGTTACAGACAGTAGAGTGAGGGGAGTGGTTGTGACTATAAAAGTGTAGCACAAGGGATAATTGTTGTGATGGAATAGTTCTGTATCTTGACTGCTGTGGGGGTTATGCAAATATACATGTGATAAGACGTCACAGAATTGTATGCATGCATTGTACCAATGTCAGTTTCCTGGCTTTAGTGTTAAACTATAGTTACATAAGATGTAACTACTAGGGGAAACTCACTGTAATTTAAAAAAAAACTTCCTGTAACTATATAATTATTTCAAAATAAAGTTTTAAAAAAGTAAATAGAAACAGAGAAAGCCAAGAATTAGAAGGGAAGATAGTGGATTGTAATAAAGCCAGAGGGTATAACTACTGGCACAGCCTGAAAGTCTATTTGTTTATGTTCCTGGATAGTATTTAAGAAAAAAAAAAATCGTCATTCCTTTATTAAACACAGCTATGCCTATTTCTTCATGTCTAAACAGATAACAGTTTAACTTCTCCTGTTCTGGAACTTCATATAAATTGAGTCCTACAGTCTTTTGTGTCTGGCTTCTTTCACTAGCATAATGATTTTGAGGTTTGTCCATGTTATGTATATCAATAGTCATTTCTTTTCATTGCTGAGTGGTATTCTATTGAACAGATATTCTACAATTTCTTAATCATGCACTTGTTGATGACTACTTGGGTTGCTTCCAATTTTTGGATGTTAGGGTTGCCTGAATTTTTTTTTAAATTTTTCAACCAATTGTGCTTATATTACATTGTAAAAAGTAAAACGAAACACCAGCAACAGCAACAACTGTACTAATGAACCCCAAACAAAAAGAAAGCCCTTGTGTCATTTAGGAATTCTTTTGCTTTTAAGCAATAGCAGATTTAATCAGCATATGGACACTTACTGTGCCTTAACGAAAAATTCTGAAGATGTATACTTTCAAGGTTGGCCTAGCAGCTTAAACAGTTATAGGTGACCAGATAATTTTAACTTACTGTTCTATCATCCTTGGTGTGTTGGTTCTTCTCCTTATGCTTGCAACCTTATGCTTGCAAGTTGACTGCAAAAACTCCAGGCGTTATGTTCCCATTTGCAGCAAGAAAAAGAGGGACAGGGCAGTTCTAGCATGGTCTCTCCTGTGCCTTTTTATAAGAAAGAAAAGCTTCCCTGAAGCTCGCAAGCAGACTTCCCTCATGTGTCGCTTCTCTAAACTATGCCACCACTAGCTCAAGAACAACTGGGGAAAGGGGCAAAATCCTAATGATCGGCTTCCCTGAAACAAACAATCACATTTTATCACTTGAGACCGAGTCCATTGCCAAGCCAGACAAATCAGAGCTCCGTCAGCAGAGATCAGAGTGAATGGCTGAGAGATATGGAACTGATAGTGTTTGCCACAACACCTTCCCTTGATCCTTTTATTACTCATATATTTATATTTTTTTTTTCTCAGTTGAGGGTACTTCTCAACTTCTGTCATTTCAAGTATTTTTTTTTAAATGTAGTTCTTCCAATTGCAGTCCTCTAGATATATGCTATAGAATTTGTATTTGTTTGTTTTAAAAGAGACTGTAGATGAACAAAAGTCTACATTTAGGACAAAATATTATCACCAAAATAATTTTCTCTAATTGTGATACCTTGTTTATATTGAAGAGATGCTCTAGAAATACAGAGATACCATCCCAACTTCACTATGTCCCAAGAGGAAATGTTCCCAATTTTCTGTTCAACTTTCCCATACTTAGGCCAACCATTTTTATATAAATCAAAATATTATATTTAATATGTACCAGCTGTATAAGAGCAACCTTGAATTTAAGATACGATAAGACTAAAAAGAAAAGCTTTTATCACAACTTCCTATGTACATTTTCATCAACTCATATGGTACACATCTGGGTCTTTGATAGCTATGTGTTAAAAAAAATCTAATAGATTCAAAATTAACTTTAAAATCCTGTGTTTTTCATCTATTTAGTCATTTTAAAAGGTAAGTATTATTAGCATAATCATAAAGCCATCTATGAAAGTAATTTAAAGACAGTGATAAATGTACATTTTTAGACTTTAAATGTTCTACTTTAAAGAGTAATAATCTCATTGAAAAAGAAAACAAAAAGAAACTAGTAATTGTTGAGCACTTAAAATATTCCAAGCAGTAAGCCTGGTGCTTTGTACACTGCCTTTACTTTAGTCCTCTCCAAATATCTGTGAAATAGATCTTATTTGCTATCTCCAGATGAGAAAACTAACAAGGCTCAGAGAAGTTAAGTAATTTGTCCTAGGTCATATTAAAAAATATATATAGTTCAGTGGATTTATTATCCAGATTTTTTTTAATTAATGAAGGACAAACCACCAACCAACTAAACATCCCAGAGAAGCCATATCAATGCAAACACCTTGATAATATCAAATAACTCTTTATTTATGTTAGACAAATTGAAAATAAAATTTAGGAAATCCAGGAAAACATGAAATTTAAATGGGGACTATGTCTCCCACTTTATCATTATTGCCACCAGTAGCAAGCAGTTTCTAATCATCTAATCTCTAGCAATGTTCAATTCCATTCCACCAAAGGCACATGCCAGGTAAATTCAGAATGCTTTAATTGAAGAAGATTTGTTCAACAACTAGGCAGTTTAAATGGGCAGGATAAACACAGAGTACTAGAAAAGCAAGGTAAAAAATTCACTAGACTGTGAATGCAGTGAAAATATAAAACAAACCTAAAACAAAAATGTCATACAATTTGGGCAGAGAAGGCACTTGAAGAGTCATCAAAGGATTTAACCCCAGTGAATGTTATGAGACACTGTCAGGTAAAAAGGAACTGTGATAAAAGAATAGACAATAACAGTGAGAAAAAGGGTGAGGGGGAGTGAGAGTATATGCTGAAAGAGAGAAAAAAAGAATAAAGGGACTGGGCTGTGTGTATAATAATGGAAAAATGAGGCTCTTTCCTTACAGATGGTGATCAGTGGCTAGAGCCTTGAATACAAAGAAAAGAAGTGTGATGATGCAATTATAAAAGAAAGTTAATGAATAGACAAGAAAAGCATTACCATGGTCAGAGTAACTGGAGGACAAAGCCACCTGGGAGGGGGCCTTTAGGCCAAGTGCATAGCCAAGGAGCAGGTCTGTGCTGGGCAGACTAAACTGCTCTGAGGCAGAAGTCAGTGTGTGTGTGTGTGTGTGTGTGTGTGTTTTGGGATGGGGGATGGGGGTGTCAAGAGAAATAGAGAAATAGAACATGTTTTCCTGGAACTTCAATTTTATTGTCTTGTAAAAAATTGAAAAATTATTGCTAATTATCCTACGATGTAGAATATCAAATTCACAAGAATTTCTAGGATAAATTATTTTCCCAAATTTATTGAGCTATTAGCATATACTATTGTGTAAGTTTAAAGTGTACAATGTGTTGATTTGATATATTTTACATATCAAATGCTTAACTATTGTAGGATTGGTTCACACTTCCACCATCTCACATAATCAGCATTTCTTTTTGTGGTAAGAATACTTAAGATTTACCCTCTTCGTGACTTTCAAATATGCAATACAGTATTATTAACTATATAGTTCATGCTGAACATTAGATCCTCATGACTTCTTTATTTTATAACTGGCAGTTTGATCCCCTTGACCTGTTTCACTCACCCCCACCCTCTCCCCATTGGCAACCAGTCTGTTCTCCATATCTATAACTTTTTAAAAACTTTTCAGATTCTATATACAAATGAGATCATATGTATTTGTCTTTCTTTGTCTGACTTATTTCACTTAGTATAATGACCTCAAGGTCCATCCATGTTGTCATAAATGGCAAGATTTCATTCTTTGTTATGGCTAATAGACACACACACACACACATTTTCTTTATCCATTCGTCCATTGACAGACACTTAGGTTGTTTCCACATCTTGGCTATTGTAAATAATGCCGCAGTGAACACTGGGGTGAATGTATCTTTTTGAGTTAGTGTTACATACCCCTGGGCGCCCAGCTCTTTGTTCTTTGCCTCACTGGTATGCAATATGCTCAGACAAGCTGTTTCCCAGCCTTGCTGACTTTAGGGCAACAGAATTTTTATGCCATTTTTTAAAAGTCAGGTCTATAGTCCAGATACCCCCATATAAATGCCTAGATGGGATCTTTCACTCAGAGTTTTATGTAAGAAACATGTAAGAAAATATCTGTTCAACAGCACTGACCCCACAATATAGCGTGAAAATTTTACACATTTAAAAAATATAGAAATTTATAAACAACAAAAAAATAAAGAATTCCTAGAAGTTAAGGTCAGCTATACAGTTAGAGGACACCACCCTCATTTATGACACCAATTACAAGATCAGGAGGTTCCCAAAACTATTCTGTTTTGATAATTCACTAGAAGTACTCACAGAACTCATTGAAAACTATTACAATTACAGTTTATCACCGGAAAAGGATTTGGATTAATAGGATTAAAATCAGCCAAAGGAAGAGTCACATAGAGCAGAGTCCAGGAAGTTTCCAACATGAAGCTTGCATTTTTATGTCCTTGCAGAGTCAGAATGTGTTACTTTCTCAACATTGATGTGTGACAACATGCATGAAGTATTGCCAAACGGGAAACCTCAGCCAAGTTTGGGTATTCAAAATTTTTATTGGGACTTTATTCTGTAAGTATGATAGCTTGATTATTTCCCACATGGTTAAGCTCAGTCTCCAGGTTGACCAATACTGTGTGATTCAAAGTCCTCACCCTAAGTTACACTGCTGGTCTTCCTGCATGGCAAGCCCATACCTTAGGACAGTTGAGCATGACTGGCCACGCCATGAGTCCAGTGTGGCCAGTCCCCACACTCAACAAGGACACTTCTATCAGGGATGACAGCGATTATTTCCTAGAAACTGAAAGCAAAGTCTGGACCTCTCTTTGGGCAAGACCTAATTCTTTACTACACAGATCACAACCAGCCTTTGACCAAGGCTCTCCTACAGCAAAATAATCAAGTTTATCTGAGCATCTCCATTTAATACAGTATTCATGACAGATGCAGCAATAGTATTATTACAAGTATGCCTAACATTTGGAGAAGACAGTAGAGGGATAGGAATAGATTTTAAGAAGAAAACTAATCCATCCTATAAAGCCATCACATTCAGTCTCACATTTTTGTCTTTTGATCCACCACTATTTGTATCTTGTGACAAATTTGTATAGAACTGTTTAGCATAGAGATAAGCGGATGGTTAGCCAGATGTAGTTCCTTCTCAGGCCAGTCATTTTCCACCAATATTATATCCTGAGGAGGTTCTAACTTAGTTTCCTAAAACATTTGACCATAAATATCATATTATAATCTTATCAACAGTGCCAGTGTTAAAACATATCACAGTATGGTAGAAGATATAACCCTGAAAAAAATAGCTAAAAGATACTGACATATTACTAGATTCTCAGTCATTAACAATCAGTTCAGTAAATCATCATATTATATGACCAAAATATCTCCCAGAGGATGCAACTCTGGTTGGCAGGCTTTGCGTCAACTTGTAAAACTCCAAAAGCAGGAGTAGCCGCACTCTTTCAGGTACGTAGCATAACTAAACTAAGAGACAGGATCATCTCTTGCTATGGGTCTCTTGAGGAGGCAATCTAGCACTGGATTTTCCTCACTGCAAAACCCGTTTATTCTCTCTTTTACCGTTAGCTACTCTTCCTCCTTCTCTACATTTACACCTAAACCTTTTCACCTCTGTGCCAGCCCAGATTGCAGTAGCAATACTAGTCAACCAGGTGCCTCCTGTTCAGCCCGCTTCTGCTCACAGAGATTAGAGCTGCACAGTACAGAACTAGGGAGCTATCCTGACCACTAGGCAATACAGCCACACTGACTGTCAACGCACTTTTGCCAGATGAGATGAAGGCGCAGACCCTAGGAATTCTGATGTAAACTTTAAAAGATATAGTTCCAGTTTCTTACCTGCTGGTTCCAATCATCTTCCCAGCTTGGAAGGGAATTCTTCTGACAAGCATTGTCTCTAATGCCTACCTTTAATTCCCATTTTCAGGAAAAGTCTCATCCTACCAGTGGAAGGAGCTGAAAATGGATCATCATTTTCTGAGAGACTAGATACTTCTTGGGTAACACTGTTCCAGTTCCCCTAAGCAACAGCATCTCCAGTCACAAAATTTACTCACTATGGATTACCTAAAATTGTAGCACGGTGGTTCTCAAATTTTGTCAGACGACAAACACTTCAATTTTTAAAAAAATCATCTGGAGAGATTCTGATTCAGTGGGTCTGCAGGGCAAACAGTGAACTTCCATGTCTAACTTCCCAGGGGATGCTCATGCTACTGGTCTGCAAACCACCCCTTAAGAATAATTGTTAAAGCCCACGGTTTTAGAAATCGTGTTTATTTGTTTCCCTTCTGGAAGGTAAGCTTTTCAGTTGCAGGAACAGTTTTATTCATTAATATGTTCCCATGACCTCATACATCACTTAGTTAACAATCAATAAGCATTTGTTGATTGAATGAATGGTAATGTCGTTTCTAGCTTTGCGATACTGATACTGCTTCTATTGGTGAAATCACCTACCTGCATATTTGAGGATGGTGATATGACTTTATTTTTCATACATGAAGTGTTAGCATTTTAATATATAAATACTAATAAAATATTACTTATTATTCTTTAATAATTTCAGCATGATATATTGCTAACAGTCTCTGCAGAAATATTTTTTACTAAATCACTGTATATATATGTGTGTGTGTGTGTGTGCCCACGTGCTGGGTTTAGAAGAATACTATTTTTCTTTTATTATACGTGAATTGATGGTATAAAATTGCTACATGAAATATTTGGCAGCTGTATACCTTGCAGGCAAAATTAATGAAAAAGAAAAATTTATAGAATCTAGGCTAATTTGAAAGTGTGATGAAACATGTCCTCACAAATTGAAGTTTGGAGAATAGTCGAAAGTACAAAAATGCATTGATAGTCTTTCTGAAGATTTCCCCCTATTCTGTCTTCTGCTCGTTAATTGTTAAATTAATATTCATTTAGATTCTAGTTGGCCTCTTTAATGCCAGGTTCCCAAACTCAAGTGGAACTAAAGGCAAACTACCTTAATTTTTCCTCTTCTACATCACTCTTAAAGTTTTTAAACCAGCACTACTAATTTTGAGAAATTAGCAAACCAAGTTACCCTGGGCCATGACTTAGTCCAATCTCATTAGCTAAGTGACGCCCAACCACAGTGTCACCTGTCTTACTTAGAGCGTGTAATTAAGAGGCCAACGAAGGAAGTAGTGTGGTTGAAGCTACTGCAGAACTTACATGTGTAACAATGAGAAACTGCAGCAACTCGGATTACTTAACCTTGCGAAAGAGAAGGCAAGTAAATAAAATTAATGCTACAAAAGACATAGCAAAAGCTGACAAGTTTCTTCCTTGAACTAGTCCAATGACCCATCAAAGAAGAGTCACTGAATGGTATTAATGGCATATAAATTTAAAAGCAATAAAAAGAGATACTTCACCATCCAGCACAAAAATCAAACTATGAAATTCTTAACCGCTGAACATAGTGTTAAATTCCAGTTAGATTTTTTTTAATGACTTAAAAAATTTTATTTTATTGTGAGTGAAAAACTCACAGTGGACTTAAAACTAAGATTTAAGGGCGTATGTTAAGTTTTGACAGCTGAAAGAACCACTTACTCAACGGAAGACACATGGCTTTTTGATAATTTTACATAATATGGAAATGCCAGGCATTACTGATAGATAAAAATAGTGGGAAATGTGAAATGTGAAATGTCCTGTTTGTGTCCCGTTGGAGGAGATATTTACAAAATGAGTCAAAGCAAAAATCCCTGTTATTACAAAAGGTTTTTTCATTCTTGCTGAGACTAAAATATTAAACTTGATTTCACTAGGGAATTGCAACTTTAGAAAATGAAAACCACACCAGAATTGGGAAGGTGTTTTGCAATCTGGTCCTAGTCAAAGCTATGAACTAGGTGCAGCTTTCCTTTGAGGCTAGCCCGCTCCCCTCTGCTGTCTAACACAGTACTCTCATTCTATTTCAGGGTTGCCCACTTACGGAACAGGCTTCCAAATCTTGCAGGGTCCAGATCTCTAATAGGTGATGATTTGCTAATCCTGTGAAGTAAACTGTGCTGATGTGTGTCGTTCCTAATAATTGGGTAGGGTGCTGGAGACTACGACTTCCTAATTCAGTTAGTGAGAATTGCCGTCTCTTAGGATTACAGGAGATCTTAGAGGTTATTTTCCACACTGTGCGAGAATCCCATGGAAGGTTCCTCTTCAGCAACAGTTCCTGTGACGGGAAGTCCTCCACTTCACCAGGTGGGGAAGTTTTAGACATTAAAAGGTATGATTTATATTAAGCTAAAAATCAAGAGGAATCAGGATCCAGAGGAAAGAATATTTGCTATGGAGAAGATCCAAGGCTAAATTCCAGCCTCCCTTACTCACTATCTGTATGAATCTGAGCACGTTTTGTTTTTTTAAACTTCACTGACTTCAGTGCCATGATAAAGAGGAATAAAAGGAAAACCTCAAAGAATCATGACAATCTTAATTGCTAAATATTTTTAAGACAGCATATAGTGCTGAAGGTACATAGTGATGATCCAATAAATCATGTACTAATTCTATATTTTCTCCTGTTATTCCTAGTCTACTTCATCCTATATGAAACATAAAATTGTTCTGTTCCTTTTATTTCATGACAACTTTCAAAATATCTAAACCTAAGTGTCATACTTCTCCTTTTACCACTTGCTTTTTCAGCCTAAATGTTACCATTTCTCTGGGCCATTTCTTGTATGGCATGTTCTTCCAATCCCTTCCTATCCTTTTTTTTTTGTGTGTGTATTGCACTCTACTTTATAAATATCTTTATGGAACTGTGGTGCCTGTAATTGAGGCTGGTTCTCTAGAGATGGGTTATATAAAATAATTTTTAAGATGTTTATTCGTGTTTGTTCTCCATTCCCTACACCATCTTATCTTTCTCAGTCCCTTTCCCCTGCTTCATAGCATCTTATCATTATTGGAAATATTTTCTTCATTAATGAGCTGGCTAATTAATTCAACAGGTATACGTTTGTTTATTATTTCTCCCTCTTATTTGGACATAAGTTACATTATGGCTGGAATCCAGTCTGTTTTGCTTACGCTCTTATAAAGGCTCTTAGTACACTCTTTGGCATATAAAAGATGCTAATGATTACTTGATAAATAATGAATTCAAAAGCACCTTGAGAAATTGAGGTAGAGATGATGATAACTGCATACCACAGAGGTACTAACTCATAAGTCTTTCATAAAAAAGTAATGGCTTAGAATTTTAAATTTGTTTTTTAAGGGTAAAAATGTACATATGATAGGAAAAAGAGAACAGTGGAAGGAAGTGGACATATCTATCTTTGATGCCACTGATCACGCCTTCCTTTGGGTTAGACTACAAGGGGCTGCTCTCCAGGCATAGAGACTAGTCTCCACCCAGAGACGGAGGAATTCCCTCTGCACACAGAGCAGCAAACTTGCCCAGGATTGAGGGGACCCTCCTCCGCCCAATGCCAGCTTTGGCTGGCAGATAAAGGGGAAATTTCTGGGTCCTGACACGCCTTGGGTAAGCAGTTGTGGCCATATGTCCTTTGTGAAATGAAGATTGCAGTAAAAAATATAGTAGAAAAGTACTTTACAATTTAACAAGGTAATTGTTCAAGGTACTGTTTAAGGGGCTAATTTAGTATATAATAGTCTATGAAATTTAAACTGTTAAAATCATTTTTTGGTATCTCATTTTAAAGTGAGTGTCAGGCTTAAAAAATTACACTGACTCTGAAAATATCTAATTCAAATGTCTTTAGTTGCAGCTGGGATGAGTCTGCTCTTTTTCTGCACATAGAAATAGAAGCTTCTAATATACACAAAATGTTATGATAACTCACAGAGAAAAAAATGTGACAATGAGAGTGTATATGTCCATGAATGACTGGAAAATTGTGCTGAACACAAGAATTTGACACAACATTGTAAAATGATTATAAATCAATAAAAAATGTTAAAAAAGAAAGAAATAGAAGCTTCTATCAAATATTATTTCACCATACATAAAAACAATTTGTGTCACAACAAACCCCCAAGGGGTGGTTCTAAACTATTGAGAGAAAAATATATTTTTGGAAGGAAACATCTGAAGATACTTTATTTTCCACTGCTATTTTGCAAATGAAGTGGGCTTGGTGATTCATTGACTTAAATGAAGAAAGCAAAAGGTTAACTTTTAATTTTTAAAAACTGTGTCAAATTTTTCTATGCTTAAGGAATAGTTAGTTCAGGGGTAGTCAAAGTCTAAGGGCTTTGGAAGAAATCGAGCTGAGAACCTCAGGCCATCTTAGGGCAAATGGAGAAGACACCCTCCTTCTAGGTGGTCTAGCCACTGCTTGGTGTCAATGCATTTTGCCACTAAGGAATACAGGCTTAGTGTTGTCAGGTCTTATGATTTTAAGAGAAGCTGTAAATCTGTATTGTCACCTAAATTTCTTAATACTTAAACACTGGCAAAATATACAAAATGTAAAAGAAATCATTGGATTACCTGAACATATTATGTCTGGGTCATATCTAGTAATGTATGAAGTTAGAGAGTGAAAAAGTTCCTATTTTACCAATAAAGAGAAAATTTCTCTTCAGTATTCAGAAATAAGGAAAATAAAACTATAATCAAATATAATTTCCCATAAGATCATCAAAAAACCCAAAACAAAACCATAAACCTTAAACAGACAAATGTTAGTGTTTGCAAGAAAACTATGCACTTTTGTTACAGTATTGGTGAGAATGTAAAGGGTAAAAATCTTTCAGAAGCCCAGTTGATGGGTAGCTATCAAAAATTTTTAAAATTATATATATGTGTATATACACATATGTATGTATATTACATATATATTCTTGGACTAAGCAAGTCAATTTTTAGGAATCTGTTTTAATGAAAAACTCACCTATATGTACAGAAGTAATATGTATAAGGACGTCACTTTCAGAATTGTTTATAAGAGCAAAAGAAAAAGGAAGATACCCCGATATAGGTGTTGAGAAGGTGAGGGAGTCAATAAAGGTGGTCCATCTAAATTATGAAATATTTGACAACAGCTGAAAAAATGTGGAAAACCCATATCTACTTATAAGAAAAGTGTAAGAGATATAATTATAAAAAACAACGTTGAAAGTATGGGTATAGAATAATTATGATTACACGAAGATAATATTTCTGTACATACATATGTATGTGTGTTAAATATTTTAAAGAGTACTGGGAGAGTGGGAATAGCGTTATTATGTTTTAATAAAATAATTCTATGTCGTATGTTAGTTCTTAGCAAAAGAACCAGGTGGGCATAAAACAGAATTTTTTAACATATGTTGTCTTTCAGACGGGAACTTAGAATGGACAGGTAAGAGAGGACTTCAACTTTTTTATAATTCTTGCTTAAATCTTTCCCATAAGGGTATACTCATAAATTGTTACATACATAAAAGGAATAGTCAAAACAAAACAAAATGAAGCCAGTAAAATGGGATTGTCATAATGATGAAAGATAATAATATGAAAAATAAATAATTGCTTATTGGTTGAAATTATTAATTAAGCTGATATGGAAGCTATGCTATCATACACAGAACTCTGTACTGAAATGATTTAAAATATACCTTTTTTGTCTCACTAGGTTCAAATCTAAGGCAATCAGCTATGTGACTTTGTCCAAGATTTGTATATATAATAAATTTTTACTTATAGCATCTTACCAATGATAATTGATAATGGGTGTAAAATACTTAGTATGGTTCCTAATACATTGAGTAAATTCTGTAAAAATAATGGCAATTATTAGTCATTGGAGATTAAAGTTATGAAAGTAAATCAAGAGGATTTACTTAAATATCTGTGAATACAATATTTTTTTTGAGAAATACTAGGAAGCTACTGTTATCTCATTATCTGTAATGCCTCCAACCTTTATTCAATCAAAATAATTGTTGTTTTCCATAGTTTCTTTTTAAATTTAATTTTACAAATTTTAGCTGTATGGCATTATAATTTGACATCTGTATACACTACAAAGTGACCACAAGTCTAGCTGACATCCACGACTATGCAGTTGACATTTCTTCATCCATTTCACCAACATCTAAGGTAACCACTAATCAAATCGCTGTATCTATGAGTTTGTTTTTGTTTTATTTTGTTTGTTCCTTTGTTTTGTTTTTGCAGATTCGACATATGAGTGATACCATATGGTATTTGTCTTTCTCCTTCTGATTTATTTTACTTAACATAATACCTTCGAAGGCCGTCTGTTATATAATCCATGTTATTTTTGTAGTGGGTCAACAAGAGTACACAGATATCTGGCTATGGGAAGGTTAAATATTCAAGATGATGTGTTTGTGAAATTCCTCTTGCCCCTTTAGCTGCTGTTTTGGTATTAGATAGGTCTATACATTACAGGAAAAATATGGCAGCAAAATATAGTCTATTTCTCTGACTGCTGACTTTGCAACAGAGTAAATTTCATCAGTCACTTCCATGCATCTTATAAACATGCAAGGTCATAATACTACCTCTAATAGTGCAGCTCTAGAGAGAAGTCAGTGTTTGGCCACTGAAACCAATAGTGATTATTAGGCAGTTTTTCATGACAGCCTTATGTGGAAAACAGATGACACCCAAACACACACTATATCACCTGTTTGGCCTAATAAACACTGGGCAGAGGTGTTCAAGGATGTATTTTGTTAATACAACATGTTCATCCCTCCTGGAGAAGCATCTGCTAAAAGATCATGCTGGCTGAAGATAATCAGAAAACCAAATATAAAACTGTCTTTGATTCAAAAAAGAGAAAAGAACAAGTAATGACAGATACTGAACAAAAGAGGTGATAGAAGCGACCAAAACAAGGAGAGACTTCAGAGAAGTTGCACAAGAACATCAAGAGCCTTTTAATAATTAAAGTTTATCAAAATAAACATTGCTTTTATTTATACAAACATGTTTTTCTGTTTTAAAATGATAATCTGCAAAAGTCACCTCACTGACAGTTAAGAAAATCTGTTTACTATTCCTACTTCTGATTAGAGAGAACAGAATTTTATTATAATTAAAATCAAGAAATTCATTTCTCCCACAGCAGTTTCTACAGCCATTTCTTAAAAATCTATTTTTTAATTGACAAATGTGGAGCCTTTAAATTAACTAATGTTTGGAAGTAGGAAATCACAAGTCCAGATATGCTAGATTCTGGTCAGGAAAATATAATCTTTAATTTACCTGCTTCCCCGCCCCCCAGGACATAGAAGAAATTTAAAATGCATGCCTCTGGAAAAGGTGCGGATTTGAAATAGAACACCTGCTAAGCCCTTGTTTTCTTCTAATCAGTTTCTGATTGAGAAAATTAGACACACACACAATATGTATGTGTTACATGTTAAGAATATTCAAGCTAATTTATTTTTCTTATTCATACTGAATTTCTATCCCAGATCTCTTAGTTGCTTGAAACCCATGCAAGTTTGTAACCTTGAGACATTTATGTCTGTCTTTATTTTATATTCTACCAAAGCAACAACTTATTTGGAGAGATACTGTATAAATTTCAATGAAAAACTAGTAATTTAATATTACTGTTTTATATTTGTTATAATTATCCATTTAATAACATTATAGTTTTATATAATTGGCTACAGTGTCTTGCAGTTTATAATATAGTATCTTAATCAACATAACATTCAATACATGTCTGCTGAATGTAACCATAATGAACTGCAATACATTTAAGCTGGGTTTTGCTATTCTGTTAATTTCACTTTTTGTAATATTTGTAATAGATACCTATTGCTAAAATATTTCCACCAGTTGAGAAAACTGAAAGAACTCCGTGTTCTGCTAGTCCCTGTCTTCGTCCACACAAATAAACACTATTTATAGAATCTGAATCAAAGACCCACTTTTTCAAGGAAATTCTGTATTGTGCAAGTGAATTATTTTCAAGCCTGAAAATGAGATTGAGTAGTAGAATCCAAGACCTCTAACTTTGAGTTCATCATTGCCTCTTAGGAACTACCTGGGAAATGTCTTAACTGCCAGGATAGGGAATGAGGATGTCGTATAACTTACTTACAAGTCCTAGGCCATGGAGAGCTTTAGAAATTAAAATGAACACCTAGAATGACTTTTGGAAGCCAGGGCTATGCACGGAGCATCTGTATAATGTGCTCTGTGTGGCTGGCATTGCTAAACAGACAAGCTGTCACATTCTGTACTAGCTGAATATGCCAGGGCTCTTCCTCTGTCACCCAAGGTAGAGGACATGGCAGTAGTCAAACCTCAAGGTGACAAAAACCTAAAGGAGTGTGGTGAGCCCTGTATTACAGAGGAAATTTACAAGTGTAGGTGGGAAGAAGCATCTCTTGCCACAGCACCTGTATCATAATCCAAATGCATCCTTGGACTGAGAACATCACTATTAAAATAAAGGAGCATTGTAAATGACAGGGACTACTCTCAGTAAAACAGATTTTAAAATACAAAAGCAAACTTCTAGAAAACGTCATCTTACATGTATCGAAACAAAATTTTAAAAATTATTTATAGTACTGCAATAAGTTAGTGGGAGAAAAGAGTAACATATTTTGAAATTCAACAAAGAATGTTAACCATGAATTTAACAGACTATATGAATATACTTCAACTTATTTTTTTAAGTAACTTTTATTTATTTAGGAAAAATTGTGTTGTTTTTATTGCTTATTCTAAAAAAGCCCAAATTATTTGTTTTTAATTTTTATAAATATTACCTTTATGAGCAAAGAATCCTTTAAAGACTTGCATATGGTTTTAGGATACAGTGTATGAATTATGGCTATTTGGTGCCACCTAGTGGTAGAGGGCTTTCAAAATCAGTTTAAGTTACTTCTGCTTTTAGAAAATTTGTAATGAAAAAATAATTTAGAGATGGCTAAGCTGTCTCCTGAAGGAGATAAAAGTTAAGAGAAAATATATTTGGCATTATAGATATTAACTAAAATTGTCTCTTACCCTCAACATTGAAGAGACATTTGGTTTGACTGATACAGAATGCTTTATGACCAAAAGAGATTTTGGGGTTTCATTCTATTTTTATTGTTTTATTTTTTGTTGGCTGGTTGACTGATTTCTAAAGTCAAAGATAGATCTAAGAATGATATAAACTTAGACACAGTGTACATCTCAGAATTAATTATTATTAATTATAGTATTATCAATATAATATGTGTCACAATGATATGACATATTATTCTGTGGACAAAGTGATAATGACATGTGCCTTAGAGCATGCAGAAGGTATAAAAGTGCCAGATTTTTTTTTCCAGAATTCAGGGATAATGGGCATTCCCATTATTTTAGTGGTCACATAAACATATCTCCTGCCCAAGTACCTTTTTCTTTAGAGAAGCTGTTCCACTCACAGCATCTAGAAGAGAGGTCATCCCTGGGATACAGCTAACTGGACTTCAGTGGGTACTGGGAAGAAATGGAAATAATTGAATTCTCTCTTCTGGTCTTTAGAATGGGGACACTGAGAGGCTAAATCAAATGAATGAAGGTAAGAGTTTAATGTGAAAATTCCTGATAAACCAAGGATGATGCTACTACAATGGAATGCCAATGTCATTTTCAAGTTATGGAATCCATAAAGAAACAAAATAAGTCAGTCTTTAGAGAAATTAGAGCAGTGGAGCCATGTGGAGGGAGAACAGAGATGAGGACTCCATATTTTATGAGAGAAAGGAGTAGCCTTAATTCTCGACTTCCAGTTCCATTCTTCCTGTCCCTTTAACCTGTGGCTTGTCCCTGGTTGTCCCTGATAAACCTTCAGATAACTTCCTTCTTACTTAACCTTGATCCTTTAAATCAAATGATCCCACATTATAGAATGGGATACTTCAATTCTGAAATATTTCAAATCTGGTAAAATACATTTCACCAGATGGGAATGATGTCTTTCCCAAAATGTCTGTGAATATTGGATGTCACCAGGAAATTATAGAAAATTTGACTGAAATTTTAATTTTATACTGAATTTCAATGATCTTTAACTGTGGCTTTGATAATATTTTAAGAATTTTCTTCCTGTTATTTTCCTTTCCCTTCTTCCTGTTCAGCAAATACCTAACTTCTCGCCTCATAGGAGAGGTGTTTGGATGTAGGGTGTGTGTATAGGCTGGGCTGTGTTCATATGGGAGTTTGGGGTTAAGATTATATGGCATAAGCCCAAGCCTTGAAGAAAGAGACACGAGAAAGAATTTCTCTAGTCTAGAAGAACATTGATATTAGAAAGTGGAGAAGAGAGGGGCTTGTAGGACGGACTAGAGAAAAGAGGGACAGTTAAGCCCTATTTCTTGAAAGCATTGCTGAGGAAGGGGATGGGCATCCCTTCCTTGGTGATAAGACCCCAGGAAGGAGATGGCTGTATATTCTGTCTAGGCAGAGGGGACCATATACAATCACAAAAAGTTTTCCTATCTCCGTAATACCTCAAAAGGACCAGCAAAGGGCTCTGAGATGTGCAGGGCCACGTGGCCAAGCAGAAAGACCCGTTCCATAAGACAACAGTTCTTGCACTCCTCATGCATGGGCTGAGATTCCATCATAAAATGCTAGAATATAGTGTTCCACTGCTGTTTTACAAAAACCAGTATCTGCATTAATTTTACAAACACGTTAAGAAATTTTATTTTCTACTTTATGGGCTCAGCATGCTTCTGCTGCACAACTCTGCTTATTTTCTACTTTTGGTGTATCTCCAAAAACTGCCTTCAGGATCACCTTAGTGCTTATTAAAACAAATAGAGATTCCCAGGCTGCACCCCAGATGCTCTGCCTCCCCAGGGTCAGGGCTTAGGGAAACTTCTTGAAAGAAGTGCCCCAGATTCTTCTGATTTGTAACCAACTTGGGAACCAACACTTAGGCTGATTAAATCGTTGAAATCACTCCACGGTTAAATCGGTCTTTATTTCTTAAACCTCTTTTAATTTGGAGGACGTTTATAGGTGTCTATGGGACATTTGTTTGCCTACAAAAAGCAAGCAGTTGGATATGCAGATCTGAAGTTCCAAATAGATGTCAGGGCTTCAGATACACATTTGGAGATTTTAAGCATACAGATTTTAAATGGTATTCTAAAACTCGAGAAAGAATAAGTTCATTCAAAGAGGCTTAGAAAGAGAAGAGCAAGGCTAAGCGGAAACACCTCCGTTTGTGGGAGAGTGACTGCAGGGCGAAAGGTCACACCTGCTCGCAAGTGTAACTCGATTCATCTAGTCGTCGTTGCCTTGGTTGACTTGGTCTTGTTCTATACTTGGTAGTTGTCTTTCTGCATCTCCTGAACTCACTGGCCTCACAGACCTTGAGTTTAAGTGCCCCCAGGCATCCTCTTGTTCCTGTTCACTACAGATGTCTTAGATGGAGTCTCAGCTTTTTGGCACCATATTACTTGTAAAGTCTTTACAGATCAAACCACTGGCTTCAATCTGTTGACTTCCTAGACTGGAACAGTCTTGCAGGTGCCTAGGCCTCCCTGACAAACACAGGGAAAGACACGTGGTGGAATGCACTGGTTTGTAAACTTTTCTTGTAATCAGTGGGATCAATGTTTCAGATGAGCTCTAACAGATGAGAGACAGATCAGGGTGGTTCTGACTCAAGGTGAGTGTATGTCTCAGGACAGGGCTCGCTCAGACCCACTCTTACTGCCGTGGCGGCCCCTTAGGCATCTCTTTAGAACGCCAGGCTTTACAGGACACAGAAAATCACTGTTACAGGGTAAGCAGTATGCGCTTTATGAAACCAAGGGTTTAAACCCTGATTCTGCAGCTCACCGGCTATTTATCTTTGGACCGATTGCTTAGTCTTTCTGAGTCTTGTGTTCCTCAGCTATAAAATACAATTACTTCATGGGCTTGCTAGCATCAGATGAGATAATGTGTCAACGCACAGCTCAAAGGGCATGGGAGCCTCAGTAAATGTTAGTTTTCTTGCTTTCACTGTATCTTGGCCTGGTGGACAATTTATGGAGTCAAAATAAAATAACAGAGGCTTAGAGTGGGAAAGGGTTGAGAGGCATCTAGGCCAGCCACCTCGGGAGTTCCTTTTGAGATGCCCACATCAGATGGGCATTTAGTAACTGCCTGAAGATTGCTTAGAGACTGAGAGCTTAATTTCTTGGTGTGTGTGATGGATTCTCTTTCTCTGACATACACTTTAGACTGAGCCAAATATTTCACAAATTCTTCTAAATTTTATTCTTTAGACCAGCAGATGTAATGGTAGTCATTCAAGTTTTAAAGCCAGATTATCAAGTATTATGTAAACTGTGATCTCATTTTGGTTAAAAGATATATAAAAATACTCACATATGCGTATATGGGTATAGACATTTGTTATGATTTATATTAAAATTTAATAGTTGTTAACTGTGCATTGGTATTATAGAAACATTTCTTCTTCATAAAAATTCTATATTAATTGATTTTCCCTCTAATAACCATGTGCTTTCAAATATATGATATTTTTATCTATTTATTTATTTGGTCTTGATCCTCATAACAATTTTTAATGATAGATAGAGTAGATGTTATCTTTATTCTGTATACACTCACGTACCTGGAACTCAGAGGGATGAAATAATATTCTGAGAGTGATTTTCTGAGGTTTGTTGGAAAAGGTGGAACCAGATTTAAGCTCAGGTTTTCTAACTCTTATTCTTCCCACCACACCTGATGTTTTGTTTTGTTTTAGTTTTTTCTTTATGTCTAAATGTCTCTGTTTCCACAGTTCTGTCCCTTCTGACACAACTCAGATTTCCCATCATTTGGGTCACTCTACCCTGTTAATTTTCTAATTAAAATGCAATATCTGGAAGTATGTGTAATATTCAAGAATACTCTGAAAAAAAAAAACACATAATAGACTAAATTACCTTCCTTGCTTAGCACATCACACAGATTAAATTAAGATATAATGCTTTTGTTAAATATGTATGTTTTTCATCTCTTTTTAACATAACATTTTATATTTCCATTATGAATGTCATATATATTCAATGTATGAGATTTGCTAAGTATAGAAAAAGAAGCAAAAGATCACTCATATATCATCCATAGTTCCTCTACCCAAAAATAATTTCTCTAAATATTTTGTGTCTTTTCACACCAGAAAGGAAGGACTTTGGGAGCAGAACTTTGATTTATTTTGTTCAGTGTTCATTCTGTGCCTAGATTAGTATCTGGTATATATTAATAGGCATTTAATTAAAATTTCTTGGGAGATTCCTTAAAAAACTAAAAACAGAGCTTCCATATGATCCAGCAATCCCACTCTGGGGCATATATCCAGAGAAAATCCTAATTTGAAAAAATACATTCATTCCAGTGTTCATAGCAGCATTATTTACAATAGCCAAGACATGGAAGCAACCTAAATGTTCATTGACAGATGTCTGGATAAAGATTTGTGATATGTGTGTGTGTGTGTGCATGTGTGTGTAATACTACTCAGCTATAAAGAAAAATGAAATAATGTCATTTGCAGTAACATGGATGGACCTAGAGATAGATTATCATATGAAGTGAAGTAAGTCAGACAGAGAAAGACAAATACTATATGATATCACTTATAGGTGGAATCTAAAAAAAATAAGACACAAATGAACTTATTAATAAAACAGAAACAGAATCACAAACATAGTAAACAAACTCATGGGTACCAAAGAGGAAAGGGTTGGGGAGTTATAAATTAGGAGTTTGGGATTAGTCGATACAAACTACTAAATACAAAATACATAAACAACAAATCCTACTGTATAGCACAGGGAATTATATTCATTATCTTCTAATAACCTATAATGAAAAAGAATACATATGTATAACTGAATCACTATACTGTATACCAGAAACTAACACCACAGTGTAAATCAACAATACTTCAATAAAAAAATTGTTTAAGTAATGAATAAAATATTCCCGCATATACATTTATATTTTTGAGTACACAATAAACTCCGTTAAGTTTTGTACCCTGACATTTTCAGTTCATATCAAGTTATTGATAGTATTAGCATTCTTATCATAAATTCTATCATCATAATAATTGTATAATACTCTATTGAGGGACATGCTGTCCTTATTTTGGACATTTAGAGTGTTTTTAATATTTTGCTGCAATGACAAATAATGTCGCAAACATCTCTTGTGTATAGTTTTATAATTTGGAGGAATTATCTTTTGCAGATATTTCCAAAGTGAAATTATTGCAAAAGTGTGAGCAGTTCAGAACAAACTTTCTTCTCCCCTCTCCACACTTATACAGAATCTGAGTACACTCTGAATTTATGGTCATCTATTGTCATTGGACTTTCAGCTCTTTTCCACCTTACCTTTTACCTAGACAGTAATCAGTAAGTTTCAGGTGTGTTGTTCAGGCAGGTAGGAATTCCTGTTACTGTACATCCTCGTCTGTGTTTCCTCTCACTTCCCAACACCAACCACTTTTTCCTTTCTGGCCAAAATAAAGCAGCAGTTCCTTCCACTTTTTGCTTCAAACTACCTTCTGAGAGATGAAATTGTCAGTGAGGCAGGTCAAGAATGTGTCTGATGCTCAGCTTTTTAGTCTAATGAGATTTCTAGCAGATGTCTTTATAGTGGAAGTGCCCCATTACTGTTGTATCTTTTCTCTGTGACAGATTTTTAATCTGTGTTAAGAAAGCGATGCCCGTATCATTTGTCAGGCTGGGCAGACTAATGTTGGCTCTTCTATTGTATTCCTTCAGTTTCTTTTTCTTCATAAGGCTTTCATCTTTACCTGCCCATACATTCCATCTAGGAGCTATCTTTATGGAAAAAAACCATAAATATTTTTCATAAAAACAAAAACATAATGCATATTTAAGTTTTAATTTCAGTGGTCATACATATCAATCATAGAAAGCCTAGAAAATGCTGAAAAGTGTAAAGAAAAAAATCTCCAAATGACTCATTTAAAAAAAATTGAAGTACAGTCAGTTACAACATGTCAATTTCTGGTGTACAGCACAATGTCCCAGTCATGCATATACATACATATATTTGTTTTCATATTCTTTTTCATTAAAGGTTATTATAAGACACTGAATATAGTTCCCTGGGCTATACAGAATAAATCTATTTTTATATATAGTGAGTAATATTGGCAAATCTCAAATTCCAAAATTTATCCCTTCCCACCCCCTTTCCGCAGTAACTATAAGATTGCTTACTATGTCTGCAAGTCTATTTCTACAATGGAACACTACTGAGTCATAAAAAAGAATAAAATAATGCCATTTGCAGCAACATGGATGGACCTAGAGATCGTCATTCTAAGTGAAGTAAGCCAGAAAGAGAAAGAAAAATACCATATGATATCACTCATATGTGGAATTTAAAAAAAGAAACAAAGAAAAAGGAGAACACTAATGAACTCATCTACAACACAGAAGCAGACTCGCAGACCCAAATGACTTACAATATCACAATTTTAAAGATAGTATTTGTTAACATTTTGCCATCGTTTTTCCAGAGTTTTTCTGTGTATGAGTGTGTGTGTATGTGGTATATGCGTGAGTGTAGATAAAAGTGGAAGAGGACTGTGCATCTCTTACCTCAAGATTGTATTTCGTATCACACTATTAGCATTTTCTTACGGTTTAAAAACTTTTGGAGAAAATAGTTACGTAAATTTAATCATGAAGCAGGCTATAGCTAATTGAATCATGTTCCTGTACTCATTTGCTTCAGGTCGTCCCTAATAAAGATATTCTTCCATAAATATCTTAGGAAGTAAATGTTTATATACCCCTGCGATGATTTCTCCTAGATGTGGAACTGCCTGGAGAACATGCTGCCTGCTTTAGGCAGCGTCTGTGCGGTCCTGTATTCTTCTATCTTTGCCAACACTGAGCTTTTGTAATCTTGCCTAATTTTACAGGTGAAACTGAAGTCTTCAGAGTTTCAGTAGTCATCAGGTTATTAGTGAGGGTGGACTTGCTCATCTTTTGGGCCATTTTTATTCTTGCTTAATTCGAGCTTTGTTGTCTTTACTGTGCTTCCTTCATTTAGGAACTTGCTCTGTCTCTTATTCATATATTTTTTCAATAACTTGCTTTTTAACTTTTTATTTTATCACATGAATTTCTGCATAATTGAAAAGTGACATTGTGTTATAAGGTTTTCAGCTCTTGGCTCACTCCCACCCACCAACAATCCCATTTTTTTTCAGAGGCATCCGCTCTCATCCCTCTTAGCTGTGTTATCTGCTACTTTCTTCCATATTTTTGAATAATATGCTGGGATATCTATTTAAAATATTTTGAATTCAGACATTACAAACTTACTGTTATGAAATTAGCTATCTTATGCACTCCCTTTCCCCCAAATACATAATTCTTCCCCACTGCACCCCTCAAATATAATTAGAGCATGATTTTTGGTTAAAATCAGTAGTTGATGTCTTCGCTAGTATGGCTATATTAATATTATTTATCACAGCCCCAATTTGAGCTATTCACTCCTCAGTCTTGCTTCATGTCTGTCACCTAGAGCTCCCTTTACCCCTCTCTTGCCTGGAATTCCACGTTTTTTTCTTGAGTTACTCCTTTCAGAAGTTTCCTAGAAGAGGGTGTGCAGGCTGGGATATTTTTTGTGATCTTGCATATCGTTTAATTGACCCTTATACTTCATACATAGTTTGGCTTTTTACATAATGCTATACATATGCTATATTGGAAATAATATTTTCTCAGAATTTAAAAAATGGCTCCACTGTGGTCTAGTTCCAGGGTTGCTTTTGGGGAAACTGACATATCTCTCTCCCTACCCTCTGTACTTGACAGGCATTTTTCTCTCCACTGGCAAGCTATAAAACCTTCCTTTTACTCTTCATGCTCTGACATTTCATCCTGTTCTGGTATGGCAAATCAGCTGCCTCCTCAGCTGTTTCTGTCACTCTGCGCCTTTAATGTCTCCACAGAGTAAACCTCCTGTATTCTGGGTGGGGAAGGAGTAATCATCTAGCTTGAGAAACAAGCAAGGGGTGGTGTTTACAGAGGATAAGGGTGGTTTCCTTTGAAATTTATTCTTCCTTTGTTGGTCCGTTTATTTGTTCTTTCAGTCATTCATTTTTGCACTCAACAAACACTTACTAAATACTAAAACTGTGTCAAGCATGGGACCTGACAATGGGGATACAGTGGACATGCTCTCTCCTCTCGAGGAGTTTATAGTCTTGTTCCTTTTACCTCTCGTTAGCATTGTGGTTGTGATATTTTTTTCTGTTCTTTCACTTGAATATTACATCCTAATATATACACCTATGTTTTGACACTAATTTTAACTTTTCTCCAACCACTTGGTATATTTTCTTTTCCCCCCATGATCTGATTCAACAAACACTTATTGGCAGCACACTCTGTGAACACTCAGGGCTTGGGGTCAGGGATACACAGGCGAGTAAGGATAGTTTCTCTGCCTACACATTACTCTTCAGCGCTCTCTGTTTGCCTCTCCTGTGCCCCAGGAGGCTGAGAGAACACTGCGAGAGATTTCCTAACCTCCAGGGCTCCTGAAAGTGAGCAGGGAACACTTCTCTTTTCCTGTTAGATTCATAATTTTAGGTGGGACTTTATTACCTCACCCCATCTCCAATCCCAGAACTCTATCTGAGGGAGTCCCTTCTCTCTCTTCCTTCCAGGATCAGATGTGTATCGAGTGTGGTGGTGGTACTCAGAAGGGGGAAGGTAGGTTTGATGCTACCAGAAAGACACCTCCTTAGACAGGGTTTATGAAACTTAAAAAGAAAAAATTTGATAACTTGAGATAATGGAGGTTGGGTTCAACCATGAGAAAGGGCAATATCCCAGGGCAAAAATGAACTATGGGAAAGCACATCAATCAATGACACTCCATTTTCTTTTTCTTCTCATAATCACTCTCTCCATTTCTTTGGCAGTAAGATTGAAAAATGTCTTGTCAATTACTTTACAAGCTCTGACCTTTGTGATTAAAGCAACATGACAAAGTTTTCCCTGACTCTTGCATTTTCATGCTCTGTTACATGCACATAAGTTTTAGGGATTCTTGAATTCTTCTACTGGTCTACTAAAATTTAGAAAGCTGTCTCAGAGAATTCTTAAATGTCTTTCAAAGGAATAGTTGAGATAGGATGATCTCAGGCCACCGTTTGTGATCATCTCCAAACCTAAGACTCAGGAGAGAATACATTCACTCTTATCACAATTCATCTAGTACAGGTTTAAAAGAATTTACTGTATCTGCCAATGTCTTTGGTTCTTTTAGTTTGTTTCTTTTTTATAGGACTAACATTTCAGGAAATTTACAATTTCATCCTCATAAAATAAATTTTATGTTTGATTATATCACATTCAATATCAACACACATTTTTAATACCATTTTCAACTCTGTGTCTTTAAAATCTCCTTTTCATCATGGATCTGTGATGGTTTCATTAGAAAAATAGCAACAAAAATGCAAAAGAGAGCACAAGCAGACTTCAAGTCACAACTGTGAACACTTGCACATACTTTACATGATAAGCAACTGCCGACTTCTGATGGTAAAAGCTCTACAGATTTTGTATGTTTTTTAAGCAAGGAAATACTTTATGAAATTTTGAACTTAAGATAACATTTTTATTTGTATTTTTAAAAAATAGACTTTATATAACAGTTAAAGATTTTTTATATAAGATGAAGTAGAATTAGACAAGAGGAATGAGACAATTTCAATACTTGTTTATGAATCCAAATATGGCTTGATTTTTACTTAATATTTTTAAAGTACTTAATAATTACACAATATAATAGTAATGGTTCTCTATGTTATAAAGTATTAAATATTTAAAATGCTAGCAAATATATTATAGTAAGATACCCTTTTAACAGTGCAAAAGTATGGAAATACCTTTATTTTATCTTTGTATTACCTAAACCTTCAGCGGTTTAATCTTATCAGCTACATTGGGCAGTAGTGTTTGCCCAGATTCTCAAGCATCAACACTCTCACTGTAACTTAACATGGTCTTATGACTAAGTGTAGAATCTATTTTTAAACAGTAACTTCTGTTATAGTCCTTTGTTGCTCAGTAGATTTCCCCCACACTTATACATTTTTGCTGTTTAGAAACTCCTAGATATTTAATCATTATTTTTGTTGCATTTACTAGTTACTCATTTACTGCAATCAATTTAAAGAAGTAGATGTCCTCTATTTAAATGAGACCTAAAGGTATATTGGCTAACTCTTTCGTTTCAAAGGTCCAACAAACATAATTTTAGTTGCAGGAAATGTTGATGAAGATGATCGTCTAAGTGTGGCAGATACACTTCTGAGTCAGTAATATTGTTTCTCATACTTTTTATACTTCCTGATGCTAATGATGATGATGTATTCTGCACATCCATTTCACAACCATCTTCCCTGTTACATAACTGAGCCACTACTTTCACCTATTTTCACATGTCTTTTCAATTTCCCAAATACTCAGTGGCTTGGTAACATTTAGAAATTATCATTGGCTACTGGTTATTTTCTGCCTTTATCAACTTTATCAGACTGTTTCCTCAGAATGATGGTGACTTAAAATTCTGCTTGGTACATGCATGTTCATGTGTTCTAGTTGGTGCTTTGTCAACATATATTAAAATTTTGAGAGTGTTTTCTAGTTGATTATCTTTGGGAAATGTTCCAATTAATATATTAGATGGTTACCTTTTAATGCCACAGTGTATTAATTAAGGCTCTTTGGTTGAAAGTAACAGAAAACAACTTTATTCACTTTAAGCAAAACAAAGCAATTTATTAAGTGGCGACAAGACTGCCCACAGACTCCAAGACTAGGAAGAAGTTATAACTAGAAAATGGAATTCTGTGAAGAACTCAGATCTCTTGGCTTTGCTTATCACATTTTGTGAGTTTCTCAATAAAAATTAGACAACTCAATTTCAAAGATAAAAACCAATCTAAAAGCAATGACTAGCAGACTAAATAATGCAGAAGAACAAATAAGTGATCTGGAAGACAGAATAAAGGAAATCACCCTATCAGAACAGCAGACAGAAAAACAAACAAACAAATCAATGTAAAAGGTCTATGGGATGATATAAAGTGTGCCAACCTATACATAATAGGAGTTCCAGGGGGGAAAATAAAGAGAAAAGGGAATGGAAAATGTGTTTGAAAAAATTATGGCTGAGAACTTTCCAAACCTGAAGAAGGAAAGAGATATCCAGGTATAGAAAGCACAGAGTGTCCTAAACAAGATGAAGGTAAGCAGACCCACATCAAGACAAGAGAAATGCAAATCAAAACCACAATGAGATATCGCCTCACACCAGTCAGGATGGCTACCATCAAAACATCTATAAATACTGGACAGCTACATGTAAAAAGATGAAATTAGAACATTCTCTAACACCATACACAAAAATAAACTCAAAATGGATTGAAACCCTAAATGTAAGACCAGATACTATAAAACCCCTAGAGGAAAACATAGAACATTCTTTGACATAAATCACAGCAGTATTTTTTGGATCTGTCTCTTAGAGTAATGTAAACAAAAGCAAAAATAAACAAATGGGACCTAATTAACCTTAAAAGCTTTTGCACAGCAAAGGAAACCATAAACAAAAGGAAAAGATAACCTACAGAATGGAAGAAAATATTTCCAAACAATGTGATAAACAAGGGCTTAATTTCTAAAATATACAAACAACTTATACAACTCAATATAAAAAAAAACTACCCAATCAAAAAATACTCAGAAGACCTAAACAGACATTTCTCCACAGAAAACGTACAGATGGTCAACAGGCAAGTGAAAAGATGCTTAACATCGTTAGTTATTAGAGAAATGCAAATCAACACTGCAGTGAGGAACCACTTCACACCAGTCAGAATGGCATCATCAAAACGTCTGCAAATAATAAATGCTGGAGAGGGTGTGGAGAAAGGGAACCCTCCTGCACTGCTGGTTGGGAATGTAAATTGCTGCAGCCACTATGGAAAACAGTATGGAGGTTCCTTTAAAAAATTAAAATAAACTTACCATATGATCCAGCAATCTCACTCCTTTGCATTTATTTGAAAAAAAAAAAACAAAAAAACCCTCTAATCTGAAAAGATACATGCACCCCAATGTTCACAGTGGCACTGTTTATAATAACCAAGACATGGAAGCAACCTAAGTGTCCAACAACAGGTGAATGGATAAAGATGCAGAGTGTGTGTGTGTGTGTGTGTGTGTGTATATTTGTATACACACACACACACACACATACATATACACAATGGGAATTTATTCAGCCACAAAAAAGAATGAAATAATGCCATTTGCAGCAACATGGATGGACCTAGAGATTATACTAAGTGAAGTAAGTCAGACAGAGAATCACAGCTATTATATGATATCACTTACACATGGAATCTAAAGAATAATACAAGTGAGAATATATACAAACAGAAACAGACTCAAAGCCATAGAAAACAAAATTATGGTTACCAAAGGGGAAAGGGAAATGGATGGAGGGATAGATTAATAGTATGGGATTAACAGATACACACCACTATATATAAAATACATAAACAAGGATTTACTGTATAATACAGAGAAAAATACTGTATTTTCCTATAAAGGAAAATAATCTGAAATATATATATATACATACACACATATATGTGTGTATGTGTATACATATGTATATAAATAAAAAAATGAATCACTTTGCTGTACACCTAAAACTAACACAATACTGTAAACCAACTATAGGTCAATACAAAATAAATAAATAAATAAAATTGCACGTGTACCTTCCACCAAGCTAAGAAATAAAACATAACACATATACTTTGAGGCTTCTGGGCACTCTTCTCTGATCATACACTCTTATTCACTGTGCCATCCATTTTCCTATCTCTCCTTGTTACCAATATACTGAATTTCAAGTTTATTTCTGTGCCTATATTTGTGTCACAACTAAATTGTATGAGTCCCCAAATCAAAATTATTTAGCTTTATTGATAATTGCTATCATATGGTATCTATTTTTTTACAACTTGCTTTTCTCCCATAACATCTTACTTGTTAGAGATTTTCCTATTGATACTTTTAGCTGTAGTTCACTTCACTTTTGTGCAGTAGTTGAATATACTACACTTTATTCGTATGTTCTCCCCTTGATAGGCTTTTAGGTTGTTTCTAATTTTTTACTTTTTACAAATAATACTATTAGAAGCATTCTCATATACATCTCTGATGGGCATGTAATGGTGTTTCATTGTGGTTTAACTTTGCATTTTCTTCAGACTGAGCTTTTATATATCTGTTGACTATTTGAGTTTCTGCTTATGTCTATTTTTTTATTTTTATAACACATATTACTTCCTTAAAAATAACAGTAAAGGAAAAAATTTAAATGTAAAGATGTTAACTTTCTCCACCACCCTCAAACTTTCTCCTCATCACCCCCAAATCCATGAGCCTTATCAAAGCAGACCTGTCTTGTCTTCTGCCTGAGAATTTGGGCCTCTGTGTATGCATTTCCCTCTGCTGGACTGAGCCTCCACAGGCTCTTTCAAAGCGTCCTTTCCTGGTGCTCCTGTGGCATTCTCTATTAACACAGGAGGCACATTATATTTAAATAACTTACATTATGGTTATTCCATTCCTGCCTTTCCCACCTCCCTGCAACTGGACCTTAATCTCCTGAAAATCAGAAGTCAAATAGAATAGTTTTTGCTCTCCCAGAGCTCATCATATTGCTAGATATGAATTGAGTTCAGTAACTCCATGGAGAATTTACTAAGATCTTGGAAAAAAGTGTGCCCCATCAGCAAATCTATGAGTGGATGCTTTCTAGTGGTGCTACTAATAGGGTAGTGTTCTCAGCTATTCACAGAACTAAGACTGTTCTAGAGTAGTGGTTCTTAGCCTTGGCTACTCATTAAAATCACCTGGGGAGCTTCAACAACTACTAATGCCTGGCTTCTGCCTCCAGAGATTCACATTTAATTGGTCAAGGGTACACCCTTGGAATTGGGAAGAGTCAAAAGAGTCTCATGTGATCCTAATGTGACTAGTTTTTTTTTTTTTTTAAATGCTACGGTTTGAAAAGCACAGTATTACAGATGGAGGTATTCGTAGTTTTAATACCAAAAAACGGCCTCCGTTGCAGGCAAGGGAAATGTCTCAGAATGGTTGCAGGTGTGAATTGCTGCCCTTTTCCTAATGAACACCATTAGAGAAGCCGAGGAACCACTTAAGAGAGGTACTGTTACCCAAGGAAGATGCTGCCAATAGGTGGTCAGAACATGCTATTCACATAGTATCTCCTCTAGTAGCTGCTATAAATATAAGACTGGGGAGACCTTAACGCACCAAGGTTTCTTTTCCTCCTTTCCATTCTAGTGAACAACACATAGCAATGAGGGAAGACCAGAAATCATATGCTTTCTTTGGTGGCAATTTATCCTGAAATTCAAGGACTATCTGAAATGTTATTTGCGACAATAATTAAGACTTTGACTCATAAGTCAATCTTCAGCTTTTCAAAGAAAATAGATGAGTTTGAAGAAAGTGAAATACACTGAGTATAGCTTAAATTTAATGTTTAACACAATTCCTTAGTAAATTTATCTATTAGTTTATCTATAGTTATGGTAAAATTATTCCCAAAGAAATGCTCTTATATAGGAGCCAATTTTAAGAACCACAATAAAGTTAAACATGAAATATTCTATTCTCTAATGTCTACATCATGTTTTAATTTCCTCATTGACTTCATGCATTTCTTTACCTAAGAGATGGAGCAGGAAAGGGGTGTGTTATAGGATGAGTCAAGTGGTAGTTATATTATGTGCTGGTTAAATATTGCTGCATAACAAAGTATTCCAAACATTTAATACCCGAAAACAGCAGCTTACTGTTACCTCTCACAGGTCTACGTGTTGGCTGAGCTCACCTGGGTGGTTCTCATTTGATGTCTCCTGGGTTTCAGTTGGAAGCTGAGGCTGGTGTCTCTGAAGGTACAATTAGGCTGGACATTCAGGTGACTCATTCACATGATGGCAAATGTTGCTGCGACACAGTCAGCAGGGAGCTTACTGGGGCTGTTGGCAGAGATGCTGGCAGGACACGTGGCCCTTCCATGTGGCTTGGTTTTCTTACAGCGTGGCGGCTGCGTCCTGAGAGGGAGTGTCCCAAGAGTGAGTGTTCTAGGGTGCAGGGATTACAAGCTGCCAGTACTTTTTAAACCTGGGCTCAGAGTTCTCAGAATGTCACTTTTGCCCTATTATATTGGTCAAAGCAATCACAGTGTCCACCATTTCAAGAGTATAGAAAATAGTCTTCACTCTTTTTCAAGGTCATATTGGCAGCAAGCAAGAGATCATTTTGGGAAACAATCTATCATACAACGGCTCTATTTTTATATTTTTATTTCTGTTAATAACTTGACCAGAGAAATGTCACAGAGTTATTGAAACATTCACTATTATGGTAAAATCCTACACTAATTATTAAGACGGTATGTAAATTGTGATGGTGACTTGCTTTCATGTTGCTGTGAAGTTAGAAACGATAACTTCAGAGTTGTAACTTGAGATCAGTTTTAATAAGTGCACCTCAGAGAGATGCTTTGTTTATTTAATGAACTAACTTAGAAATAATTTTGTCTTTTCAATAACATCATTCACAAAAGTTACGCTTATTATTAGCCTGTAAATGTTCAGTACAATATTCAGCACATTATGACTGTTTTATCTTTTTATGTGGGAAGGGGGAAGTATGCAATGTTTGGTGAGAAATCCAATTCACTACAAATGTTATTTTTAAAGATGAAATAATAATTATAAGCTAACTTATTCTCTTATTTTTAGAATCCTATAAAATGGCCTCAAGTATATCTTTTTGGATGAAATATACATATACAAACATATTATTCAAGGTATGTCTTCTTGGTATGTAAGAACAAATTTGTTGGATTTATTAGACCAATAATTGTTCCATGTAGTCAACTGACTAGTGTTCTGGTATTTTAAATTGATGGGAAGCTACAAAATTCCCACATAACTTTATGTTGTGATAAGACTGTAGTATGAAATATATAATTGCTCAATGGGCATTCAGACTTGCTACATTTTTCTGTCAAAGGGAAAAATAATGTAACTAAATTCTATGCTCTCTTTTTCCCACACCATCTCTATTTTGTTAATCCCTCTGACAAGCTGAGGACATTTTTGTCAGTATATGAAGGGATGGAAATAGCATTTTGGCTATAAATGTGTCAAAATGATTGTAGTTTAAAAAATGGCAGTTTATGGGACAGAGGGTTATTCTCTGAAGAAGTATTTAGAATAATCTGGGAATTGGGAGTAAATAGGTCAAGAAGTCTTTTGATGTATTGCAAAAAGAGTCATTTAAAAAAATAAATTGATTTGTAAGGTCTAGAAAGTCACTGTGGGAACTGAGGGGCTTAATCCTAAAAACAACAAAATGGAAAATACCTTGGCTTTCACACGTTCTTTTATTCAGCTCATTTCTCATTTCTTCCTCAAGCACAAACAGGCTTCAAACTTAAGCGAAGCACTTTGTTATCACTTCCTGTATTAGATTTCCCCACATGGACACCTTTGGGAATACCTAAAAGAGAGATGCCATACAGATGCACAAATTCAAAGGCATCATTACTCCATACTGCTTTCAGAAGAGAAGAAACAGAAACAAACTTACTAGCAACATCTGAGTAGCTAATATGGAAAATTAATCAGACTAAAAGCTTTGATAAAAATATTAATGAATTGGCAGCAATGAACATTTCCCAATCAATTAAATTGGGCTAAATTGGCTAGAAAATTTTACTTTTTAAACTTCTAATTTGGCCCTATTCACTTGATCTTCCCTTGATATTCTACTTCATTCCTCAGTAATGTTTGCTTCTGTAAAGCTGATATGCCTTTATAAGAATGAACCATTATTCTTTGGTTCTAAGAGGTCACCAATGGTAAGATGCTCCATTTGAATAATAGTATTTCAGCAAAAATATTCTAATAAAAAAGATATTACCAATAGTGACCACCTGCTGCTACAGACTGTGAGACACATTTCAGGGGGAAAAAAAAGAGCTTCTTAGATTTTAATATATGGTGTATGTGTAACCTGAATAACCTCATGGTCTTCACCTTTATTCTATGTAGTATAAGGAAGTCCTGTCCCCTTGCTGGAGTAACTCCAAACTCTTCCTCTATATTTCATTTTTGAGTACCTCAAAGCAATCTTGGCCTCCCCTCTGATAGTAATGATGTAGTTAAAGCTTACTGGCTACTTTCTGCCAGAAGTTATCACTTTCCAGCTGTCTCTTAGGCTGGCAGCTAGGACCTACTAACTTCTTCCAGAAAGCTCCTTTTTAGCTCCTTGGTTTTCTGAGTCTCAGAGGCCCAGCTCTTGCTACTGTGTAACGTAGTTTAAGCCCCTTCTTTGACTCAAATGTATCTTATTGGGGCCTAAAAGAAGTCCAAACACAGCTTTTAAAATATGAATTTTTCTACTTTCCATATATAAAGGATTATATTTATTAAAAATACAAATGGAATCATGTTATACATTTTGTTCTAATGCACACACATATGTGTGTATGGATATGTGTGTATATGTGAATGTCTATTTTGTGTAACAAAATATTATAGGCAGTTAGCTTAGTAATCTACTGGATTGCACAGTGTTCTATTGTATGAATATATAAAACATCAATTAATAAATATTTATGTTGCTTCCATTTGTTACTATTACAATATTGCTACAATGAACATCTTTCACACACACATATGTGAAGATGTATATGCCTGTGTATGTGTGTGTATCTTTGAACACTAATGTGAGTATATATATACATATATATGTTAAATAAATAAATTTATTTGTTACATTCTTAGAGGTAGATCTGGTGGCTCAGTTAACATAGATATTTGAAATTTTGATATTTTGGCTAAACTGTCTCCCATACAACCTTGAAAGCAATTCTAAAGTCCTAGGGTGGAAGTCACAGAAGAAGCAAAGCCTCTTGCTTTGCGATATTTGTTTGCATAAGACACTGCATAAGATGAAGAAAATATTTAAATCTGCTTTTCCTGGAATAGTAGTATTTTGATTAAAAATCATAGTGAATAGAATAATTTTGGTTTAGTGATTTGGGACATCAAAAAATTCTATTGGAATAATTTCCTGTATGTCTATGTCTTCTAAGACTAAAAGGATGTCACTATCATTGGAAGTATTTGATAGATGCTGATAAAATCTAAATGGTGATTTGGGGCATGCCAGTAACAATCATGAATAAAGATTTAGAGGTCACATTTTAGCCTTTCCTACTTATTGAACCTATTTTTATTGTATTTGCTGTGATTGTATGCACTTATACAAAACTTATTATTAATTCCATTTTTCCCATTTTCAAGAAACTCTCTAAATATGCAGATAATAGCAGAAAATCAGCTTGACACAGATATCTCTGCTTTTGCAGTGCAGCGTACTCATCAAGCTGACTGCTGAATTATTTCATGATAAGATAATTTTCCTTCAAGTCTTAATACCATAGAGGCCACGTGGTCTGGTGATATTCATGAGGGAACTGTCACTTTCAGCTCCTAGTATCAGTCACTTTTCTATCTATATTTGGTTTATGGATTCAGGAAAGTGTGATAGCAGTTATTAGCTGCTCTCAGAAAATCCTCCTGCAAGATAGATTTATTTCCTGATTAATGATGGAAATGATCCAGTATTAATTTCAGTTTTTGATATCAACAATTTTATGTTAACATCATTCTTGCTATGTTCACCTTTCAAATTACTATGATCATTCTAATGATTAAAAAGCTATTATTTGATTTAGAGTCACTCTGTAATTATCACTCCTAGCATTTCTGACATTTCTTACTAAATTTGGGTTCACGAGGTTGTACTCCTACTAACAAAAGACTTTCCTATAGAACCTTTTCATGTGCATTCAAGTAAATTTAAAGCATAGACTACCAGGGAAGTAGTATTAGTCATACGTTCTATCCTACCTGAGTATGACTTTTGACAGGTGCAGTGAAATTTATTTTATTGCTTTTTTACACTTGAAATTAGGATACCTTCTGCAATCTTTTGTTTGTAATCATAGTTTTCTCAGCACTTATAATAACACCAAATTGCTTTTTCCATTACTCTATTTTTAAAGTTGCACTCTTAGACTATTTGACCTTTATATTCCACATTATTCACTATGATTAATGAGACAGCTTTTAATTGCAGCATTGAAAACTACTCTCAGTTAGTGTCTAAAGAATGTAATAATTACCTGAATACTTCTCCCTTTTGGACATGTTCTTATGAAGTATATCAATGAAGGCTGCAAACAATTTAAAAACAAGAAAGTACTATACAAAATTTTATATTCCCTTTCACTTAGTGAATTCTGTGAGTGTGAATAGCAGATGTTTATGAAAAATTTTCAAGCATACATACATCTTTACTTTCTGTTTTTCATGTGGTTTATAGTCAATTGCCAGGGTTTTTTTTTTGATAACATCATAATATCTTCTCCAACAAAGTATCTGTTCTTTACTGCTCATTTTGTTAGGGTGGATTCAAGTAAAAAAAAAAAAAAAAAAGAAGTCTCATTTGTTCCAAAAATCTGAGGACTGCAAATAACAAGACCACTTTTCATTAATATCCTTGGGTCATTTATACTTACCCAAATTTTAGTATTGAAGTTATTTCCTTTGAATTTTCATATTCTGCTTTTAATGCATTAATGTATCATCCACAGTGAATCTTCATTATGGGAACATTTGGGTAAACTTCAATAATTACTCTTCTTTACATACTGGATAATCATTGAATTGAAATCTTGAAGGTTAATTAATCAGGTTCCTTTGACGTCAGTCTGAATTTTGTGATTAGATGGCCTTAAAAAAATTTAAAAAAAAAACTAGATAAGAAATTGCAATGGCATTAAAATTTAGAAGTAGAAAATATATTTTGGGAAGTTTATTCCTAATGTTATTTCTGTACAGCAGCAAATGAATGTGACATAAATAAGTATCCTTGGTTCTACTTAATGAGGTCAGAGCCATTGGTTGATAACCCCTGAGATGTTCTCTGAATATTATTACCATGGAAAATTGTTTCTAAGATGGAAACTGGTCTCCACACTATATCAAAAACTTTATTTAAAAAACTATTACCTTAAAGAGAATTTTCCATTTAAGAGCAGTAAAGGAAAGATCAAACTTACATTCTACCTTATTTGAACATACTTTTAATCCCTATATAGATTTAAAAAGAAAGTGAAAATAGTAATTTAGATCACTCCATAGAGAACGATTTAGGAAAAAATGCTTATTTAGTAAAGACACGATTTAGTATTCAGAATTCTTTTCAGAGTTGATTGATTTCTAAAGTTCAGACTGAGAAGACATTATCCATCCTCTTACATTATACTCAGTTTATTGACTCCAAAGAATGAAATTGGAAATGATTGCAAAAGGTTCATAAACTTTAATAGATGACAAGCTACTCAGTGTTAGAGGTAACTCTGAGAATCAGTTTCCAGGTTCTTAGTCAAATGTTCTATTACAAAATGCTGCTTCTAACTCATCCCTCACATAAACCTTTCGTAGTTGTTTAACATAGTCCCCTGAATCTCTGTTTACTTTTGTTTTTTAGCCATTATCATCTGTTAGAAAATATAATTAATGTTAAATTGCTCATGATGCAACTTATGCTCATTTTGTGCTTTTTTAAAAACTTTAGAAATATTGACAAACAGCATAAACTTAAATATCTTCTTCCTCTAATGTAAGTAATATTCTAATTAGTTTATGATACTAAATTTGCTTCCCATTGCTTTTACTTTGTAAGATGTTGAAATTAATATAGAAATGTTATTTAATGATTTTAAGTATAAAATATGTCACTCTTCTCTTTTTCTGTCTCTGTAAAATATGCATAATATAGGTAAACAGCCCCTGTAATGCATAAGATAACAAATAATATGTTAATACATAATGTATTTTTTATTTAACCTCTACCATATACCCAGGTTCACTGATTTTCTTAATTTTGCCATTTTCTATTGACAACAATGTCACTAATTTTTATTCATTTCAAATAAATCATTTTCTTCCACCAAAATTTTCACTTTGTCCTCACTTCATGCTTTTTTAGATTAACACTCTACCTAGAAAACATTCCGTCTGCCTTATATAAATCCAGTTTTCTTGTCAATTACTGCGTTAACCTTTATAGAAAACATACCACTATTAACTCTTCTGATGATTCTTTCCTCTACTCAGTCTTTCAGAATCTATGTGCTCAGTTTATACTGTGTTCATTTTTGCACCTGGTAATGGTGTTTGCACATGTATTTCTTTTTCTTTAGGTCTGTAAGAGTATCTTATGTGGATTCCATCTCTTCAATGAGATTGTAAACTTTAAATTGAAGAGTCATATCTTTGCATTAGTTTTTCTATTTCCTTCCTCTGCATCCACCCTTCTGCTACTAGTTTTGGTACTCAAAGGTGGTTGACTTTTTGATTTACTGAAATGTAAACAGGATTTTCTCATTGTAGTCACAGTAGTTTATTATTTTGAAAAACTATGAGTGCTAGTTCCAGATTCGGGATAATGGCTTAGACTAGAGAGTACACATAAAGAGGAACTAAAATTAATTATATAAATTATCAAGAAATAAACACAAAGAAAGCCTATAATACGATTTTCTTGATATTCAGTAAGATACTACAGATTATTATCTTTTGAAGAAAATATAAGTCACAAAACCTGTACAGAAGCAGTTTATCTTAGTTTTAAATGTATGATGTCATTTTCATTACAAATATTCAGCATCATTGGTTGTATGGCTGCAGAAATAAAAAAGGGAACATGCCACACTAGTTCATCAGAGCACATACGACCTCAATACCAGCGTCTAGCCTTGGACTCAGGCATTTCACCTGGGTGAGGCTGTGAGAAGGTGCCTAGCCCAGTTTGCAGGTGTGGCAGAACCAAGTACCCCTCCTCTTTAACCGGCTTAGTTTCATCAGCCTCTAACCAACCTCAGAAAAGTTGCCCACTCATTAAAAAGGTTATAGTTAGCACCAGGCAAATTTTAAGTATTTTATATTTTATTGGATTTTATGAAATTGATTTGCTTTTAAAGGCAGTAATGAATAGTCCTAAAAACTATTAAGTCAATTAATGTCTATTAAACAGCTTGTAGGTACAACTGGCCCAGGTCTGAGATAAATTTTTACTGACATTACCAACTAAACGGTAAATAACGGTAAAGAAAATAATGAATAGTGATTTTACTTAACACTGTGGAAAACTACAGTGTTTATTACATATTTTATTAAATGATTTTTCTTAATATTATAAACAACTAACTACACATTCTATGTAGGGGGATCTATTTATTTGCTTGTATGTACTTGGAAAATACTAATATTTAAAATTTAGTATTAATATTCCTAAGGCATGCATTAAATTGGTCCTTGTTAATTCCCTAAGTAACATAAAAGATACTAAAAATAATTAAAAACTAAATATAGAATCAAGAAAATGACCTTTATATTTTTATTTTCTTTTCTCTGACAAATGAAAATATGTATATGGAATAAATCCTACAGTTATTGATTTTTATATAATTAAAAGGAAATCATTTTAATTAAAATTATTTAAATGTATTACATACTTACAGTAAAAATTTTATGTATCTAGCTCATTTGTAACAAATGGTCAAAAGAGGTATTTACTATTTATATCTTTATATATATATATCTTTATATATATATATATACACACAAATAGGGAGTATAAGGAGTAGAAACAAGACAAAGTAAAAATTATACTTGCCTAAAAAATTAGATTTCCTACTAATTATGGTAAGAAACAGTAGATGTTAGATTGTACAATTAACTAAACTTTCACAGCAACAACTTAGTTTTTCTAACAACTTAAATACTTTTTCTAAGTCTTCATAAGTCCAGTACTAATAATAACTTTGTTTCAGATAAAATATAGTTATTGTTACATTTGAAATAAATATTTAAAAATACTGTAACCTTAATGAACTATTAAAATAAATTGTTTTCCATGTAGGGTCTAGGAAATAGGACTTCACTTGATAAAATAAAACACAGACTATAGACAGTAAAATTTCCGTAGGGACCCAAATAAATCTTTTGTTGAGATGAGTCATATTCCCTTTGTTTTCCTCACTTTCCCGATTTTCTCTGTGAGGAAAGTCATCAAAGTTGGCTGGGTGAATGCTTCAGTAATTCCCTTTTTGTCTTCACCTTTGCCTATGTTGATGGCACAGTCATTCAGGGAGAAGCTGGTCTCCACTGTTTCTCCATCCTTGGTCCTGGTTCTGGTAGAAGGGAAAGTTGTCCTCAATGCATTTAATTGGAAGTAAAATAAAGTAACTTTAGGTGATATGTAAATGGTCTTTGAAATTAAGGCCAGTAGAAGATAAAGATGACTTTCTGAAGCAACTTCTTCGTGCTGTTTGAAACACACTGCTCTGCAAAAATTTAGAAGCGGCACCAATAGATGTGACTTTAGAAACCACTTGAAACTCTTCTTTCTCATGAACACTGACTGCCTTTTGATCATTTGGAAGTGTGTCTTCAGTCATTACAACAGACATCAGTTATCTGTTTATATTGGCTTTTCTAAGTATAAAGCAAATTTGTCAGACAATTGACTGATGGAATCTGGAACACTGTGGAGTCAACATCAAGCTCCAGTGGTCTGCTTTAGTTGTAGATCATCATCTTTTTAGACCAGTGTTAGGTCAATGTACTAAATAATTAAAATAGAACTACTGGTATTAAAAAAAAAATAAACCACTAATTGGAACTAAAAAACTTACCATGCAGTAAGTATGAAAATAAACAATTTGTAACATTAGTCTTTCACGTTTCTATTATCTTGGAAAAAACACTTCAGAACTCTCCATTAAAATCTCATGATTAATGAAAAAAGGGTTGTAGTCAGACAACATTGTGAAAGGATTCCATCCTTCACAGGCATGTAGAACAAATGAAAACTACTGTTTCTTTTTCTGGATTCTATACCTAGACAAATGTGTATTTAGAGAAATACATGTTTTCTTTACATATTTAAGAAAAGCCACAAGAATGAAATATCCTATTAAAGCATACTGTTGATTAAACCTAAAGGAATAATTAATCAGTTATTCTCGTTTCTTGTAGGAAGTACTGTTAGTTCTTAAAATATGATCTGCACCCTTACTTGCAGCATTGCACTACATATCAAGAACGTTTTCGGAAAAATCAAGAAACAACTAACACAAAACCTTAGATCTTTAAGTGATATTTGGTTTTGGAATTTGTAACACTTTGGGACAAAACATATGAGGGCCAGAAGAGCAAAATGATAACAAATACATACTGTGTGAGAGAGAGAGAGAGGCAAAGAGAGACAGAGAGGGGGAGAGACAGAGAGGTGAGAGGTATTGAAGGTTAATTCATTTCACTTTTTAACTTTGAGAAATTAATTCCATCATTTCTCTCAACCTTGTATATTTTGACCACTGTTCAATATGTGACTCATATACTTAGTTTTCCCCCACATTCTTATCACCACACTACTTGGTGCTTTCTTTCTTTTAAATTCTCATATTTCCCTGCCTTTCTCTTTTATTCTATGTTAAAATTGCCCAATTCTTCGTAAGTCCCACATCTGCTTTCTTAGCCCTTATATTTGGGAAACTGATTTTTGCTGAGGAAAATCACACAACCCTATGGATTAATGATTCTAAAAATTCATCATCTCCAACCTGTACTGGGGCCTCAATACTGTTCAGGAATATTTCTATCACACCTTCCACTCCTGTTCCTTTCAGGGTGCTTTAAAACTTTCAGAAAAAACCTAAATACTCTCGCTTTTAAAATATTACACAATATGGTTATTTCAGATTTCATTTTATTTTCAAAGAGTAAGTAAGAAAGAATGAGTTGCTTTCCTCCTTTGCACCATTATTCATACTGCTGCTATAATCATGTTTCTAAGATGCAAATCACTTTATTTCTTTGCTTAAAATTTTCAGTGGGCTCCCAGTAGCCATCGGTTTAAAACCTAAACTCCTGAGACTGGCTTTTGAGACTTCTGAATGACTCTAGTCACTCATTGAACAAATACTTATTGAGCACCTACTGTGTTTAGTCACTTTTCATCATGTTTGAGACACACCACTGAACAAAATGGGCAAAGATCCTTACCTTCAAGGAGATTACATTCTAGTGGTAGAAGACAGAAAATAAATGATAAATAAAATAGGTAGGTGCTATAGATGAAAAAAAGGTAGTTCAGGAATTCTGGGAGTGGTGGAGGCAGCTTGTGGAATAATGGAATGATCAGGGTCACCCATATAAGATTTGAGTGCATGTCACCACCGCACGCACCCTCACTTCTCACTACAGCCCTGGTTCTGTCACTTGTTCGCACTTCAGTTTTACATGAAAAGTCCAATTTCCACGGAAACCATGTTTTACTCAGCACATTTCTGCTTTTGATTCCACATTCTACTTTGGGATCATTCATTCCATCCCAATATCTTTCCCTGACTCCCTCCTTACTCCTAGATCGAGTTGGCTGTCCCTTTTTAGTACATCTATTACATACATTGTTTTTGCAATTACTTGCTTACTTTTGTATTACTATTTCTTGCTGGAGCAACAAAGAACCCTAAATTTCAGTGGTTTATTTCTCATTCATTACATTTTGGCTGCAGCAACAGAAAAAATGTGGCTCTGATCCAAGTGTTTTCTTTATTCTAGGAGTAACCCATATTTGGGATAAGTATTTCTCATGGAATAAGTAAAGAGAAATAGTCAAAACATGTAGTGGCTCTTAAAACTTCTCGGGTCTAGCATACATTACTTTCCATTGGACAAAGTGAGTCACAGAGCTAAGCTCCAAAGTCAGTGGGGCGGCCAAGATTCCTACAGAGAATCCCTGCAAGTCACATGACCATGGATGGACGGTAGAATATGCTTATAAGAAGGGAGTGTGAGCAATACAACTTGCCACATTTGTATCACAGTAGACTCCTGAGAAGTTTCGTGGCTTTCATCACCAAGTATATTTCCTAGTGCATAACAGTAGGTTAATACACTTTTTTAAGTGAAATAAGAAAAACAAGAAGGGGCCTAAAATTTATTTATTGTCACTGTATCAGGCTTTATTAACACTGTGTTACAAACTAGGCAGATTCCCAGGTAAAATAATTTGTGCATGAAAACAGTTAAGAAGCAGTGGATCCAAGATTTTCACTCCAGTCCGTCTGATTCTAAAGCTGCTTTTTACTTCACCATCCTGCCTTTGTAGAAGTATATAATCTACAAATCTTATGCAGTGATTTCTTAATATTAAAATAAAGGAAAGAGATAGATATGGTAGTACTGTGAATGGTGGTTCTATTTCTGTACCAAATCTTGCATTTCCTCTATTCTTATCATAACTCCCATCATTTTTCTATTTCAGGCATTTGCTACATCCCATTTAAATTTCCATAATAACCTCTTATTTCTCTCTCTCTAGGTCCCTTTCACACCTAAGCAATGTTCCCAAAGCATATCTTTTATCATGTCATTCTTCTGTTCAAAAGTGTTTCAAAGTTTCTAATTATCGATACTACAAATTAGTTTATGCTCTTAATCTACATGGATGGTCTCACTGTTGTTCCTCAGACACCCCTGAGGAACTATTTACATTTTTGGGATCTAATTATCTCTGCTCACTCCACCTGGGATAATCCCTCCTTTTGCCATCGTTTATAGAAATGCTTCAACCTAAAGTGAATACTGCTTACTCAATAAATACAGCTCAGGTCCACACCTAAACATGGTCTCTCCCTCCTCTGTTTCCACGGAACTTTGTAGCTATGTGACAACTGAAGTTATTGAGGATATTCAGACTCTGCAAGAGTGAATTTGATGTGACGACTATCTTCAGATATTTGAAGGCCCCTCAGCTGGATGAAGGGAAGGCTCCCTTCTGTAGTTTTACAAGGAGGCACACCAACCGACATGGATATGTTGTGGGGGGAAGGGTGCAGGACCTTTAGTATCTGCTTCAGGAAAGAGTGAATTCTTTCTTCAAAGGAAGTGTTTCAGCAAACTTTGGATGTTCCCTAACTGGATACTACAGGATTTATGCTTCAAACACCAATATTTACCTTACTGTAGTTTGTGTTCACGGTGTTTTCCCTACTAGATTTGAGCTCTTTAAGAATAAGGACTTTTGTCTTACTTATATTTGTGTCTCTCATTGTGCTTATTGGATTGGTTTTGTTACACCAAGAAGATATGAACACATACTTCTAGTATCACATGGTGTAAATATAAAATAGATTTTATTAGGAGAAAAGTTTTTAAGCAAAGAAATAGCAAAGTGAACACCATTTTCTAAATTCTCACAATCCCAAATAGAAGTGGGTTTAGATTGTGTCTAACTTGGCTGCGTGCACCATGCAAAGTGCTCAGCTAAAGGGGCATCAGGGGTACATCTAGTCAAGCATTCTTCCCCTGTGGGAGGAACTGGCCTTGTTAGAGAGAAGGGGCCTCTGGATCCTAGCCTCTAATATCAAGCTGTTCTTCCCTTGAGCTAGGACCTGCTGAGCTAATTTCTCCCTGCATTATCCAAAGGGAGGAAATGAGTCACCTGGACACCCAGATCTGTTTTGTCTTACGCATGCAATGCCTTTGCATGAAAACAAGGACTCCATAACAGTGGTACTGAAAGTGAAGGAAGGTAAATAAATCTCTATCATTTTCATATTTTTATTTGGCATAAGAAAAGAGAGTAGAAAATGGAAATAAGCCTTCAGATTTTTGTATCCAGTTAGAAACTACTAATTAATGGGCTCAGTAAGGAAGTGTGTCAATTCACTATCAATTGTGAAAAACAGAAACCAGCGACTGGCTAATGGGAAAGGTAAAGTTCTGCAAGAAGAAGGGCACTAACTGAGCAGCTGGGATGATTGGAGCACCAGGCTTGTGAGGTGCAGAGGCCAAGGCAGGAGCAGAGAGAGCTAGGAAAGGTCTGGGGGCAAGAACAGACTGGTCAGTGCCAATAATGCTACCACCGAGATGGAGCTGGAAAACACTGTGCTGAGTGAAAGAAGTCACACACAAAAGGCCACATGTTGTATGATTTCATGTATATGAACTAACCATCGTACACAAATCCACAGAGGCACAAAGCAGACCTGTGCTTGCCAGGGCTGGGGAGAGGGGAGAACTTGCAGTCACTGCGGAATGAGTTTGGAATTTCCTTTTAGTGTGATGAGCACGTCTCAGAACAAGATAGAGGGGATAGCTGTACAACGTAGTGAACATACGAAATGGCAATGAGTTGTGCACTTTCAGATGGTTAATGATGAATTTTATGTTAACCTTATAAAATTTTACCTCAGTATAAAAAAAAAATTGGTTGGAACTACCCTGGGAGAAATGGAATTCCAATTGTTTCTTCTTTTTTTGGCTTCACTTACCCCAAATGACAACTTCTCAGTTTGGCCAAATATAGGCCATGTGCCTTTCCTCTTGTTGTGTAAGGGCAATGAAAGAAAGCATCTGCCTCTGAGGCTTAGTGGGAGGCAGGCCCCCAGATTTCATGGACCACCAAGATTTCACAGACAATGGGGAAGATGTAATCTTTCCATAGAACTAACAATGCTATTAGGAACAGATAGTGGGTATTGGGCATACACAGGCACACTTAAAATATTCTTATTAGAGGCAAAAAATTCAGTAATCAGGCATAAAACAACTTTTGTAAGCAAAACTGGTTAAGATGTCTTAAAAAAGGAAACAAGAATCCTAAAATATATTTACTATTTTTAGAGTTTCTTTTCTTAAAAACAAATGTATCTACTTTGTATGCAAAACAAACATTTTGGAATACACAAATAGTTAAAATGAAATTCTGTTCTCTTTGAGTAGTTCCTAGAATGCATATTGTGCAGAATTCAGAGGATAAACAGAGCTGACATTCAGCCCCTTTGATGTCCATTGGAACGTAATACGTATTTCAAAAACAGTATGGGAAAAGAGATGTCGCAATTAGCTCTCTGCTTTCCATTAATCATAGTTCCTAGGAGTCTTTGTGGAATTACGTTTTGCTTAAAACTTGGGAATTCAGATGAATTTCCTTGAGGTGTTTGACAGGTCTGAAGAAGGATTACTCAGAAAAATACCAGTAATAATGGACATGATTTTTAGGACACAAGGAGCATAAAGAATTCAACTGCGGTTCAAGTCTGTTTCTGTTCCTACATCCAATCTGAGCAATGTGCGATGATGCTTATTCTCCTGGTGACTGAGAAAGCTGCACCAGACAAAGCCCTTAAATGTTGTACAAAATTGAATATAATCAGACCAACGTGACTGTTTTATGTATCAAAGAAACAGCTTGGTTAGTCAAGACTTCTTTGTGACAGTATTTACTGCAATAGGAATTTACCTGAAACACAGACGACCTGTATTGTACTCTTTATACTATAATAATGTATCAGACAAGAATTCAGCCAAATAGGGAAGGAATTAATTTAAGCTTTATAATACACAATATAGTTATCTTTTTTCCTTACTGGCACACAGGTCAGAAAATGTGCAGACTTGGCTATAGTTATAACAGAGTAGAAAGACCACTGGGTATGGATTCCAAAGACCTGAGTTTGAGAGCTGAATGTGCTATCTTTGTAAATTGAGGCAGGTCGTCTGAATTCTCTGTAACTTAGTTTCCTGCCCCCGTGATGTTGTGCAGGGTGTCATCCAAGTGTTATTTGTCATTATGATTCTTCTGGGGTTTTTTTGTTGTTGTCATTTATTTTATGGAATCTTCTTCAAGAAACAACTCCATTTTCTCAAAATACTCTCACGATTTTAGTGCTGCTCAGGGTAAAATGAGGAAATAGAGAAGCTGGGTAGTGCCCATTCTTAGAACAATCTTATTCTGCACATTGCTGTCCTTCCATTGGCAAAATCACACATTTGCTTTTATTCTGGGGGAGGTTAATCTGACAACAAATAAGTTTTGACTGTGGCTGCCGCTTTCTGCTAACTTCATCGCTTACTCCCTCCTCACTGAATGCTTCACTCACAGTAAGTTTATTGACACTGTGACACTGGTTCTTGGTTCTAGCCTAGTTATCTTTAGGGACACAGTTCCTGAAATTAAGATAAAACAAGAGCCAGAAAACAAAACCAGCATGAAACCTGTAGGTAGCCGGGTACAACACTAGGGCAATGTGTATGGAGCTGGTAATATTAAGTAACAGATGGAGAGGGGTGAGCATTCCCTTATCCCGGGGCATGCTGGGAAATGGGGTGGGAATTGACAGGTGAGTAGTAGAGGGAGGGGGAGAACAGTAAAGGAGACTGGAGAGACTGGGCCGAATGTGAGGAATGGGAGGACAATCAGTATCAGTGTCCAAGCCCAACTGAGTATACCGAGATCCTATTTTAGATTATGTCAAATAATACTTTTATCCATGTAGCTACTGGGAACTGACATTTAATTAGTGAATTACAAGCAAGAAATAGCAAGGTGACATGGAGCTACTTAAGAATAAAGCCATCATTATCTCTCTTTGTATTGTCCTTTATTAAACTCTCACAATATTACTGTGAGAAAGATGGATCACAAGAACTAGCTATTCACTCTTCCTTGTGGACTAAACAAGAGGAAACTGGCTTAAATAGTAGTCAAGTAAAAATGTCTTGGCTAAAAAACCCATATCGGTCCTAAAAAATATTTCCTAATGAATTGTCCATTTTAGAAAACAGCTATTGAATTCACTAATTTTCATTTTTCCAACACATCAGCTTTAAGCCAGAGTGATTACACTGGAAGACCCAAGGCTGAACACAGACACAGAAGGCAAACTGTGTTTAACACTTGCTTGTCCTCACATTTTCTCCCCAAAGACTGTCACATTTCCTGAGATTTTCACATTACTGATTCTTTGCGATGAGTCACTGAGGGTCCCCACAATGGAAAACAGTATCTGGATTACACTCTACATTAATTTTAGCCATCTGTATTCACCCAGATATGTTTTTTTAAGAATAATTTCCAATCATCTAGAAAAATTCCAAGAGAATGGAACACAAGGACAGATGATTTTCAATGGAGTGGAGAAGTGAATCAAGAATCACTTAAGAAAGAAGTTACTGGGTGAAATTTCCTATGTGAACATGAAAATCCCTAGAGGAGACCAGCCATTTGAGATTACAAAGAACACACCCAGTAACTGAATTATTCACTCAGCAAGTGTTTATTGAGTGCATATAGTAAGGCAGTAGAGACTGTCCTTGGTGCTGGAGCAAAAATCCCTGCCTTCATGGACCTTCAGTTCTAATGGGAAAGACAGACAATAAACCATGATAAATAAGGCAAATGTATAGTGTGTTAAGTACTGACATAGGCTAAGGCGAAGGTGAAAACAGGGAAAGGGGACAAGGTGTGCGTGCGCGCGCGCGTGTGTGTTCCCAGAGGGGAGCTTGTAATTTTACATAAGAGGGCTGTTTTATGGTGAAGGTTATTAAAGAAGCCAGGAAATGAGCCATTCGACATCTGGGGGAAGATTCTTCAAGCAGAGGAAACAGCCAAAGGCACTGGATAATCTCATGAGGGCAAAAGGAAAGAGGAATTTCAGGAGGAACGATGAAACACTGAAATCCCTTCCTTCCTAATTGTGTTCAATGTCACTCTCACCTTGAACTCCCTCTTCAAATGAGCACACAGATGACAGTGTTCGCTTTGTCTCACCGCTCCCTTTGCCACTTCGGCCTTTTGTTCTTTATGAAAAGTACTGCTGTTTACAAGCAATCTTCTGGAAATCTCATCTCTTCTCAGCCTATATCCTCCTCTCCCTCGAGTCATCTATGTGGTCAGGCCATTCAAGGTGGCTGTTCCCTTGCTCCCAGTACATCCCCTGCTCGACCTTTTCCTGCTTCACCTCCACCCAACTCACATGACTGACCTTCCTACATACTTGCCCCAGGCCCCAGCCAGTGGCTGTTCTTATCAAAGAGGGAGGGATGCTGAGGGGTGTGTCCCTCTGCTCATCTCCCTGGTAACCAATGAGCCCACCTGAAGTCGGTTCCCCTGGTCACCGCTAACCTCCCCCTGTCCCTGGGAGCAAAGGCTGCCACCATGCCCTGCCCACCATCCACCACACATGGCGGGCTGATGCTCCAGGTCCTTGCTTCAGACTTGTAAGCTCCCGTGTCCACTAAATCACTGATGTCTCTGTTGCTGACAACGGGCTCTTTCTCCAGTGAGTACAGGCCTGTGAGCCTGCGAGGTGCAGCCCAACATCATTGTTTGACTGTTGGTTTCTCCACCCTGGAACTTGATTCCTCTGTTAACTTTTGTGACTTCACTATTCTGTCACCACCATCCTTAATGTCCAGGTTCCTTGCTTTTCTGGCAGAATCGGTCGTGAACTGCCAACCTTTCATCATCCCCACCACCCTTGCCTTTGATTAGGTCTTCATCCATCATCTCCATCTCCATCTCCGATGGCAGTACATCTTCCTGACCTACTCCCATTGCCATGCTCTCTCAGCCGATCCTGTCACCCTCCCTGTGAACCACCACTGTGCTCTGGGCACACGCAGTGGCTGCGTGGGGGGGGGGGGCGGACACTGGGATTGCTCCTTCTGCCACGTGGTACTGCTCAGGCTTGGTCCACCTCATGCTGAGCAACGTGAAGTTCTGGTGCAAGAATGGCTACCAGCTGCTCCAGATCACTACTCAACTTCTCAAAGTGAAGGCAGCCCCATTCCCTTCCAGGTGTTTGGAACCCTTTATTCTCAGCTTTGCCAGCATCTCCAGTGTGCTAGCTGATATCAGGAATGCTAAGTGAGGGCTGGCTCCAGAATATGACACCTATCTGCATACAAACCCTCCTCAAAGGAAGGTAAGTTTTCCTTTTAAAATTCCCAAATAATTTTTCCTGAGGTAATGGGCTGCTTGCCTCCTTTACTGAGGGAGGCTCCCCACAGGGACTCCATGGTGACTTGTCCTGTAAGGACTTGTTGAAGAATACAAAGGTCATTCTCTGGCAGCTTTCAGTTGAGAAAATATGAGAAATGTCCCCCACATTCCCACCACCCTCACAACATATCAATTTCACCTCTCATGGGGTGCCCAGCCTCACAATAGTAAAAAGAAGAACTGTTCCAAATTTTTAAGGAGTTGGGTAGTTGAGAAAACTAAGTTTAACTTACCTTAAAGGGAGGAATGCTGTCTCTCTTTGGCATCTCTTCACCCAGAGTTCTCAATTATTTGCTGGCATTATTGCTGCATTAAAAACTGAGAGAAAAAAAGAGAACTAAGTTTCAGATTTTGTAAAATGTATAAAAGACCATTCAAGTGGAGACATCTAAATAAATAGTAAAGATAAAAAAGGCATAGGTGAGCTTTTTGACCTGATACAGGGATTAGGGTATCATCTATGTAGTGATGAGAGAGGAAAAAAAAAATTAGACTGTTACCCTAAAGGAAGTTAGTTCCTGTTAAAGGCTGCACTGCATGAGGTTTCAATATGTAATGACAAAATGTGTTGTTTACTTACTACCCTGGAGCTATTTCATTTAAACCTCCCAGCAGTCTTATGGGGTAGATAGTTTTACACTCCCTGTTGTACAGACGAGGCTCAGAGAATGTGGGTTACTTTTCCAAGATCATATAGCATATGGCAGAGTTTAAGTTAGAACCTAAGAATTCGGGCTTCAGAGTGGCATTGAAAAAGACTAATGACTTGAAGGCTTCTGCAGTTCTGTATATTGTTACATATTGTGAATTTTTTTATGTATGCATGTATAGATGTATAGGTGTTTGTTTGGTTCTGCCCCTGATTCTTCAACAAATCTTGTCTCTAATCAGAGGAAATAGATAAGATCCTCGGCTTGTAGCACAGAGGCTCAACCTTGTCTTCTATTCTTGACTCATTCAGGTCTTATACTTAATTTTAGGGACTGAACTCTTGTCTTGTGATCAGCTTCCTTCTTGCGCCTTTTTATTTCCATTTTGGTCATGGGCTGCATTCCATTTCTGATTCTGCATGCTGTTCTGCTATGAAATTAAAGTAGTCAAGTTGTGTGACCTTGAACCTTGAATACTTGAATCTTCCAAGTATTTAAGTTTACACAAAGCTCAGTCTGATTTACCCCTCCACCATGTGAGAGAATAAATCCAACACTTATCAGTTGGTAGCAGCCCTGGTGACTGATTGCATCGGGGGAGGGAGTATATCTTCATTGCTACTATCACTGCCTCTCTAGCTAGATAGATGAGATGGATATTGAACATGACTCTGCTCCACACTTCTGGCCTGAATTGTTGGATGGATGCTGATGCCTCCATATGGGATATAGAAGGAATTACAATTGAAGATGAGACCAAGAAAAGGATCAAGAATGAAGCCATTTTGATGACTGGTTGGATAGTGGTGCCATCAACTAAAACAGAAAATCTGAAAGAGAAAAATGTTTAGGGAGAGTGTAGTAAGTTATGAACATAATTTTGGACATAATAAGTTTAATATGCCTTTGACAATGAAGGTAAGTATGTAACTCGAGTTTAGGACAGGGTTAGTGTTAGAAGAAAGATATGAGTGTTAGGTAGATAGGTAAGTGGGTGCACCAGGCAGATGAGTAGAGGAGAGGAAGAATGGTCTGGAAGATGGCACCGTGCCCGCCTCCAGCATAAAGGGACTTTACTTCTAAATGAGCGCCAGCAAGAAACCGGTTAGAATCCGACAGCCACGACTGCGCGGTAGCGGAAAGGACTTAATCAATGTGACCCAATGTTCATTGTATTATAACTAACATGGCGATTTAGGTCAACCCCAAGGGTTTTTCTGTATCTGTCATGGGCAAGGACATGTGCAAAGGGGCCAAACATGACTAAGCACTCCGGGGACAAGAGCTGTCAATCTATCAAGAGACCGCCTCTAAGCGAGTGTGTGAGAGAAAGGGGAGACAAAAACCGCGACTTCTCCTCCCTTGGATCAGCCCGCCTCCCATTCTTGGAGGTGTGCTTGTCCTTTTCTAAGTAAACCTTTTAAAATCTTTCGCTACACAACACACCATCTCCCTATTTCTCTTCCAGGTATGACAAGAACTGGGGTCTTTACCTTTTCGGGTAACATGAAGGTTATCCACCTAAGATTTTATGTCTGTAGTGGCAAAGCCACTGAATGGTTTGAGGAACGGGGAATATATTAATTCCCAATAATATTTTAAACTACATCTTATATAAAAATACACTGGCCCCCTGTATCCGTGGGATGGAGAAACTGTTGATATGTCTGACCGACTACAGTGCACCATTTTATATAAGTAATTCCAGCATCCTTGATTTTGGTATCTGCGAGGCAGCCCTGGAGCCAATCCCTCACAGATACTGAGGGACAACTGTAATGAAAACATTTTCCATGTGAAGATTTGTGCTTTCTTATACTTATGTAAAAGCCAAATAAGATTTTATAAAACACTGATATTTTTATTGACTACAATATACAACCTAAATTAAAGCAGTGAACCTGCTCTGCAGCTGTGACTTCAACTCAAGATCCTCGGCTTCACCAGATCTTCACCCTGCAGCCCAAATTCTGCAGAGTTTTGAAACCACCGTTGCTTGTCTAATATACAAATGTCTGGGCTTCCCTTTCATTAAGATAGTCAAGACTTTGCTGGTTACAAATTCAGTATGTTTTAAGAGGAGGTTCTACTTTTATTTACTGTTGAACAGCATATGAGATAATTCATGAGGACAGTAAGTAATTCCCCTCTAAAATTACAGAGTCAGTGGGAGCAGAAGTGCAGCATGGTGTGTTTCTGAAACCCAATCTTGTGCCCACCATTTGCAGTAATGCTGGAATTTATAGAAAGTCATCAATTTAAATACAGCTGTAGATGATAAATTTTATACATGAGTGGCTGATTAATCAAAGATGATATTTGTATTTAGTCATAACACTATTACTTCCATAAGCTAGTTTTCCTACCAGCCTCATTTCCATTTATACCATATTTTTGTATTCAATAAACTAAATTTTACATAAAAATTAGCACTGTGGGTTAAGAGAAAGAAATAATGTTCACTCAGTAAATGGAGAATGATTAGTTTTATATTATATTTTCAGAACTGTATTTTGTGAACTCTTCTTACAGTGTTATGAAATTAAAGAATAATGAGTATAAACTTATACATTTAAAAATACCTATTGGACAGGTGATTAAAAGTCTTAGTAATTATTGTGAACAGAATTTCAATAGTAAGCATTTGTGCCAAAATACACCCTATTCTACCTATAATCTTTCAACAAGCTTTTATCTCATCTTTCTTCTCATAGAATGCAAGCAAAGGGCTATCTGTGACTGTCTGAACAACTGGATAGATGGGACACCAGCACAAGGGTTAGTCCAGATTTTCCTATGAAATACTTGACTTTCATCATTTGGAAAATTATTTTTTAACACTACTTAGTGATTACAACACTCCTTCCCTTCTAAAATGTGTGTGCCCCACTATACGCTAAACATTTTCGACAGCATGCTTGTATGTTGCTTGATAGTAAGGAGTGTGTCTTTTCATTTTGGGCAACACCTGGCACAATTCCTAGCATGTAATAAATAGGTGCTTTACACTGTCTGCAACCAATGGTAGATTTTTTTTTCAGATTTATTGAGTATGATCCATAATTCTCAAATAATCCTGTTGCTGTTAATGCCTATTCTCTGGTGATACAAAAACGTGCCCAATTTAGACAGGAAGCATGGCTGTGCATTTTTAAACTGTGTCACTCCTAAAAATATTTTAACAAATATTCCTTTCTTCCTTCTGAATTCAGCGCAAAGGTTATCTCTTCTGGGAAGCATTTTTAAGTCAGAATCAATCATTCACCTCTAGCCCCTCAGCAGGAGTATAATAGGATCTATATGTTGAACATAATTTACGTGGTGCACTCTTTTGCCTTTCTGAGTTAAACTCCACTGAAGAGATCGTTCTGCTTCGATTTCTTTAAGGTTTCTTCCAAAAGAAATGAAAAGGAAAAGTCTGAGGTAGTAATTAGTATTCAAGAATAGAATTTGCAGCAAGGCCATAATCTGGATTTCAGTGACCGACAACTGGACTTTCCAAATTTCATTATCTATCATTAGCATAGACTTAGGAAAGTGGTCCATAGATTTTTACATATGCGTTCTCGACAGGAAGAGGATAGGGAAAAAGCAGCCTGTCTCCTTCTGGTCCTGGAAAAATGTGTCAAGAAAAGAGAGACGTGGGAGGCTACGATGAAGAGACACATCCTTTCTATGAGTAAAGATATCACTGGAAGCAGAGTGAGGCCTTGCCCCCATCCCTACTTGGGACTCTGCGTGGAGGACCCCTCAGACTTTTCTTTGTACCATCCTGGCTGGGGCTCAGCCATAACAGAGTTATGTTAACGGCACAACCTGGAATTTTATTTCTCCAATTCACTCTTACCCTTTCCTGTGTATTATAGGCCCCTGGGTAGCTAAGAGTCTGACTGGCAGTGTGCCAACACATGGCAGTGTGGTCTGTTTCTGTGAGTGGACCACCTAGGCTGGTACTGAATGCGACACTCAGCTTAGTGTTTATAGCAGCAACACAAGCAAAAATGAGGCTGAACCTGCTAGGAGAGCAATCTGCACATCGTGGAAGCTAAAAGAATGGTTCACAATTTTCTTGCTCAGATTTTAGCACTGGAGGACTACAGAGCATCCAGAAACTAGGCACTCAAGGAACATCACTGGAAGAGCCAGACTACTTAACAAAGGAACTTCCCATCCCTGCCACCCTTACCCCACACCCAGATGCCCTGTTGGAGAGGAACCTGGGAGGCAGAACAAAGAGTAAGAAATCTGAGAGACTGGAAACAGTTTCCTGGAGTTCCTGAATATTATCTCAATCTATTATTTCAATTGATGTACTGGATTAAGTTTTAAACTGGGTTGGACAAGTAGTTAATGTTTCTCCCAACAAACCAGAGGCAAGGTCTCTTGAAGAAGACCAGGTCAGCTATAGACAAAGCAAAGAAACTGCATGTTTTCTAAGAATTAAATTTTGTAAACTAGCTTCATATTTTTATTAAAGAAAAATGAAATTTATTCTTCCCAAATATTTAATTTATACACCTACTGGTTCTTTCCATATTCTTTTATAGAAAATAATATATGTACCCGTCTTTGTATTAGTCTTCAAGGCTGCCCTAAAGAATACCCCAGACTGGGTGGCTTCAACTACAGAAATTTACTTTTGCACAGTTCTGGAGGCTGGATGTCCAAGATCCAAGCATTAGCAGAATTGGTTTCTGGTGAGACCCCTCTCCTTGTCTCCTTACTATATTCTCAAATGACCTTTTCTCCATGCATGGGCACCCAGTCTTATCAGATTAGGACCCCACCCTTATGACTTCATTTAACCCTAATTACTTCCTTAAAGACCCTATCTCCAAATACAATCACACTGAAGGATAAGGCTTCAACAAAGGAATTTGGGGGGGGGGGACACAATTTAGTCCACAGCAATCTCTTTTACTATATTACTTATCTGAAGATAGAGACCTCGTCATTCTACCCCTAATCACTAGCAGGGTGACTGACACACTGTAAGTGCTTAGTGAATGATGAAGAGACACAAAGGTAGGCAATCTAAGCACAATGTCAGTATAATGTGGTAATTAAAGGCACAGACTTCTGAGACTTTTCTTCAAGTTCCAGCTGTCATCCAGACCCAGTTTTTAAATCTGTAAAATAGGCATAATAATAATGCCTCTCTTTTCCAATTGCTGGAAGATTAAATGAGCATGAGTGTCTGGTAAACTATAAGTGCTCAATAAATGTTAGTTGTGATTGCTATCATTTAACTGTGCTTCATTTGATCAGCCTACTTTCATTTGCACACCAGCTCAAACTGACAACTTTCTTGTCTGATCGCAGGATCAGAGCACCCTGGGTTGTAATCAAGGACTGCCCTCGTGGGAGTAGAGTGGGCATGTCACGAAGCCATCATCCTGGACAGTCATTCTCCAGGGATTGTTTCTGTCTGCTTGGGGGCGATATTTTGGCCCTCGTGATTGGTAATATTCTTAGTGTTTTCAGGCAAAGTTAGGCTGAATTAATTTTAGAACTGACCCACTTACATATTTTTAAACTTTAGACTACGGCAGCTGAACAACTAAGTTGGACAATTTACAAACTGTATTATGGCTTATATGGGGCAGGCCACTCTCGAAATAGGACCAAGAGGCTTGGGAGCCTGAGTGAGTGGTTCTTGACAGATTCAAAATATCAATTAATTCCTTAACCCTTAGTTGTCTGCTTGAAATCTAACAGTTTGAAGGGGGAAGAAAAGGAAACATGATATAGGTCTGAATAGATGGTCTGAAATGGCAGATTCTTAAGAGAGAATAACTAAAGGAGTTGATACCTCATTGTCTTTAACGATATTCCTTGCTGTTCCATCAAACAAAAAAATCAAATCTAGAATGTCACAGAACTGTTATCAAACAAATAGAAATTTGGGCAAGTTTCAGTTACACGGAACTATATTCACTTGCCAAATTTCAATTTTAAAATTTGAATTAACTTGGTAAACTTGAAAGCTCTTCAAGTGTTCAGGGAATGGTAGAAGACTGATCAATGTGAAAATACTATTTCTTTAAACAGCTGAGACATATAGAAGGTTTTATCCATTTTTCTTAGAAGATAATTACAAAACTTAAAACTGTATAAACTTTACATGTCTAATATCACAAAGAACTATTATATTTAGAAGGAAATTTAAAGATATTGGAATTTTGTCTCACCAACCAAACTAAAGAATACATTTACCTCATATGCTAGGATTTATTTATTGGCAAATAATTTCTTCCTGTCAAAATTCTATTAGGATCTGATTTTCTAAGCCTATTAAAAATAACAGGTAAATCAATAATAATTTAGTGAACAACTTCTTTCTACTTCAACATTCTTCACACAAAATGAATGAGAACATTCTTTTTGACCACTTACTGACAGAGGAACAAAGTCACAATCTGTTGGCATGGAATCACTGTCTTCTGTTCTGCCTTGGCCTTGCTATTTTATCTAAAGCAAAGAGCCATTGCCTTGTGAGAATATTTTGGTGTAAGTACATGTGTTTTAAAATTAATTGGTAAGCCTTATTATTCAACTAAAGAAAATCACAAAAGGGACAATTTAAGGCTGCCAACATCACTCTAATAGTGAATATTGTGGTCAAAAACGTCTGAAGTTTCAAGTGTTTATCAACAGCAGTGGATTAGTTCTGATTAAGGATCACATTTTGATAGTATGTTACTAGTAACAGCTCTACATAGCTCTCTCAATCCAAGGAAAGAAAAAATTGCTTCAAGGATATGTTCATAGTTATTGGAATTTATTGATTATTATCTATATTATGTGAGAAGCACTTCCAAAGTACTTACCAATATAGACCAAAACCATCAATCACTAATGATGGAGTAGATTGCCTAAAAGCACTTTTCAATGACAAAACAAAAAGTCTATAATTTAAAAAATGGAAGCATAAATGTCATTCAAATTTAAATTACTGAAAAATTAATACAGCCCCTTCTGTAAGTGCAGCCTGTTTTCATTCCTAATGGAGAAATCATGGGATAGTAATTCACTTCTTTATTAAAATATCAGTATCCCACTCTTTTTCTCCCTTAGAAAAATAACGTTGAAAACTAAAACCACATCAGTTTGCAACTTTGTGTTTCTATAACTGTTAAAAAGGAAAAGTGCTGTATCACTTGTAAGCTTGATGAAACACTTTGAAAATTTTCATCTTTCTAGTTGCAAAGTTGTACAGGATGTTTTTATATATATACGTATTTTAGGTAGATTAATTAAATGTATAAAAGGCAGAAAGATACCAAAGGACTCCAGAACATCAACATTCAACTCCCCCCTGCTTTTAGCCCTACCATGTTTTTAGTTCCAATTCTATTTTCAGTTCTTTGTTCTTAGGACATATTTCGAACTCCGTATGAAGACCTTACAGGGAGTCCAGGCATGGAGCATGCCTGCCACATGCTGGGCAAATAGAACCCACTGTAATTATCTCTGTTTTATAATGGGTGAAACTGAGATGCAGAAAGGTTAAGCCATTTGTGAGAAACCACATATAAGTAAGCATTCTTTGAGATGGAGATAGAAACCTTTAATCAAGAAGAGGTTAAAATGTCACCATTACAAATCTGAAATAGACGGTCTGAAATGGCAGATTCTTAAGAGAGAATAATTAAGGGAGTTGATGCCTCATTGTCTTTAACGATATTCCTTGCTATTCCATCAAACCATTGAATAGATAAGA